>NC_081353.1:5114146-5181585 GCF_029784015.1 Lycium ferocissimum
TCCATATTTGTGGGTCGGGGTCCTCTTTTTCTTTGACCCCGGTTTGTCCGTATATGATCTCCGATTTGTCTCTGCCGGCCCCGCAGGGCTACCTCCTCGGGCCGATATGGCCCACATGTTTGTACGAGTGTGTCCGCGATGTGACATTCTGCCAATTTGATTCGATGTGCGACGTTTCGACACCGCCGGCCGCCAGATCGCGTTTGTATGATATCTCGTTTTTGATTATCGGTACGAGTAACGTTCGTCGCGTCCGATTATGTGGTGCACTATACCGATTTGGTTCGCGAGTTCGTTTGGGGTGCTAAGTGGGGCACCGAGTCACGGCTCACTCGGGTCGGGTCGTGACATATGTATCGATTGTAGCGATGCTTTGCGTAACTTTTGTGGTCTCCAATCATCTCGTATAGTCGACTTCACTTAGTGCCATTCGGTTTCTCAGTAACTTCGTAACCAAATCTTTAGAATTTCTTGCTTCCTTCCCGAAGGTCACCCATCCCCGAAATTGCTCACCGAGCACGCTTAACCTCGAATCTTTGGTGGAATTCGGTGCTTTATTCTTGATATAATCGCGTCCGCTTTCCCTCATACGCCCTTACCACACAAGTTTCATATATTAAGGCGTTTTTTCGTAACACGTCCCTTTCTTGTGCACTACTGCTGTCTCTTTTCGATCTTCCATATCTCCTTTACAAATTCTTATTAGTCCGAAATCGCACACCGCGAATGCCATATTTTCAGAGTATATAATCATATCACATTCTTGCCTTCCCAACTACCGGTCTCAGTGCTTAAATCGGTCAAATATATCCACACCTTACCTCCTTCCGTCGTATGTAAGGCTTACAGATGGAATTTCTTGTTTCATTCTCCTATGACTTGGCGCTATCGCACGATCTATGTAAAGAAGGTCAACACCCCTAGATGCCCCGTAGCCTCCCTGTTTATAAATGTGGCGCGCTTCACATCATAAACAGACTCTACCGAACCGACACTTTTGCGCATAACCCCACGGACGGACACCGGCTCGATACCACTTTGCTAATCTCCCCACCTCCCCGATGGGCCAGTGATGGGCACCCGACCCCACATCCTGGCCGAGCGAACCTACGTACTCTTATTACGCACATAAATTTTTTTTCAAATAAAGACAAATGAAAACAACTTTCGAGAAACAATTCTTTTCGTTGCTTTCAAATTACATAATTTCGTAGTCAAACAAAACCAATCACATATTACGTACCTACCGATGGAGCCGCTGCTGCATCGACAACCAACACCCACGACGCCGGTTCGGCAAAGTCTCCAACAAAGATCCGGTAAAATCATAACGGACAAACTCCGACTCGCCAAGCAAAGCCTCTAGGAAAATGGAGCTTGCCATCTCCGCCGGAACATCTTCTATAATAACTTCGGCTCATCCGGGAGTACTGCGCGGCATGAAACGCGGCCTTCGAAGAAAGAGGGTCGATGGGAATATGTACCGAGTATGTAAAGCATGCAATACAGAGAAATGTAACCATAACCGAAACAATAAATAAAGTAAATACACCACTCAAGTATACCGACGCCTTACCTTTCGTACACAATCCATACATACCGTCTCATACGCGTAAGAGGTAAAGTAAGTATGGTCAACTGTAGTACCAAAATACTTAGTTTGCAATCACATATCGCATGTCCGAAGAGGTGCGGAAAATACGAGCCAAGACCGATAATATCGCACGCTTCTGACGGAGTGTGAGCGTAGACGAATGTTCGTACGAGGAGTCATATGTCGGACGAAATTCGACGTACGAGTACTCGGACGATATTATATATATCGTACAGACATGTATCGTACGAATATTCGGATGCTTACTTTTCGGACACAGATTATACATATCGGAATCATATGATATTCGCACCGGATACCCGTATCCCGCCACTCGCGGCGGACGACGCGGTGTTAATTATCATATGCACGTAGTCATATATCGTGCATGTATGATTTGTCGTGTCCCCTCTGTGAGGGACTCGGATAGACTCATCGACGCATGTCAAAATCATAGATCACATACGCATATAACGTGTCCCGCCCTCCGATAAGGGACTCGGTGAATGATCATAAATAGCGAGAATCATATGTCATATATGCAAATAACGTGTCCCGGCCCTACCGCGGTCTCGGTGAATAATCATCAAGTGCCATCCGGCCGCCATCCCCGTATCATCATAAACATATACATTAACGTGCCCGCCCGCGCATGGACTCGGTGAACAATGCAAAGTGGAACGCACGAGAACATGTCCTGCCCGGGACTCGGTGAATCGAGAATCATATCTGAGTACGCACGAGAACATAACATGCCCGCCCGGACTCGATGAAAGATACATTAAGCTATGACGAGGCAGTCGTGAGAAACCATATGCACATAAATCCAGACTCGATGAATACGGACACTTACCGACATTCGAGGCTCGTAAATGAGGTTTCGGGTTTTTCCGAATTAGCATCGGAAGCTATGAGCGTTTGAAATACGAAACCCTTCGGATCGTTTAAGCGATCCGAGATCATACATGAAGGACATTAAGTGCTTGTAGAGCATACTCGTATTAGAATACTCGGATCGACGACTCACATCCAAACACAAAGATAAATTGGAATACTTATATCGTACGCTCATACGTGAAAGTACTTATATCGGAATTATCATATCGTAAGTGCTTATACCGAATACTTAGATCGGGATACTTATGTCGAACATATATATATCGAACATTTATTCTCAAATACTTATATCGAACACTTCGCATTAGAATATTTCCATCTAATGTTTATATCAAATATTCAAGTCGATCATTCGTACCGAAGCGTTTATGTCGGAATAGCCGAACCGTAATACTCATATCCGAGTTACCAAAGACTTATAACCAACTCGAACATTAGCCAAAAGTTTCCATTAATTATCGTATTTAAATAAGGCTAATAGAACAATATACAAAGGTCTCGGGGGTTGTGGGCCCACCTCGGGTCAAATGAGGTGGCGGACCCAATTTACGTATTTTACACTTCATAATATCATTCGTGATAGTTTTAAGATAGTCGGGTCTTATTTTTTCAAGTTCTAGGTGTTTAGACATCTTTTCCAACCATTAGCAACATAATTGATTCAATTCTATCGAAAGAAAAGGGGCAATTTCGGACGTGGATTCCGAAGAGTAGAGAGTTGTCCCCGAGGTCCAAATTCAAGCCTAGTATATCTAGGACATGCCAAGAGAAAGAAAGGGTAAGCCTTACATACCTGTCTTGCTCTTTACGATCGCCAAAACTCAAATCCCGTTTCGTCAAAAACCTTTTCCTTCCAACTCCTTCACTTAACCAAGTTGTCCAAACGACGAAACCAAGGCTCAATCTTCCAAACCAACTACGTCAAGTTGTAAAGGGACCTTGAATTAGTAGGGAAACCACAAGAGAATAATACTTTGGAACAAGTTTTCCCTTGGCCAAATTTCCATGGGTTGGCCGAACCCGTTGCTTGCCTCTTTTTTTTTTTTTTTTTTTTTTTTTTGTTCTCTTGAATAATTAATCTTTTCTTGTCTTACCACATAAGATTATGTATATATATATAGTCCCTTTCAATCATGTGAGGGGCACATGCCCCTCTCTAGAAATTTCTTATTTTTCTCTAGAAAAGATGACTTATTTTGTCATCCATTTTCATTCTTTTTCTTTTTCCTTTTTTTTTTTTTGCCACATGGCCAATATGGCCTCTTTGGAATTTTCATGAACCTTAGGTAAAATTCTCATTTTGCCCCTCGACTTTTCTCAATATTACCATTTTGCCCATAGCCTTCCGCATTATTTCCATTGACCACCTTGCGAATTCTTTTTACCCTTAACCTTTCTCAATATTTCCCATGCAATAATAGTCATAAATTATATTTATAACAACTCGTACATCAAAATGATCTTTGAAAATGATCTCGTCCTTAACTTCCCACGACGACTTCGAAATATCCAAACGTACAAAGTACGGGCTATAACAGTTTCGGAGCCTTCGAATGTCGGTAAGTGTACGTATTCATCGAGTCTGGATTTATGTGCATATGGTTTCTCACAACTCTGCTCGTGCAAGGCTCAATGTATCTGTTCACCGCGTCCCGGCAGATCCGTTATCGTGCGCATGCCCGTGTATCCATCCGCCGTCCCGGGCCAGGTTCTGTTATCGTGCGAGTTCCCCTGCATGGTTCACCGCGTCCCTCATAGGCGGGTCGGGTTCTGTTTATGCTTATGGTATGATGATATGGGGACGGCGGCCAGGATGGCATATGTTCTGTCTGTTCACCGCGTCCCGTACTAGAGGGCCGGGTTCTGTTACCGCGTCCCTCACCGGAGGGCCGGGCTCTGTTATCAGCATATGCTTATGATAATATATGATCTGTTATGCATAATCTGTGGTCTGAAAATAAGCATTTGATATTCTGGACAAGGTCTGCATTTTTTTTGTACTCCTGACTCTGATGACGATTTTGTAAGTCAGGCTTCTGCATCTCTGATTTTGATGAGGCTCTGCCTATTATGCCTCCATACTTCTGATTTTGATTACGAATCTGTCTGATATATCTCTGTACGTCTGGCTCGTTCACGGATCTGTCTAGTATACTCGTACATCCGACTGACACGAACCGTCCGACACGCATTTTCCGTACGTCCGACTACGATTACGGGTACGTTCGATACTTCGTCCGATATATGACCTCGTCTGAGCATTCTGTACGATCTGCTCTCCGTCTGACGTGTGACATCACCGGTGCGCTCTGTATTTTCTGTACCTCTTCGGACATGCGATCTGTAATTGTAAAATAAGCATTTTAGTACTCTGACCGACTTACTTACCTTCTCGTACTCCTTCGGTGTATACGGGCGTGTATGTCCGGGTTTGTGTCCGAGAAATAAGCGTCGGTATTTTGAGTAATGTACTTATCTTTTGGTCCCGTTTGTTTCGATTATGGTTCGCGTTTCCGTATTGCATGCCTTACATTCCGCACATTTTTCGTACCGACCCCCCGCGTCTTCGGGGGCTGCGTTTCATGCCGCGCAGTACTCCCAGATGATTAGCGTACCGTTATAGAAGATGTACCATTTGGATTGGCAGCTCCATTTGCTCCTGGAGTGTTGCCGAGTTAGAGTTTGTATGATATGCTTTCTGTATGGATGTTAGAGACTTTGCAGACAGCGTCATGGGTATTGATTGTCAGTCTGTACGCAGCTCCATCAGCTGATATGTCGGTCTGTGTTATGTAATGAAACTTTGCATAATTATAGATTTGTTCGATTTAAAGGCTACGAGAGAGAGATTCTTTGAAAATTTTGCTATGTATTTTATCTTATTTGATTTAAAAAGTTTGGCGTGACTTTGTATGCGGTAAGAGTCTGAGGGTTCGCTCGGCCCTAAGTAAGGGTCGGGTGCCTATCACATCCTAATAAAGTTAGGGTGTGACAGCCGTACCCCTGGATATGCATAAGTCTGTATCAAAGGATCTGTACCAAAATGACTTAGGCTCCGAAACAATGGAGCTCTCCAAACAGGTGCGTAAGTCCTAGGGCCGGAAGATCACCAAACTGAGTGTCTGTACCTGCGGGCATGAAACGCAGCCCCCGAAGAAAGAGGGTTAGTATGAAAAATGTACTGAGTATATAAAGCATTTAATACAATAAAGAAGATCATGACTGAGTAAAAGATGACAGGAGACAAGTATGATAATCAAAGATACCAATGCACCTGTGTCTTATGAGATGAGAGTCATGCATATCTATATAATATACCGTACCCGGCCCATTATGGGACTCGGTGAATGAATTCATATACATGCATATATACCGTACCCGGCCCTCTAGTGAGGGTCTCGGTGAAATAATCATATATATATATATACTGTACCCGGCCCTCTAGTGAGGAACTCGATGAAATTGTGCACGAATGCATACCCGGCCCGGGACTCGGTGAAATTGTTACACCTTAGAAATTCCCCGTTAGCGTATAGTGAATAGAATGACGGAGGGCATGACATATAAGATGTTTGGATAAGTAAGAAATAGCCTTTAATGGTCCTAATTAAGATTTCCAAAGATATTCGAGGTAAGAGAGGAAAGTTGCTGAGGAAAGCGAGTCATAAGTTGTGTGTCGGGCAAGAATTATGAGTATTTAGTTAATGACGTTCTAATGATGCTTTGGGAAAGAGTTATAACGTCTCTTAGATTGATGTTGAAGTGTTAAACAAGTGTTAAGAAGGTTCCATAAGGATTGGAGATCAAACGAGACGACGGAAGACGACTTCGGGAAAACTGTGAGTTGCACGGCCACTTCCACGGACCGTGTAACTTTGTACGAACCGTGGAAGGGTCCGTGAAACTCCCAGCAGAGTTGGTGGCTGGCTGGTGGCGAACCACGACCAGTTCCACGGACAACATAATGTTCCACGGACCGTGGAAGTCCCGATGAGCTGAACAAGTTCGGATTATATAAGTGTGTTCCCACTTCATTTATTTCATTTCCACACACTTATTCAACCTCTCAAGACCTCTAGAACATTCCATACACTTCATCCACAAGAATTGAAACACTTGGACTGTAGAATAATATATGAAATGGGTCATAAATGTGTAAATAGTATCATTGTTGAGTAGTAGTTGGAATGAACCATGGATATGGGTATGTTATGATTATAAGTAGATTATGAATGATATGTAGAACATGGAATGAGTATTATATGCAGAGAAACATGATAGTGAACTATGATCATGATTTTGGAGAATTGAAGGTAAATCACGAAATGTGAATAATGTAAACGAATGACGATTGTTGTTTATGATATTGTGACTGTTGTTATGAATGTTTGGGAGTTGATATGGACTATGGCGGAAGTTGTATAAACAAAGAAAATGCTGCCCAATTTTCTCTAGCATTAGCAAGCACGTTCTTATAATTATTTAGCTAATATCGACACGAATTCTCTTAAAGGTAAAGACGTAAGCATTAAAGGAGAACGAGCAAGCAATAGAATAGTTAAACGATGAAGGTATGTGAGGCTAAACCTTTCGTTCTATGGCATGAATCTTATGACATGAATTTCCTTATTCTTCATGAATCTCCTATCTTCAAGAAAACTAAGAGTCCTTGTTCATGAATAGCCTTATGAAATATGAGATATACTATGAGTACGATAATGATGATGATAAGCTTAAGTCTAAAGATTCTAGAGTTCATGATATGATGTTCCCACAAGGCTAATGGGGTTAACTATGATCTAGTTATGCTTTCCTTATGTGCGCTCACCTTAAAACGCTAGTCCCTCAAAGGTGAGATATGACGATTATGATCACTCCATAACATGATCGGGGGTTCACGATCTTATGTCACCCGACATAGCTATAGTCGCCTTTAAGTCCTAATGTATGTTTTGAGGATATATATATATATATATGTAATGATGCTAAGTTATGATAAAGCCATGATATGCCTATAAGATAATTAATAATGATAAGTCTATGATATGTATGATGATGTTTAGCTTATAATATACCTATGAAATGTATGATGATGAGTATATGACGATGTGATTCCACCGTGCCTAATTGGACGGACATGTCACCGCCAAGGCGGGCTGCTTGTGATTCCACCGTGCCTAAATGGCCGGACATGTCACCGCTAAGGCAGGCTGCTATGATTCCACCACGCCTAGAAGGCCGGACACGATCACCACTAGTGGGCTGCATATGAGGGTACCCGGACGCGGGTTAACGATAATGATATATGAATTATATGATGATGTATGTATGATAAGATGATGTATATGCTATGGTAACTCATATGACATGCTACGTATGATATATGTATAAAATGTATCCATTCAAAGAGTACGCAGGTTATGTCTTCATCTTATGACTTATGATTTCCTTATTATGTTTACTTCATTCCTGCCTTACATACTCAGTACAATGTTCGTACTGACGTCCGTTTTCTTTGGACGCTGTGTTCATGCCCACAGGTAGACAGGGAGGCGATCCAGACTCGTAGGAGAAATTAGCTAATTGAGAGCACTCCACTTTTCCGGAGTTGCCATTGACTATTTTTTTGGTACATATGTATATATTCATGTTTTGGGCATGACGAGGTCCTGTCCCGTCCATAAGTCTAGTACTCCAGTAGAGGCTCGTAGATACGCAGTGTGGGTAGTATGGTCTCACAGTCTTTCATGTATATGCATGTATATATGTTATTTTTATAGCCGAAGGGCTTATGTATATAAAGTAAATATGTTTCAAATGATAATAGTTTTCTATGATCATGAGCATATATTATGAATGAGAGCAGATGAGTAACAGAATGAGCGGTGTTCGGTGGTTAGCCCCGGATACCAGTCATGGCCCGTAGCCGGGTCGTGACACAAATGATGTAATAATGTTATGCATGAATAGAATATCAGGAGCAACCATATACAAATTAAATCATCATCTGAGACTCAACAGAATAATTAGAATGAACCAACACTTGAGAATCAAAGACAACTATCATGTCAAGTACCACTGAGAACTAGAATTCATTGGAATTATGTATGTTTATCGTCCGCTCGTTTTATGTAATTCATGCCAAAAAAGAAGGAAGGGATAGCTTTACATACCTTGTCACTATTTAAACTTAACGTCGGCTTTCCGAACTCGCGAATCTGAAATCAAACGCATATATATAATTCAGTCCCAACTATACCTTTCCTACCTCAGATTTGATTAAGAAATGACTTAACGAAATTCGGGAAGCATTTCTGCTATATAATTCACCCCATCCGAACTCCAAATCAGTCCCAAATCACAACAACGACACCAACAACCTCAAATAGCAACATAATCACGTGAGAATTTCCCCAAAAATCTCATCAAAACAGCCCACAACGCAATTATATCAACAAACTAGTTAATACATTTGTAGCACCATTTCCGCCATTTTAACTAGGGAATTCTTTCGTAAACAACTTAATTAACAAGATACGGGGATAAAACATACCTTAATATCTAGAACACTTTATTAGAATCCCAGCTCTATGCTTTCAAAACTAGCCACACAATAGGGTGACAATACTCCAAAACATTTATGCCATCACTTAGCTATCAAGGAAGGAGAAGATGAGATAAAAATTCAGCAACTACTTTTGTGTCCTTATATTTTTATGTTGTTGAACACCTGAACGTTTTTCTTAGAAACAATATGCATACATATGTAATGAACAGCCTGCTCTTCTTGTTTCCAATTGAAAATGAAATGAAATAAGGTCTTAAGGACCATTTTCCACCTTTGCACGTGTCATTTGGTACATAAATGTGCTAATGACTCATGATATTATTTAGCACCAATATGATGCCACCTATTGGCCTAGTTAGTGCCATGTGTCAGCCACCATAAATATTTAACCACTTAACTCTAATTAGTATCATAGTTAATTCCTTACTCCTCACTTTGTTCCAATATTTAACCATTTACCCACATAATTAATTTCTTGATCTCAATTCACTTATATATTTACTTTTAACATACTTCATATACCCGTTATCATGGTCATGTGATATAATACTAATTCATAGCCTCTTTTGGAAAACACAAAATATTATTTCCAATCACCGTCGTCCCACTTGTTGAGTCCTAAATTATTTTAGAACATCAACCTTTTATATACTGAGCTCTTGACCTGCATACAAGAGTATGACAAACATTCCATACGGTCCATATGCCTTGTTTAATATTCCGAACCTCGATGAAATTTACTTTCTTCAATTCGTTTGACCTTTAGTTCTTATGACACTTCACTATCACTTGTTACACATAGCATATCTACTTATATCCTCAAAAATCATCCGGTCTTTAACCTTATGTCGATTCACTTACGATAAATCCAACATACAAAAGTACCGAATGTAACAAGGCAGAACCTGGACCGCTATATAAAGGGGCTAACCCCCCATTTTCTTCACTAAGCACCCCAAAAGCTCTCCAAAATTCTAGAGAGTTTTCCCCAACTCCCCAAACCAAATTTAGCCCAAACCAGGTATAATTCCCAAATTTCGGTCCGGATAGCGTATAGTTATGGTTGCAGAATCATGTAGCGGCGTGTTGTGGCCTAAACTTAGGGTGGAGAAGTGAAGATACAACAATATTAAAGGGAGAAAGGTATGGATCTCATGCTATTTTTGTAAATACCAACTTATTCACGAAGACAGAGTGGTTAAATGATTGTATAATGGGTTGGTTGATTATGGAAGTTGAAAAACAGTGTGTGGGCTGGTCTATGGAATACGTTGGTGTTGGAAATGATGCTATTGATGTTGATATTGTTGTTGTCATTGTTGGTTGTTGAATTGAGAATTCGGGCTAGGCATATAAACAGGGGAGATGCTGCCCGATTTTCGGCAGAATATAAAATAGTTTGATGAGAAACTTGGTACAAGTATGCGATGATGAGTCTAACGTTACTTTAAATACTTTTAAATGTAGACTTGCAAGCTCGGACAAATAAGCGTAGCTAATAGGAGGTCGAACAGGTATGTTAAGGCTCGTCCCTTTTTTTCAAAGGCATGATCCCTATGGAACGATTTTATAAATGCTTCCATAACCTCCTTGATTTCAAAAGCCAGAAGTTTATGACTCTTAAAGCTTCTTATGATGTTAAAAATGAGAATGTTTTTATGAGGATTACGATGATGATGATTTTATGCTTAAGGTCTCAAGTTATGATTTCAATGACGATATGAAAATGTTGAGCTAATTCACTATTTTCTCGATTTATTCCATCATTGTTGATCTCACCTTATAAATTGTTCCTTCAAGGTGAGATAGAGCGATAGCTTCTATTTGAACTCCTATGCATGCCATGAGTATAATATATGTATATGGCTATTTTGTGACATTACAAAGTTCTATTATTTCATTTTGAATATGCACTGCACTCATTTTCATTCTTTATGTACATGTATAAGGCAAGGCGGGGTGACTGTGACCTTTGTTGTGCATATATAAGGCACGGTTGACAAGGGGTGACGCTTTGACCTTTGTTGTGATGTGTATATATACGACCACGGGTGTGTGATGGGCACCCGACCCTCCGTAGTCGAGCGAACCCTTAAACGTTCGCGCGTTACTAAAACCTCGTATTTCGAAAATCTTTAAGAAAACATGAAACTTTTCAAACAATAATCATTATCTGGAATTACAAACTCTTTTAACATACACATTCATCACATATTTCCATCTTCCAAATTCATCAACAACCATCCTAATTCACACCTTAACATCTCAATTTCCATGTGTATATATATGGCATAAGTTCCTACATTCCATTTCAATACCAACCTAAACCATTTTATCTCCGTTTATATTATAAGGATCACAATATCACAATTAACGTACTAAACAAACTTAATTCATTTCCATCCTACCAATCATCATATCACACGGCCAAACATCAATATTTCCATATTCCATCAAATTCATCCATCTTTCATTTCCAATATTCCATCATGCACAACTAAAATACAACATAAAACTCAACATAATTGTCGGCCACATATATACCCATGCAAACTTCCATATTTCTATCTTTTCTACTCATTTACATATTCCACAACACAAACCAACCTTCATAACATAAATAAATGGGATACCTTACCTTTTTCTTCAAACTTCTTCACTTCTTTTAAGTGTTGAATCGAGGAAACCAATGCTTATTCTTCCAAATCGTAGAGGATATATAGAAATAAATTTTTGGAGAAAGAATTTGAGGGGCAAAATTTCTTAGGACTTGGCCGAATGGCCAAGTCTTCACTCTTCTTGTTTCTTTTGTTTTCTCCTTCTTTTCTCTCTTGTTTTAATTCTCTCTCTCCTATATATATATGCCCCTCTCTAGAATTTTCTTGAAATTTGATTAAAAAGATGACTTATTAGTCATCATTTCTCATCCATTTTCCATTCTTTTCTTTTCTCCTTTTTTTTTGTCACATGGCCAATATGGCCTTTTTGGAGCTTTCAAGAGACTCGTGTGAATTTACCGTTTTACCCTTCGACTTTTCTCAATATTACCATTTTGCCCCTAACCTTCCGCATTATTTCCATTGACCACTTTACGAATTCCCCTTTTTACCCTTAACCTTCCTCGATAAATCCGCACTAATGTATATATCGACATATTTATACTAACAAGATCTAAATATGGTTTTATTTCTTACAAATCACACTTATGTCCAAATTTCCCGAACGTGCAAAAACACAACATGTACGGGTGGGGTGACGCCGTGGCCTTTGTTGTGATGTGTATATATATGGCACAGCTTGGATGAGGTGTGGCCTTTGTTGTGATTTACTTCTTTGTTGTGATGTGTATATATATGGCACATGCACGTGTCCGTGGCCTTTGTTGTGATGTGTATATACGCACAGCTTGATGTGGGTGACGTTGTGGCCTATGTAGTGATGTTTTAATTTATCTTTGCACATTCATTAAAATGTTTCATATGTCTTTCATGATTTTATGTACATATTGATTTAAAAAGGTTAACGTTGAATGTATAGTATCCGCCCTAAGAGGCAGTCAAATGTACGGGTCATCTTTATCCCCTGTTATGTTCTTTACTTCTTACTATGATGTTATTCATGCCTTACATACTCAGTACACTATTCGTACTGACCCCCTTTCATCGGGGTGTTTCATCCTTGTGTGTATCGAGTAAAACGTTGGCTATAGGATGTTTCCTGTGCTATCGACTGGATTGGTGAGCTCCATCTCGCCGGGAGTGTTGCCGAGTCAGAGTACTTATATTATGGTATCTCGTGTATGTTAGAGACTTTTGCAGATAGTGTCCTGTGGATAAGGCGTCGAGGAGTCGACAGTTGTGTAAAGCGACCATATCCACAATTGAGGGAACCGCCCTCTTACTCTTTTTTAGATGTGTCTTTATGCTTTGTTTCCTTTGTAAAGATTTTATTTGTGACTAAAGGTTTTCTTTGAATTAACGATAAGGGAGAAGTTGTGACTCCTGGATGGAATAGTTTTATGGCACTCAGTCGAGTAGGGTTTTGGGTGCTAGTCGCGGCCCTCCGGTATGTGTTGTGACATACATGGAATTCGCGGGTCCCCCATGGGTTAAGCTACCTGGTCGTCGATACTTCCGTCCGGAGTACATGTGTACACAACATTGCATTGCATTTGCATTCTTTCATCATTGCATTGCATTGTATTATGGCTTATATTGTGATGATCTGGTGTTTTACTTGTGTTCTTGGCTTCGGATTGGTCATATTAAGATTGGGCACACTAGGGTTTAGATGCTTCAACCTAGGTGATGACGTGTACTTGGTTCTGATTGTGTTTGACTTATACTTGTTGATTTATCTGCTTATCCTGCTTTATTGTCTGAATTATGTTAGCTATACTTAGTCGGCCTATGATACCTACCAGTACTATGGTTTTGTACTGACCTGCACTTGCTGCATTCTTTTATGAATGTAGAATTTCAGGTTGGATCTACCTCTGTTTCTCGTGGCTGATAGTCGCTCCGAGAGTTGCTTAGAGTCTACAGGGTGAGCACAAGATGTTTGCCACCTTGAAGACTCTTCTTTATTTATGTCTTATTTTTTTATTTCGAGACATACTCAGAGTTGATGTATTATTAATATTCTAGACTTGTAGATTCTAGTTAGATGCTCTTGTATGGATTAGACCAGACTCTAGGGTGCATTTCCTTAGTTCCGCATATTTTCTATATCATCATCGTCAGACTTGCGTGATTTTATTTCTTCCGCTGATTTTAGTAATTCTTTGTGTTTTTACTATTGTTGGGTTGAGGGTTGGCCAACTGAGGCGGGAAAGGTAGGTGCCCGAACGACTTACCCAAATTGGGTCGTGACAAGTTGTTATCAGAGCCCTAGGTTTTCCGGTCTATAATACAAGAGTGTGTCTAGTAGAATCTTGTGGATAGGTAAGATGATGTCACACCCTAATTTCATTAGGGCGTGATGGGCACCCAACCCTTACCTAGGGCCGAGCGAACCCTCTGACTCTCGTGGCACTCATAATCATATTGGGCCCTCATAGCATAACATGAGTACATAATGAAAGCTTTTCGTAAAATAACCTCGCTTTTCATCCTTTTCAAATCAAGTAAGACACAGGATCGTATAAGACCCGTAGAATAATGCATCACAATACATCGGCTTGTGGAGCCGCTTACAAAGCGACATAGTACATACACGATACCCCCTCGCAAAGTCTCTAACGTGGAACATGAGACCATATCATAATGCTACGACTCGGCAAAGACTCCGGAGAAAATGGAGCTCGCCAATCCCGCTGGAACATCTTCTGCTAATATCTTCAACTCATCTGGGTGTACCTGCGCGGCATGAACGCAGCGTCCACAAGAAGGGACGTCAGTACGAGCAACGTACTGAGTATGTAAGGCATGAGTAACAACATATAGAAGGATGCAAAGCATGAATAGTAACAAGACGAAAACATAGGGCATTTCATGAGATAAAGAGTAACACCGCACATCCGAGTGCCTTTTTAGGCGAAACCTTACTGTTCGTTTAGTGTCATGAACGTGCGGCGATCCATATATATATATTATATTACTGCGGAACGTGCAGCCCGATCCATATAATATATTCCGCGGAACGCGCGGCCCCGATCCTATATATATGTAATAAAAGAGTAGCTCGTACATCCGAGTGCCTTTAGGCGGAACCATGCATGCTTAGTGCGCGGAACGTGCGACCCGATCCATATATATATATAATGCCGCGGAACGTGCATCCCGATCCATATAATATATTCTTTCGCGGAACGTGCAGCCCAATCCATAACCACATATCCCGCGTCCGGGCATCCCGCGTCCTGGACGGTATCATGTCATATTATACCAACTGATCAGGTGGTTACGCGTATATAATGCTCTCGCCCTTTTTCCCATATTCATATACATATACATATATCATATTCATATATCATATTCATATATCATATAAGTAGCATTGAGAGCCCAAAGAAAGTCATGTATCTATCGGAGTGACGTAAGGTCGGTAACCTCCGATCGTATTATGGAATAATTATGGTCGCTTTGTCTCACCTTGAAGGAACGATTATTATAAGGTGAGTCTGTCAATGAAGAATAACATCACGAGGAAACATAAAACAGGACCATAAGGCATCAATTCATATACTTTAGAATCTGTAGAAATAGTCATCATTCATGAATAACATTGAGAAATCAAGAAATAGCTCAACATTCTCATATCGTCATTGAAATCATAGACTTGAAGCCTTTAAACATGGAATCATCATCATCATATTCACGTAGGAAAATACTCTCATTTTTGACGTCATCGTTGTCATTGTAAAACATATCCATCGTTGTTGTCATGGAAGCTCTCGGAGTTATAAGCCTCCGTTTTGGAAAGATACAGACATTTTAGAACTCTTTTCAAAAGTAGGTCGTTAGAACCAACAAAGGAAAGTAGCGGGGCCCACGGACGAGCGTCAACCCGATCCGGGCCTGCCTATGAAAGTTAAAGATTATTACTCGTTATGAAACCTTCTACGATGGTTTTGAAGCGATCCGAGAGCCCATCCGTGAAAGTTACGGGCGTTCGTAGTTTCGGACTCGTTTAGGAGCAAAATTCCTTTGAAATCAAAACTTTTGAAAACAACAAAGTTATGGAAGCATTTATGAAATCGTAATCTAAGAGTCATGCCTTTGGAAGAAAGGGACGAGCCTTAACATACCTTGGCCGCTCCCTAGGCTAATCCAAACTTATGCCTTGACTTCTCACAATCTACAATCACGTCATTAGATATCAACCATTAGCCATAAGCACTTAAGAATCCGATTTCAAACTAACACTTTGTCTACGGAAATTTGGGCAGCATTTCCCCTATAAATCCATCAACCCCGAGAATTCAACTCGGCTAAATCACAACAACCAAACCAACAACCATACCAACAATATCCATAAGTGATTCAAAACGCATTCTAATATCAATAATTCCTTTCTACACAATTCGACAACATTTCATTTATATTTAAGTAAACTACATATGATCAATTCAATACCAATGCTCTCAAGTTCAAATACCAATCCAAGGTCATTCAAACATAATTTAAGAACATTCCAAACAATATGCCATAGAACCCGAAATCACCAATTTCCATAGGAACAACGACAATATATTTCTTTCTTCCAAATTTATCAATGACGCCAATAATCCATACACTTACAACATTATTTTCATGAATTCAAGAAAGCATATTAAAATCATATTAATTTTCCAAAACAGCCCGCAACACTACAACTTCAACATGATTCATCAAACATTCATTCTTTCATCATGAAATTCACAACCACGACAAGCAAAATACTAAATGGAATTTGTTCATCTTTTCCACACAAAACAGCCACCATTCGGCCACTACACCAATCACACACAACTTCATGAATTTCATCTATTTCAACATATTACAACATGCTCTAACGTCCACAACACAACAATCCAATCATGTCAAATAGATTAGTTCTTCACTCCTATACAACCTAACACACACACGGCTACACACAACTCACCACCACTTCATGAACTTCATTCATCTACACACTCCACAACACACAAATCATGCATAACATATGAAAGAAGAGATGGAATCCTTACCCTTTCCTTTCACTTCCTTTTCTCGGCTAGAAGTAGTTCTAGCAACAACGGATGATTTTTTTGTTCCAACAACTACTCCACGTTGACGAGGGCCTTCCAATTGATATAAAAGCTTGAGGAAACAATTTTTCATGATCAACATGATAGGGCTGGTTCGCCAAAGAACCTGACCTCTCTTGGCCGTTTCTCTCCTTCTTTATTTTCTCCAATTCTCTTGAACTTTCTAAAGTTGGAATGATAAGTTGTCTTCCTTGTCATGACTCACACACATATATATATATATATATATAATATACGGCACATGGCCGGTCATGTGCCATCTTTTTCCTTTTTTTTTTCTTTTTCTTTTCTCCAATTTTCTAGAATTTTCTTGAATTTCCTTAATTTGCAAAAGATGAATAAGTCTTGCATGGTCCTTTAATATCCACATGTGTATATATATAAGTCCCTTACAAAATATGAAATGAACACAAGTACATATTCATGGCTCAAAATAATTGGCCAACCATGGGTGGGACCCACGGCCACTTGGCTTCTCCAAGAAGTCATGAACTAATAACACTTTCCAAATTCCAAGTTCACCCTTATCATTTCATGCCAATAAAAATGAATACGCAACTTATGCATTCTAGAAAAAAAATTATAACCTTGTCCTTGACTTCCTGCCATTAACTCGGAATATTCAAACGTACAAAATGCGAGGTGTAACATCCTTCCCCCCTTTAGAACATTCGTCCTCGAATGTTCAATTAGTCTCGTAAGGTCTTCTAAGGATCATGGGGGGGGGGAGGGGGGGTTTCCCTTATTACCACGGCATGCAATCTCTTTTATTGACTACGTTCCTTCATTGCTTGCAATCCACTTTTTCCGCTTCCTTGCCTTCCTGTAATTGACCGGAATTTAGCTAACATTTTACTCTTATCCGAATCTTGTCTCCATTACTGTAGCCTTGACTTATCATGTCATAGCCATCTATCGCCCTACTGCTCCCTTTTTCTTGTCCCTTTGCTCACATCTCCGGTTTCCCCATATTAACGGTCCTTTCGTCAGTTTTTATTCCTTGTTAGCTTTCCGGTGCGGACTCTTTATAATTGTAGTTAGGTATAGCTTCCTGCTGACAATTCATATAGTTCCATAGCATATGCTTTCATATTCAAGTCACTTAGTGGTCTATAAACCTTTCAGTGGATTCCTTTATTCCATTCGTGGGAACAATATTTCCTCTTTTCTCTAAAATTTTCCAGGCCGCTCATCGCTGTTCTTTCTACTTCCACCGTGACTGTTATTCTAAGTGTCTCCTTGAGTCCGCTACCTCGAAGGTCTCTCTCGCTCTTTACTCTCGTCACTCATTATGTTGCACTCTCGGTAAGAATACGCGAAGGTGTTCTAATTAGTCCAAGGAATGCCTCCTCGCCGCTTTACTAGTCCTTATGTTCTACCCCCGTCTTCTCTTCTCTTGTCCGTCCCGCGGTATGGAAATGGTCCTTTATTTAACCATAACCATGCCTCGTCTGGCCTCCGCACTAACTTCATTTTAGTAATTGGCTTAGACCATCGTTACATCTTTCCGAAATACAACTCATACCTATACATACCGTAGCACATCGTCACATCATAACTGTTATATCTCACATTTTGTACGTCGGAATATTTTTAAGTTGTTTGCGACAAATTGGGGACAAGGTTATTTTCCGACTTTGTTGTAAGACATAAGTCTTTTATGATTTTATGGGACGGAAATATTAATAAAAATTTGGGGTAAAAGTGGAATTTTGGGGAATTAGTAGTTCATGAAAAATAAGGCCACATGTAGTGTGGGCCATGGCTACATGGAAGATTATTATATGTAGAGTAAGATGACTTGTTAAGTCATTTTCATTATGTTCATCTTTTGGAAAACTCTAGAAATTTGAAGAAAATTTGGAGGGAAAGGAAAAAAAAAAGAAAAAAGAAAAGAAGACAAGGTGGCCGACCATGTGCATGGCATGTGCCATATATTTATATATATGTATAAACAAAGGCCATACAAGTCATAATTTCCCTAGAATTTTCAAGAAACATGGAGGAAAAGATGAAGAGGAGAAAACGGCCAAGGAGAAGGGGCTGGCCGAACCAGCCCCATGGTTGTGATCATGGAAAATTCTTTCTTCAAGCTCTCATACTAATTGGAAGGCCCTCGTTAACGTGGAATAATTGTTGAAGCAAGAAAAACACTCCTCCTTACCAAACCTATCCTAGCCGAGTGGGAGAAATCAAGGGAAGAAGGTGAGTCTTGATCTCCTTTACATGTTTTATTGGTGTTTATGCATGTTGTGATATGTAAAAATGAATGGAGTTCATAAAGTTGTGGAGTAAGTTGTGTGTGTGGCCGTGTGTGTTAGAATTGTATAGGGGTGAAGGACTAACTTATTTAGCATGTTGGATTGTTGTATCATGAATGGTTGTGCATGTTGTAATGCGAAGGAATGAATAGAATTCATGAAATTAAGGGTGTTGGTATGTTGGTCGAATGGTGGCTGATTTGTTAAGAAAGAATGAATCAAATTTATTTAGTGTTTTTGGCTATTGTTGTTGAGAATTATATGGTGAGAATGAAAGTTTAATGACTTATGTTGAAGTCATAATTGTTTGCGGGCTGATTTATAAGATAATGTGATCTTACTATAGTTTCTTGAATTTGTAAGCATAATGTTATAAAGCATGGGATTGTTGATATAGTTGATGAATTTGAAAGAGAAAAGTGTGTTGTTGTTGTTCTAGTTGGGTTGGAAGGCTTCGGGCAAGATTGGATGTTGGCTTGGACATCTTGAATTGCCTATCGATATTGTTATTGTGATTGTTGACTTGGTTGTTGTTGAATAATTGGCCGAGTTAAATTCTCGGGGTTGATGGATTTATAGGAGAAGTCTTTTTGCCGAAATTTCGGTAGGCAAGTGCTACTTCAAAACTCAACTTCTATAATACTAATTACTGTTTGGTAAATGTGACCAAATTGTAGATTCTGGCGAATTTAGAGCTCAAGTTTGGAGTAGCGGAAAAGGCGGAAAAGGTATGTAAGGCTTTACTTTTCCTTCTTTGGCATGTCCTAGACATAATAGGTTTGGATACGAGCCTTGGGGACTACTCTATATCTAGAAACCTAAGTTTGAATTTGACCACTATTCATTCAATAGAATTGAATTAGACTTTCTATGTTTCATTGGAAAGGTAGCTTGAATGTATGCAACTTTCACCGACAGCACCGGAATGTCCCAAAACCTCGCTAGGTAACTTTATTAAGCCTAGGATTCTAAGGCAAATATTCCTTCCAGAAATTTGTAAATGTTCTCCAGGATGTCCATATGTTGCAAAGACCAAATTTTAAGAGGTTGAAAGCCTTTATGCCTGAAACGATGAATATGACTTTACAATGATAACAATGACGTCAAATATGAAGAAATGCCTATGACGAATATGTCGACGATACGTTTCTGCCACGAATGTAATAACGTGAGGCGTGTTAAAGGCTTCCATAACGTTCTCATTTTCAAATGTTAGGAGTAATGGTTCTAAGGTATGATTTTCTTTTTAAAAGTTTGCAAATGTTTTCCAAAATATTCGTTTTTCTTCAAAAACCAAGTTTGATGACTTTGAAAGCTTTTATGACTAAAACGATGAACATGATTCTATGATAACAAGGATGATGCCGATATGAGAAAATGTCTATGATAAATACGTCAAGGATATGTATATGCACATGGGGTGGGGGAAAGGGATACATGTATATGTGGGGAATGGGAAGGGAAACATGTTTCATTGCCACCCAGTCGGTGGCTTATCATCCCGGACGCGGGATGCCCGGACGCGGGATATATGGGCGAGCCGAGGTAATCCGGCGCTATGTGGGCGAGCCGACGTTGTTCGGTGCTATGACATGACATGACATGATCTGATATGATACGATACGCTATGCTATGATATGATACGCTGTGATATGACATGACCCGCTATGATATGATACGGCATGATATGATATGCTAGGATACAACATGATATGATACAAGGTCTACTTTCAATGTATATGGAAAAGAAATGTTTTTTTTTCTAAAAAGAAAAGACAAGCATGCATGGTATCCAGCCAAAAAGACATTCACGCGTACAGGTTATCCTTTTATCTCATCACACGTTCTATGATCCCAGGGTATTCATACTTATGTTCCTGTTGTATTGTTTTTCATGCCTTACATACTCAGTACATTGCTCGTCGCCCCTCTTCTTCGGGGCAACGTTCATGCCGCGCGTACACCCGGTGTAGAGCTGAAGACATTAGCGAGAAGGTGTTCCGGCGGGATTGGCGAGCTCCATTTTCTCCGAGTCTTCGCCGAGTCGGTTGTATACGGGTGTTATGGTATCTGATTATGTTAGAGACTTTGCGTACGTAGTCATGTATATAAGATGTCCGTTGTGAGCGGCTCTATAAGCCGTCGTCTTTGCTATACATGATATTACAGATTTTGTACGGTCGCAAGTTATGTTGATTTGAAAGATATACCGTATGTTGTTCTTCAAAAAAAAAATTTCATTACGCATTTATGGCCGGTTAGGGGCCCATTACGACTACGAGTACTACGACGGACAGAGGGTTCGCTCGGCCCTAAGTAAGGGTCGGGTGCCCATCACACCCTATCGGAATTGGGGTGTGACAATAACTTATCATATGAGCTGACATTAACCGATGTGGGATTCGCCTAAACCAATGTGGGATTTGCCTAAACCAATGTGGAGTTTTGCCTCATCATTGGGTTTGCCCCACCACCGGGTTTGAAACCAACTGATCATATCGATCATATCGTCATATATCATATCAAATCATCATATATCATATCAGACTTCGTATCACATCATATTTCGAAATACACATCATACATATATACACGGTACCTGGTCGAAAGGATCATAGTCAAAACCAGAAGTACAGAAAAGTAAATGCAAAATCCAGAATGCCAGAATACTTACTTATCAAAACATAAATCATGCATGGGGCTCTTAGAATATGGTCGCCGCCCGTCATTGGCGCCATAACACATCATACTCGAGAAGATTTCATATCTCCGAAACCCGACATATCGCATAACACATCAAATATACACGGTACACGGCCCATAGCGGAGGCTCGGCGAACCGGACACATCATAACACCGTATATACACGGTACCGGTCCTATAGCGGAGGGCTCGCGAACCGGACACATCATACTCCGGAATATCACATAGTGCGCACGACAACATAACCGGCCGGGACTCGGCGAAAGATATAACAACCACATGCACGAGCAGAGTCGTGGGAGACTATATGCAGTTTAAATCACTTTCAAAAACTCCATTGAATAGTCAAAACGGATCATTATTTAAAATCAAGAGAATAGTCAAATCAATTTTTCCCCCGAATGCCACTCGGGAACATATCAAATAGAACTTTAGAAATCATGGTTACGTATCAAAATCATATGAAAAAAAATCCTCATTTCAAACTCGACAGATAAATAAGTAATCATATTCGGGGGTCGGAATCATAGCCACATTAAGTTCTTTCAAAGGTCGTCAGAACTATACAAAGAAAAGTCGCGAGACCCACGGACGAGCGTGCACCCAATCCGGGCCCGCCTATGAAAGACATAGTCATCATATGCTATAAAACCTCCTATGAACATATCGAGGCGATCCGGTTCTGTCTACGAAAGTTACGGCCCTTTTTCCGACGTAGAACTTTTTAAGAACAAAACGTTTTATGCAACATTTGAAAACCAATTATTCCAAAGACATAAGGGTCATTATTCCATCACATTACGATGTCAAAGATAAAATGAAAATGAGAATCGTAGGCATACTCATATCGCAAGAATAGAATTTCCCCGAGGCTCGTATCATAGCCTATTTACAACTAAGGCATGCCAAAAGAAGGAACGGTTAAGCTTTACATACCTTGTCCGTTTCCTAAGCTAATCCAAACTCAAGTCTCGGCTTCTCAAATCTACAACAATGTCATTAGATATCAAACATTAGCCATAGGCACTTAGGAATCCGATTCTAAGCTATCACTTGATCTATAGAAATTTGGGCAGCATTTCCACTGTAAATTCAACAACCCCGAGAATTCAAATCGGCCAAATTTTCAACAACACTACCAATAACCTTACTAACAACATCAACAATTAATTCAAAATGCATTCTAACGTCACTAACTCTTCTCTACATAATTCGACAACATTCCATTTACGTTCAAATTAACCATATACAATTAAGCCAACGCCAATGCCCATACATTCAAATACCAATCCGAAACCATTCAAACAAAACTCAAGAATATTTCAAACAATCCACACAATATTCAAACGGCCCAACCAATGGGCAACATCACCGAAACCTCTCAAATTCCATAAGAACAACGACAACACATTTCTTTCTTCCAAATTCATATTGTACACCAACAATCTACGTGTTAACAACTTCATTTTCATAATTACAATAGATTGCATTAACATCGCAATAACTTCCAAATCAGCCCACATGGTTACCATTTCAACTTGGATCATTAAACATTCATTTTCATCATATAATCCACAACAATCGTCAACTAAAACACTAAATAAAATTAGTTCATCTTGTCCTACCAAAACAGCCCATTACACGGCCACACACCATCATCCATATTTTCACGAACTTCATTCATTTCTACACTTTACAACATACACACAAGCATACTCAATACAATTAATTCATCATTCCTACACACCACTATATACACACGGCCAACACTTCAACATGCATAATTTCATGAATTTCGTTCATTTCCACACATCACAACACATATAAACCATCCATAACATATGGGAAAGGATTAAAACTTACCTTCTTCACTTAGTTCTTCAACATGGCTAGGGTTGAGAATTGTATGAACCAAGGCTTTGCTTGCTCCAACAACCACTTCATGTTATTTAGAACCTTCCAATTAGTTGAAAACCTAGAAGAAAATAATTTTTGGTGATCAATTCCCATGGCATGAATTAAAGCCAGCCCTTGGCGAACCCTCTCCTTTCTTTTTCTCCATTTTTGTCCAAGCTTCTATGTTGAAAAAGATGACTAATGTCTTGCTAAGTCATCTAGCATGAACTTTTATGATTCATCCAAATGTCCCATGGCCCACACATGGCTTGGATGAATTTAATTTGGCCAAGCCATGGGTGGGAACCACCTAGAGCCACACGACCACCTTGCTATTTTCATGAAAATTAATTAACTTCCAATAATTCACTTTTAACCTCACATTTTCCTTAATATTTCATACCAATAAAATCATAAGCAACTTATGCCTTAAAATAAAATCGGATGTCAAAGGTCTCAACCTCGTATCCCGGATTAGTCTTGTCCCTAACTTTTCATGGTTACGGATTGTCCCAACATACAAAATACGGGATATAACATCCTCCCCCCCTTTAGAACATTCGTCCTCGAATGTTAAACTGGTCTTATAAGGTCTTATAAGACTTCGAAATCTCTTTCGATCTTGCCACATACAGTTCATTCAATAATCCGTACAACCAAATAAGGAATTTAGATTACCTGCAGACATAGGAAATAGGTAGGAATACGTATTCTCCATTTCTTCCCTGATATTGTTCCGCCACAATACTTTAGCGGTGGTTATGTTTTTAGTACGCAATCTCCTCCCCTGACGATTCAGTATGGATATAGGCTATTCCTCGTAGGCTAATCCCTCTGTCACCTGGATGTTATCTATAGGACATACTCTGGAAGGATCGCCTATACCTTTACAAAACATTGACAAGTAGAAGACTGGATGCATTGCTCCCAAATCAGATAGCAGGTCTATTTCATTGGCAACCTCGCCTACTTTACGGACGACCTGGTAAGGTCCAATATGCCTCGGACTAAGCTTCCCCTTCCTATCGAATCTCATAACACCCTTCAAAGATGACACCTCCAAAGATACCCGATCGTTGACCTGGAACCCTAGGTGTCGACATCGACTATCTGCATATGACTTCTGTCGACTTTGAGCTGCTGATAACCGCCCTCGAATGAGTTTCACTTTGTCAACTACTTGCTGAATCATATCAGGCTCAATTAACTTAGTTTCGCCAACATCGAACCAGCCACCCGGTGGCCTGCACTCCCTGCCATACAAAGCCTCATGCGGTTATCTGGATGTTAGGATGGTGGGTATTGTTATATATTCAAACTCACAAGTGGCAAATGATCCTCTCCGCTGCCTCTAAAATCAATAACGCAGGCCCGCAACATATTCTTTAGCGTCTGAATAGTACGCTCGGCCTGCGCGTCAGAATGCGGGTGAAATGCCGTGCTAAGACTCACTTGCGGTTCAATGGTCAGCGTCATTAGTCCTTACATTCTTGTCACCATGTACCTTTACATTTCGTGTGCTCACTTAACGTGACTTTATAGCTAGTAAGTATAATGGTTATGCCTCTTACTATGTTAGAATACGTACTTTCCTATAACACATATATGCAATTCTAATGCCAAACTTAAATCGTTAAACCTCCATTTACATTGCAAGGATCGCAACAACGCAACTAACATGTTAAACAAAATAAATTCATCATTAGTTCTTCACTATATATATATACACACCCCACGGCCAACATGAATTTTCCAACTCCATCCCCTTTTCGTTAAATTTTCACTTCCAATGCAAATTCCACAATGACCACAACTATAATACAACATAAAATTCAACTCATCCTAACTATACAACCTTGCATGCATTCGGCCATATGCACACATGCACTTCTACTTTGCAAACTTCCATATTTCTATATATTCTACTCATTTCTATATACTACAACACAAACAAACCTTCATAACATAAATAGAAGGGATGAATTCTTACCTTTTCCTTCCAACTTCTTCACTCCCCTCAAGTGTTGAATTGAAGAAACAAGAACTCAATCTTCCGAAACAACTACGCCAAGTTGTAAAGGGACCTTGAATTAGTGGGAATACAACAAGAAAATAATTTTTGGGGACAAAATTTGAAGAGACAAAAATTGAAGACCATGGCCGAATGGCCATGGTTGTTGTTCTCCTTCTTTCTTTCTTTCTTTTTCTTGAAAACTCTAGAATGACAAATGGTCCCTTGTTTATTTAATTTTGCAAACTTTGGCCCCTTCATGGGCTTGGCCCAACCGGCCACTTCTTGGCCATTTTCATATACACACTTTTTTTTTCCAAGCCCAATCTCTTGTGGCTCACTTTGTAATTCATGAAACAAGTTTTCAACATTCCAATTTTGCCTTTAGTCTTTTCCAATATTTTCACATCTAAATTTTTCATAACCAACTTATGAACCAAACAATATCAATTCATTACATTGTCCTTAACTTGTCTCACAAAATCCCAAGATGTCCAAAGGTGTAAAATACGAGTTATAACACCTTTAGCATCCCCTTACCATATTTTTTTCCAGTCTACGTCCATCCTTCTTTTTTTGCGCATGAGAAATTCTATAATACCTCTATGTCCTTCGGAAAATATTTCTCCTACATAATCCCTGTCTCGTTTTCAAATCATATTCTGTTCATTCCTATTTGTTCTTATCATACCAGTCATTTCCTAGCACTCATTCTACCTCATTGCTCATCTTTCTATGGCTTGGTCTTTCACAGTTCCGTCACTGATATTACTCGTGTTCTTGGCTATACATGTCATAATCTATTCTTTGCACTGTTATCTCGCCCGCTTTTTTTTTTTTTTTTTTTTTTTTTTTGTGCTCGATATCGTTTCCATTATCTCATAATCTCTATTCTGAACTTTCCCTATAGAAGAACTTCATAACTCCCTCTCTTTTTTTTTTTTTTTCAATAGCCCACCTTTATACTTTAGTGACATAGATCTCGACATATCTTTTAGTCACTTCCTACTTGCTTTGCTCATTTTTATAACAATCCTTATTATATTCACATAATATCCTGTTCGTAATCAATCTCATAGTGTAACACTTCTTAGCTTTTTGCCCTTTCTGGTCAATCTTATCCTTAATATTTCACAAGCTGTCTTATCAATACATTCATATCCGTCACAATTCTTTTTCCTCTATATTCTTGTCTC
Source organism: Lycium ferocissimum (assembly GCF_029784015.1). Taxonomy (NCBI): domain Eukaryota; kingdom Viridiplantae; phylum Streptophyta; class Magnoliopsida; order Solanales; family Solanaceae; genus Lycium; species Lycium ferocissimum. The sequence continues at coordinate 5,141,002 of NC_081353.1, forward strand.
AATCATATTATTATTCCTTTTAACTATAAACTCGTCATAATTTATCCCTGCTTATCAATTCAAACTTGGTACCTTAATATGACGCTCTGTCAAGATTTACCAACCTCTTCTAAGTCATCTCTTAATATCGCAAGCCCTTTCCAAATTTCTTTTCATCATATCAATATCGACCTCCTATTTACTATTATCATCAATTCAACAGTTACTTATTTCTCGTGGTCAGCCGTACTTGTAACTTAGTCAAATCCTATCCTTACTATTGACACGACCTTTCAAGGCATATCACAAACCCATATTTCATTCTCTTTTTATTTCTGGAAAAATTTCGGCAGAGTTTCCTCTGTATTTCTTACTATCTCAAAACCTGCTATGAAATACCAACAATGCCTCACAGGGCCAACATATATATATATATATATACATATCATATCGAATCGCAGCCACACAGGGCTCCCAGTATCGACAACGGTATGAAAATAATGGACTTACCTCGTATGTCCAATTCGAACTGCACCTGTTACACTTTCCTGTTTACTTTCCCCTTTTTACTCTTTAACTTTACATCTCAATCATACTTTAATGCCTTAGCCGACATATGCCTTTCGTACCTTTGCTTACCTGCGTGCTTTGTATCTTCCAATGTCATCAATCGCTTTCTTCTGTCGATGTCGTTCTTCTGCTGAAATCGAGGGTTAGTATAAAGAATTTCATTTCCTATGACTTGGCTCTATCGCACGATCTAAGACGAGAAAAGGGTCACCGATTCCTAAATGCCCCGTGACCTCCGTTTATAAGTGTGGCCGGCTTCACACCATAAACAAGACTCTGCCGGATACGGTCTGTAGACAATCCGAGGATGAACTGCTCTGATACCACTTGTTATAGCCCGTATTTTGTACGTTTGGATATTTTAAAGTCATCGGGAAAAGTTAAGGGCGAGACCATTTTCGAAATTATTTTAGTGCATAAGTTGGTTATGAATATTATTTATGAATATTATTGGACGGAAATATTGAGAAAGGCTAGGGCAAGAAGAGAAATTTGCAAAATGGGCCGTGGAAATAATGCGGAAGGTCAGGGACAAAATGGTAATATTGAGAAAAGTCGAGGGGTAAAACGGGAATTTCACATGAGTCTCTTGAATGTTCCAAAGAGGTCATATTGACCATGTGAGGAAAAAGAAAAAAAAGAAAAAGAAGAAGATGACAAATAAGTCATCTTTGCCATGGAATTTCAAGAAAATTCTAGAGAAAATAAAGAAAGGGGCTAGGTGCTAAAATTTCCTTGGTTGAGGGGCTAAATAATAAATATGGAAAGTAGTGGAAGACATGTGTATATATATATTTGGAGTCATCTTTTGTTGAAGAAATAAGAAAGAAAAGTTGAAGAAATAAAGAGAGAAGGGGCTGGCGAAACCAGCCCTTGATGTTGGTTTTGAAAAAATATTTTCTCCTTAGTTCTCTACTAATTGTAAGTCTCTCGTCGACGTGGAGTAGTTGTTGGAGCGAGAAAATCGTTCGTTGGTGCCATGTGGGAAGCTAGCCGTGTGGAAGACTCAATGGATGAGGTAAGATTTAACTTTGCTTACATGGTTTCATAGGTGATTGTAGATGTTGTAGTGTGTACAAATGGATAACAACCATGAAAACATGGATAATGAAGTTGAATCATGGATGTTGGATTGTGGCCGTGTGAGTATGTTAAGTGTGTATGAGTGGTGAGTTAGTTGTATTTGATATGTTTTTGTGTTATTGTATTGTATAGAAAGGAATGAAGAATTCATGAGAATATACATATAGTTGTGGTGGCCGAATGGAGTAGTATAAAATAGAAGTAATGAATTAATTTTATGGAGTACGTTGCGTGTTATTATAATGTTAAGAAATGAATGAAATAAATGAGAGTATGCGTGTTACATGTTAGCCGAATATATGTGTGGTGTGGAAGAAAATGAAACAATTCTATTTAGTACTTTGATTGTTATGTTGTTGTTATGTGAAGGGAAGGATGAAAATGCATGAAAAGATGTAAGAAGTGGTTATGGTCGGATAATAGGTGTTTTGGTAAGTTGATGTAAATCTATGTTATTTGACATTTTAGTTGTTGTCGTTATGGATTATGTTATGTAGAATAAGGGTTGTTGTTGAAGTTAACGTATGTGAATAACAATGAAGTGTAAGGTTAGTGTTGAATTTGAAGGTTTCGGGTAAGGTACGGTGTCGACTAAGTTGTTGGAATATTACGTGAATTGAATTGGATTGAACATGAATGGAATGTTGTTAGTGAGATTGTTGGCATTGTTGTTGGTTTGGCCGAGTTGAATTCTCGGATTGTTGCTAATGGATGAATTGGGCCGAGCCATATTCAAAGGTGTATATTTACAGGGGAGATGCTGCCGAAATTTCGGCAGAATATAAATATATCTGAAAGGTTAAGAGAGGCATATGAGAATGAACCTAACAATTGCCTTAATCGTCTTGAATGTAGACTAGCGGAACCAAGCTTGGATGAATAAGCATAGCTAGTAAGGCGCGACCAATGTGTATGTTAAGGCTCGTCCCTTTTTCTTTCTACGGCATGAATCACATAATGCAATATTATAAATGCTCCCATAACGACCTTATTTTCAAAGTTAGAATTTATGATTTCAAAACATGATTTCTTCTTAAAAGTTATAAATGTTTTCAAAGATATTCATTTTCTCCGAATCTAAGTTTTACGTTCGATAGTTTTCATGACTAAAACGACGACTATGATTTTATGACGACAAGGATGACCGTATATAAGAAGACGTCTATGATGAATATGTCAAGGATATGTTCTTACCATGGATACGACGATATGAAAATGTTAAGCTATTTTCGAATAATGACTATTTTTAAAGGCTCCAAAGTGCATGATTTGATATGACATGTTCTATGTTCTCTTAATGTTGCCCTTCGTTGATAGTCTCACCTTAAATAATCGTTCCTCCAAGGCGAGACATGACGATCCGGGTTATTCCATAGTATAATCGGAGGTTACCGACCTTACGTCACTCCGATAGAGTTATAGCTTTTCTTCGGGCTCTCCTGCATGGTATGACATGATACATGTATAAGTATACGTATATGTATATGTATATGGGGAAGATGGGAAAAAGGGCAGGCGCTATAGGCGCACAGCCACCTGATCAGTTGGAGAATAATATGATACCGTCCCGGACGCGGGATGCCCGGACGCGGGATAAGTGGTTAAATGGATCGGAGCCGACGCCTTGGCAATATGGTATGTTCTATTTTCTTTATATATGAAAATGAGATGTTTTCAAAGAAAGAATACGTACATGTATATACAAATGGATCGGGCTGCACGTTCCACAGCATAGTATATGGATCGGGCTGCACGTTCCGCAGCATTAAGCATGCATGATTCCGCCCTAAGAGGCACTCATACTCACAGGTTTCTGACTTCACACGATATGCTTTATATGTCTGACTTCGACTTTACTCATGATATGTCTCATATGTACAGGATACTCTCTTTCACGTGACATGCTCTACATCTATTATTATGTTACTGTTCATGCCTTACATAATCAGTACAATGTTTGTACTGACCCCTTTTCTTCGGGGGCTGCGTTTCATGCCACGCAGGTACACCCAGACGGATAGAAGATGTTCCAGCGAAGTTGGCAAACTCCTTTTGTTCTTGGGTGTCGCCGAGTCAGCATACTATGCCATGATGTTTCATTCGAAGTTAGAGACTTTGCGTACGTAGTCGTGGGTTTTGGGAGCCGTTTGTATCATGATATGAGTTGTGTACAACTATATATTTTATTTGATTTAAAAGTAACGAAAGAGTCTTATTATGTATGAGTAATCTTATCAAGTATGTTTGCTTTAAAGGTTCAAAAAAAAAAAAAAAAAAACTCAGTACGTAAAGAAGAGTCACGGTTTCGCTCCGGCTACTTGGAGTCGGGGTGCCCATCACACCCTGATCAAGATTAGGGTGTGACACCACTTCTGTCACGACCCAACCCCGTAGGCCGTGACTAGTGTCCGAGCTGGGCACCCATACGCACCCGTTAACCATAAACAGCGTACAAACAGATTATGCATATACAAAAGTCAGGCACCAGATCATAGCTGGCATAACCAAATCATGTATAAACAGGAAAAGTGAAACGTTGCCCCAAATCCGTCACAATTACATATATACATATCGCTGTCACAACTTTCAGCAAATGACATCACATATAAGCCAGCAAGGCTATCAGAACACGGGGGGACGTCCAAAACACAAATCACACGGACATAACAGAGTAGTGACTACCCACAACCCACACATATGTCTATAGACCTCTAAGAGTAATAACAGAATCATATGACGGGACAGGGCCTCGCCGTACCCATAATCAGACATATACATATGCATCGGAGGAATCTGTACCAAAACATAGGCCCCAGAACAAGGGAGCGCTCCAAGACAGCTGAACAGGAACCCTAAGCTAGTGGATCATCCAAACAAGTATCTGTACATGCACACGCGGCATGAAACGCGCCCCCGATGAAAGGGGTCGCATGGAATATGTACTGAGTATGCAAAGCATGAAATATAATAAACAGGATCATAGTCAAAACAGTACGTAAAAGTAAATGCAAAATCCGTAATGCCGAATACTTACTTATCAAAACATAAATCATGCATGGGGCTCTTAGAATATGGTCGCCCGCCCGTCATTGGCGCCATAACACATCATACTCCAGAAGATTTCATATCTCCGAAACCCGACATATCGCATAACACATCAAATATACACGGTACCCGGCCCTATAGCGGAGGCTCGGCGAACCGGACACATCATAACACTAGATATACACGGTACCCGGCCCTAAAGCGGAGCTCGGTGAACCGGACACATCATACTCCGGAATATCACATAGTGCGCACGACAACATAACCGGCCCGGGACTCGGCGAAAGATATAACAACCACATGCACGAGCAGAGTCGTGGGAGACTATATGCAGTTTAAATCACTTTCAAAAACTCCATTGAATAGTCAAAACGAATCATTATTTAAAATCAAGAGAATAGTCAAATCAAGTTTTCCCCCGAATGCCACTCGGGAACATATCAAATAGAAATTTAGAAATCATGGTTATGTATCAAAATCATATGCATAAAAATCCTGATTTCAAACTCGACAGATAAATAAGTAATCATATTCGGGGGTCGGAATCATAGCCACATTAAGTTCTTTCAAAGATCGTCAGAACCATACAAAGAAAAGTCGCGGGATCCACGGATGAGTGTGCACCCAATCCGGGCCCGCCTATGAAAGACATAGTCATCATATGCTATAAAACCTCCTATGAACATATCGAGGCGATCCGGTTCTGTCTACGAAAGTTACGACCCTTTTTCCGACGTAGAACTTTTTAAGAACAAAACTTTTTATGCAACATTTGAAAACCAATTATTCCAAAGACATAAGGGCCATTATTCCATCACATTACGATGTCAAAGATAAAATGCAAATGAGAATCGTAGGCATACTCGGATAGCAAGAATAGAATTTCCTCGAGGGTCGTATCATAGCCTATTTACAACTAAGGCATGCCAAAAGAAGGAAGGGTTAAGCTTTACATACCTTGTCCGCTTCCTAAGCTAATCCAAACTCAAGTCTCGGCTTCTAAAATCTACAACAATGTCATTAGATATCAAACATTAGCCATAGGCACTTAGGAATCCAATTCTAAGCTATCACTTGATCTATAGAAATTTGGGCAGCATTTCCACTGTAAATTCAATAACCCCGAGAATTCAAATCGGCCAAATCTTCAACAACACTACCAATAACCATACTAACAACATCAACAATCAATTCAAAATGCATTCTAACGTCACTAACTCTTCTCTACATAATTCGACAACATTCCATTTACGTTCAAATTAACCATATACAATTAAGCCAACGCCAATGCCCATACATTCAAATACCAATCCAAAACCATTCAAACAAAACTCAAGAATATTTCAAACAATCCACACAATATTCAAACGGCCCAACCAATGGGCAACATCACCCGAAACCTCTCAAATTCCATAAGAACAATGACAACACATTTCTTTCTTCCAAATTCATATTGTACACCAACAATCTACGTGTTAACAACTTCATTTTCATAATTACAATAGATTGCATTAACATCACATTAACTTCCAAATCATCCCACATGGTTACCATTTCAACTTGGATCATTAAACATTCATTTTCATCATATAATCCACAACAATCGTCAACTAAAACACTAAATAAAATTAGTTCATCTTGTCCTACCAAAACAGCCCATTACACGGCCACACACCATCATCCATATTTTCATGAACTTCATTCATTTCTACACTTTACAACATACACACAAGCATACTCAATACAATTAATTCATCATTCCTACACACCACTATATACACACGGCCAACACTTCAACATGCATAATTTCATGAATTTCGTTCATTTCCACACATCACAACACATATAAACCATCCATAACATATGGAAAGAGGATTAAAACTTACCTTCTTCACTTAGTTCTTCAACATGGCTAGGGTTGAGAATTGTATGAACCAAGGCTTTGCTTGCTCCAACAACCACTTCATGTTATTTAGGACCTTCCAATTAGTTGAAAACCTAGAAGAAAATAATTTTTGGTGATCAATTCCCATGGCATGAATTCGGCCAGCCCTTGGCCGAACCCCTCTCCTTTCTTTTTCTCCATTTTTCTCTAAGTTTCTAAGTTGAAAAAGATGACTAATGTCTTGCTAAGTCATCTAGCATGAACTTATATGATTCATCCAAATGTCCCATGGCCCACACATGGCTTGGATGAATTTAATTTGGCCAAGCCATGGGTGGGAACCACCTAGAGCCACACGGCCACCTTGCTATTTTCATGAAAATTAATTAACTTCCAATAATTTACTTTTAACCCCACATTTTCCTTAATATTCCATACCAATAAAATCATAAGCAACTTATGCCTTAAAACAAAATCGGATGTCAAAGGTCTCAACCTCGTATCCCGGATTAGTCTTGTCCCTAACTTTTCATGGTTAACTCGGATTGTCCCAACGTACAAAATACGGGATATAACAAATCTGACCTTTTGTCTTGTTTTCCTCTCTTGAGCTGAGGGTCTTTCGGAAACAGCCGCCCTACCTTTCAAGGTGGGTGTTAGGTCTGCGTACACTCTACCCTCCGCAGACCTCACATGGTGGGATTATACTGGGCTTGTTGTTGTTGTTGTTGTTGTTGCACTATTCCAAATATTGAAACCACCATATCTCATTCGTTATAAGGTCAAATGGAGTGATTCAAAAGCCTTAAGAAATCATTATGGACATCATTTGTGAAAGATCATAACCATAGGATCATGCCGTAAGAAAGAAAGGGACAGTCTTAACATACCTTGTCGTCTCCTTAACTAATTAACGCTTATCTTCCCGAACTTGTAAAGCTACATTCAAGATAATTCATACCAAGGTTAAGTCGTTGAAACGCTTATAAGATCAAACTACCTTAATTGGTAAGCTAACAAAAATCGGACATCATTTCCCCTATATCTACTTCCTCCAATTTCCAAAACAGCTCCCAAACATCAATAACAACATCAACAACAACATAATCAAGATAGTACATGACAAACATATACAAATCCATCTGAAACTTTCTTCGAAAACTAGTCCATAGGCCAACAACATCAACATATCAAATTACGACCTTTATGCCATGTTTTCCTTTACTCTAAACCATTAAAATCCTCCAAAAATAACTCAATATCAAAGTCAAGATGAAGAACATACCTTATACTCTAAGAACTTCAACTTACACAACTTGCTTCAAGACCAAACTCACCACAACATCAAGAAGAAGCAAGAACAATCACTTTCCATGGACTAGTTTAGCGTAAACTTGTTGAATTCTTGATCTAATGGGCTATAAGTGTTTAGGAGATGTGTTTGAGGTTTCTAGAGCTCTTGGAAGTGTTGAATGATGAAAAAATAGGGTTGATGTGGGTATTTCTACCCCTTTAAAGTCAGTTCCATCGACTCCAAGATTGGCCTTCATGTTCGCGAGGCCTTTGGCTCGCGTTCGCAGAGAAGCCTCTGGCAGCCCATCTTGAAACGCCCACAACTTTCTACTCCGATGTCGTATCGATGAACAGTTTGTTGCATTGGAAACTAGACTCAATTAAATTCAATATACATAGGTTATGAATTCCATAATTCATCATATTCTAGGGGATACACCTCCCTCAAGTTGGATCGAAAATTCTGTCTAAAATTCTGCCAAGTTTTCGCAAAGTTTTGACAAACTTAATTCCTTCATTTCGCTTGATCCCGGAACCCTTAGATATTCTTTTAACACTTGTTAAAGGTCTTGCTTAAAATTATAAGAGTTCCATGACCTCTCCGGCTTACGCTAATTTACTCACAACGCAAACGATGCAAAAATTTTCAAGGTGTAACAACACGAATCCGATGAACATAACATAAACGAATATCCCTCCAATAAGATTCTATTCTCAGTAGCTAGAAAATGTGCAAGTTCTTCATTCCAATGAAAAGTATATGATCATGTTTATGTTTTGATACTTGGCTCCTCATATAAGGCATATGTTGGTTGTATTTTCTGCTTCTTATGACATCATATGTCTACGAGTTAGCTAACATAAAGTATTCGGAGGTTTACCGACCTTACGTCACTACCAAAGATTCAGAATGTTAGTCCATAAGTCTATCATGCATTATATATATGTATCTATTTTATGACATTGAGCCACGCTATAGTCGGCCTAGTACGGCACCAATTGTGCACACTATTGCAGTCGGGTATGTTATGATGATGTTTGCCCCACAGAGCAGCTTGATAATGATTTTACTGCCCCATAGTGTGGATTATATATATATATATATATATATATATATCTGTGTGTGTGTGTTTATTAACGAAACATGCATGTGATACGCCCTCAGCGGCATCCAGAGTTTCAGGTTGTTTCTCCCTTACTTCTCCTTACTTCTTTGCTTTTATTTATATGTTCTTGCCTTACATACTCGGTACAATTATCCGTACTGACTTCCTGTTGTTGGGACACTGCATTTCATGTTGCAGGTCCTGATAGACAGCTCGGAGGACCTCCTCAGTAGGCAGTACTTGTTCAGCGGAGGGTTGGAAAGCTCCATCTCTTCCGGACTTTCCTAGTTGTTGGTATGCTACTATATAGAGACTTATGCATATTTGGGGTATGGCGGGGCCCTATCCCGACCATTATGTTAGTTATGTATACTCTTAGAGGCTCATAGACATGAGGTGTGTGTATAGCTTTTGTGCGGCCTTGTCGGCCTTTATTTAGATGTGTTTCTACTTATATGGTGGAATTGTCGGCTGTGGTTTGCTGTACAGTTCCTATGACAGCCTTGTCGGCTTTATATATATATATATATATATATTTGTGTGGTTGTTGGGCCTTTTCTGCGTGCCGGTTGATTCTTTCTATTAAATATATGTATTACTCCTCATCAAGTCTTATTCTCATTATGGATTAGTCACTAATAGATATACGTGGCGCTCATTAAGTAAGGCACCGGATGTTGGTCGCACCCTCCGGTTTGAGTTGTGTCACCATCATCTATCACAAAAACAGGCTCAAGATGGAGTCGCAGGAATGAACATGTAGGGGATGATGAAATAGGTTCCTGAACAAGTTCCATATCAGACAGTGTAGAGATTTAAAGGCAGACCAACCAGGGGGATGAAACAGGTTCGTGAACATGTTCTAGCGCAAGTCCTACCGCAACTAGGATTTGCCAATTTATGGCAAAGAATTGGCGGTCAATTTATAGGATTCCTTGCCATAATTAAACAAGGTTCTTCAAACTGCTACGAGGACAATGATGTCGATTCAAAAGGCGAGAATCCTAATTCAACAAAAACTCTAATATATCTAATGGGCTTACTCGAAGAGGGTTTTGTGTTTGACGACCTGCTGTACAATCAATACTATATATATCCAAGTCTTAACAACAAGAAGGCTTGCTCACCCACAAAGAGAGAATTCAGAATATCGAGCCATCAAAAGATTTATTAAGAATATTCAGAATCTAGGTGTGCATCCCTAGTACAAGAAGAAAGATTGAAGGAATTGTTCTACTGAATAATGTTTTCCAGTTCTTAAGTCTAGATTTTTGTATTAGGTTATTTATCGAGTTGTACTTAATCTTCTTTCATAGAAGCATAGAGTTAAGTACAAAAAGGTTATAAATTCAACTTCAAGTTGGAGGTCAACTTGAAGGTTGCTTGCTTGTCAGAGGTTATAAGTGAGATAGGAATTAGTGGTTAATTCCTAGGTTATAGAGTCTGTAATTTGAATTTTCATAGGCTCACTTTTGTAGTGGAGTTTGGGGTAAATCCTACAGAGGTGTAGGTCGTTGTTTTTATTGCCATTGTGATCAGTGTGGTTTCCACGTAAAAATCATTGTGTTCTTTATTTACCTACAATTTATATTCTGCAAGACGCTAGCATAGAACAGGTAGAGTAACGTGTTCCATCCTATAGGCAAAAATTCAATAGTGCATAGGATAGGAAGTAGGTCGTGCAACCGAACAAGTGGTATCAGCGCAGGTTCTCCTCAAAGAGGCTAACACCTTAGGAGAAGATCATGATAAAAGTTACACCATCTACAGGACTCAGTAAAGGGAGATCAATCGACAGGCCACCATGTTTCAATGGAGAACACTTTGCACTGTGGAAGAACCACATAGAGAAGTACTTGATGGGAGTGGAATATGATCTTTGGTTAATCACCACACGAGGACCACTTGTCCGCACTGCAACCAGACCTTATGGCTCAAGGAGAAATAAAATAGAAGAAGAATTCTCTATTGAAGATTTTAAAACGATGGAACTTAACGTTGAAGTAGTATACATTCTATATTGTAGTTTAGGGATTGAAGAGTACAACAAAATCCTAGGCACTCAAGTGCTAAGGAAATTTGAAATTCCCTGATGTAAGCTCACGAGCCTAAAGAAGATATTACTAACTCTAACGAAGACTCTGAGAATGAAGCCAATCACATGGCTCTCCTGACCATTGGAGACTGAGAATAAGATACAAATGAACACTCAACGTTAAATGTTCTTGACTCAAAAGATAAACCTAACGTATTCTCGAAGTAAAAACTCACTTCTCTAATGAGCGCTCTAATTGATCAATATCAAGATATGAGTACAAAAAGTGTTCAGCTACGTAATGCCTTCACAAGGCTGAAGCACGAATCTATTAAGTTATAGGCTAGTAAAATAAAAGCTGAGAAGGAAGTCAGCTTACTAAAAGAACAAGTCAATTAACATGATACCTTGGGCACGTCCCTTAGGACAGAAATCCAGAAGAAGAAAGAGATAACTAATGGAGAATCTGAAACGGGCAAGAAGCAATTGGAGGTAGAAGTTGAGTATAGAAGAATGAAAAATTAAGTGTACTATGAGAGAGAAAAATCCAAAAAATTGTTCTTGGACTTGAAAAGAATGAGAAAAGATCTCGAAAGAGTTGGTCCTCGGACACACGTTACATGTACGACCCCAAAACGGGCGCGGACAAAAATTTACCGGGCCTTACTTGCTGAGCACCAACATGACATACACATTTGACCATATCAACATACATAAGTGGGCCAGAAAGGTCGTCACACAACAACCTACTAACTTATAAAAAGGGTAAACCGACATAACAAACCCAAAATGATATATATATACACATCAAGACATAAAAATAAGCGCCGACAAGGCCATCCTGATCATATGTACAACAAAAGGTACCCCGAAAAGGCTATAAAAACATCTGTATGCATGACAGTTGACTACAAGCCTCTAAAGGAATACATAAATGTCATAAGGTCGGGACAGCACCCCGCCATACCCATCAAATGTGTACAAAACTATGCCAAGAAAAACAGCAACTCCAGAACAAATGAAGTGCTCCCATGTCAACGCTAAGTAAGATAGCCTACTGGTGAGGGTCGTTAACTTATCTATCAGGACCTGCAAGCATGAAATGCAACGTCCCCAGTCAAAGGGATGTCAGTACGAATAAAGTACCGAGTATATAATGTAGATAACAGCTTGAAGATAAACTAGGGATAAGGAAACCAACCTGGATATTTGAAATGCCTCTGAGGGCCATGATATGCATAAGTATAGTATATTTGTGTATATAAAGCTGTCGTACATATATATACATATATAATACCATGAAGCCTCTGTGGGCATCATTATCATAGTAACCAACTGATCTGTGGCGCATTTATAATGTCGTCGTACATATGTATTTGCGTATTTAATGCCATCAAGCCACTTTGGGCATCATTATCATAGTAACCATATGTCTGTAAATGTATATGAATGATAAAGGATCATTCTAAGTCTATCGGAGTGACGTAAAGTCATTGCCTCCGATTAATATTATGAAACTAACATCGTTAACATATTTTCATTTGAGAGTCAATGTACCACATGACGAGATTTAGTAATAGAATATGGAAAAACAAGAACATAAGCTTCTAACACTTCTAAGAATGGAGCCGTTCAGAGTATCGTTCATTTACATTTTGTTTTGTTAAGAATCATACCCAAAGAATGAAAGAAGGTTCCTTAACATACCACTGTCATTTATTTAATGATTCACGTATTCGTCCCGAAGACTTTCCGTCTACCATAAGGGTAATGAAACTAGAATTAAACCACTGCAAGGTTCAAAGACAAAAACTTAAGCTAGCAACTCTCCTATAGAAATTTGGGTAGCATTTCCCCTATAACTTTGACTTCCTCCAATCCCAAACATCAAAGACAATAACAACCAGAGCACCACATCAAGAATAACATTAACAACATTGCACAGTATATCACCTATAAATCAATTATATAGCACGACGAGCGGCAAGCTCGGATTGAAACCCATATGACCCTTTTATCCCTTACGAATCCTTCACTTTAACTCAAAAACATGAATATCATGATAACTGATAAGAAATTATATGTTTTGATGATATGACAAACCCTAAGGAACCAGATACAATTAGGTTCACTTGTCTGAACTTGGTTAACCTTATGATATCGCATATGCTGCTATTCTAACATGCTTCATAAAGGATCAGATACCTGCAGGACTTGCTTATATATGAGAGACAAGATACATTGATTCAGAAGGACCAGATAAAAATAGGTCTCCAGCCTGCTCAGCCAACGGTGCAACAGTAGAGCTACTGACATTGTAGTTGGTACTTACAACGTGTTATAAGAACAGATGAGGGACCAGGTTCCTCCAGATAAAGGTCCTGCTTACTGAAGCATTGAAACTCCAAAATCTACAACTGTAAAGTGTGTTGTTCAAAAGTACAATGCAGCTGTACAGTAGCACCTCAGCAAGGCCGATTGATTAACGGTATAGATTTCATTAAAGGTCACCTCTACTCTCTCTCTCACTCTCTGTGCATAGAAAGACATCATCTTCCAAGGGAAGACTTATTCTTGCCCAACTCAAAAATTCCTCCATCCAAAGTACAAGTCTCCACCTTTCAAGGTGTTCCTCAAGAACAGAGCCTCAGCAACCCGAAGGACGCATCCAGAATTGAAGATGCTTTAGGTCTTTAGGTCGTTGAGTCTTTGTTCTTTTGTGCTTAAATTGTAAACCTACTCTTCCATAAAAAGAAGTTGATTGTATGTGTTTTTGAAGTCCAACAGGCTGCTTGTTGGAAGTGTGTTTCCTCAAGCCTTGAGTGGTGCACTAGGCTAGAGTTAGCTTAGTTGTATTAGTTTATGGCTGGCTAGCGTTAGTCACTCTGGTGAATTCTCAAAGGGTGTCTTTGAGTGGTACACTAGGCTAGAGTTAGTCTAGGCGTATTAGTTGAATTCTCAAAGGTTGCTTGTTGGAAGAGTGTCTTTACAAGAACTTTGAGTGCTACACTAGGCTCGAGTTAGTCTAGGCGTATTGGTGTACTTGGCTAGGGTTAGTCAAGTATGAGGGTTGCATAAGCGTTATTGTAAGGGTTAGAGGTTATGGGAGTTAACTTCTAGCTTCCAATAGAGTTTTAACCTGAGTTTGCTCAGTAGTGGAGTTAAAATCCTACTGGGATAGGTCGTGATTTTTAAGCCCTTGAGCAAGGAGTTTTCCACATAAAAATCCTGTGTTGACTCTTGTACTGGACTGCATAAGGGAAGTGGTACACAACCAGGTCCCTCCATACATTGTTTGGTGGACGCATAGCTTGCATCAATTAGTATCAGAGCAGGTTCTTTCTAAAAGGTTAACACCTAGAAAGGATCTCCATCACGGCTATTTCACCAAATATGGGGAAAAGAGAATCTATCATAAGCCACCAAGATCTAACAGAGAATATCATGGATGGTGGAAGGGGACAAGACATAACTTTTCATGGCTGAGGATCTAAGCTGTGGGACATCACTTGTGATGGACCGTATGTTCCTATGAAAAGTTGTGGGTCTAGATCTGGGACTGGTTAAAAGATTGAGAATGAGCCAAGAGTTGACCAACCCAGTTTCTAGAAAACGAAGAAGGCTTGAGTGAGAAGAGGCAGTCAAAAGGTTACCTGAAAGGAGACTGCTCCAAGCATATAACTGAGAAAATAGATGATTCCCCTCATTCAAGAACTTTCAAGTGGGAGTGTGCTTTTTTTTTTTTTTTTTAAATGACGCTGAATAAGAAGCACTTTTGAAGAAATCGATAGGAGATGGGTTTGATCGAGCTCAACTTGCTGCCACTCCTCAAATTTTCTCGTGCTTGGCTATGTTAAGAGGAAAGGTACAATATTAAAAAGTGTTTTTTGGTAGCATCTAACTCACTCTTGTACCTTTATAGGTACACATGCGTGGCGTGTGGTTAGGATAACAAAATCATAAGTGACATTGCACATCTCAGAGCTCTTGCCTTGTCTTCAAAATTGTCAAAGGACTTGGTCCTTATGACTCAGGTGAGCAGTCTCTTCAGTGCTTAATATGTCTTGAACTGTCTAGAATACCACATCATTAAGGCTCTTTCGCTTCTTATTCCAAATTAATCCCTTTAAATGCCTGACTATCCTGAACCTCTTCACACTCCAAAACAAAACCCTTCTTTCTTCAGATCTTTCCAAAAGAAATCACCATTTCTTAAATCTAAATCATCCTTCCTCACTCACCAGAATCTAAACCCAACCATATCACTAGTAGATCCCAAAAATAGTCTGACTCTGGTATGTCCCACTTCTATTGATCATTCTAGAACAAATAAAGGACTCTATGCCACAGCCAGACTTTCCATGATGACTCTAAACGAGGGGAGAGAAACAGATCTAATATCATGGAAAGTGGAACTGAAATTTTTAAGGGGTTTGTAGAGGCCTTGAAGGCAAAAGAAAGTGGTGAAGGAAGTCAGAAGGATCCAATGACTAAACTGATGAAGGGGAAGGAACCTAATGGGGAAGAAATGGATGCAATCCGCAAGGCATGCAATCCATTGGAAGAAGGGTATATGTCACAAGTAACCCTTGTGGTAGTGCAGAAGAGACATCATACACATATGCTCCCTGGAAATCACAATGATCCTAACATGACAAACAAGGATGGAAACACCTTGCCAGGTACTGTGATAGATACCAAGATGTGCCACCTTATGGATCCTAATGTTTACTGGTATGGCCATGCTAAAATCTGAGATACTAGCCGTCCAGCTCATTACCATGTACTAGTTGATGAGAACGAATTCGACGCAGCTACAAACTTGCTATGCTACATATCCAAGTTGCACACATTCAGTCTCCATGGTTCTACCAGTCTATTATGCACATTTGGTTGCTCGTTGTGCACGATATTAGATTGAGGATGATGTGGTAATCATGGAGAAATGAAAATGCTCAAGCAGGTAAAGGGACTAGGTCTCAGTGGTCTTGCAAAGGAAGCCGACTCTTATCTAAAGAATGAAAATATTTGTCTAGAACCACCCCTTCTTAGTTCTTGAGCCCCTCCTAGTCCCCCTGAATATCTGACCCTTTGTATTCCATCACTTAATGACTATGGTACTTATGGTAGTTTAAGAATCATATTTTGTACTTACTAAGACTTCTATGTTTTTGATATACTTAATCTAATCTGGCCAATTACTCTGATTTGTGTAATGATCATAAAATTATTGTTACTATTCTTGCTTATGTTGTGTTAACCTTGTGGCCATGAGCTAACGCTACTGAACTTCTTTTTGGCTTATGCTACTTTTCTTACTCTTTTCAGTGATACCAAAAGGGGGAAGGAAAACAAAGGGGTGGGAAAGGGAGGAAGAATGATGAGGGAGAGCAGTATATAAGATAGCTTCTCTAAGTTTGTCATCATTAAAAAGGGGGAAAATGACTATTTGTTTTGATGATTGTCAAACCTGGTGAAACCAGAGAGAGTGAGAAACTCGATCCTCAATATGGCCTCTCCATACATCTCACAATCTCAAGAATATAATCAATATATGTGGGAGAGACATATGCGGAAGATAGGGGGAACCGTGAAAAAGGGAAAGAGGACTGCAAGCTAGGCAAGTGAAAGACTAATCCGTAAAGGAACAAGTGGGAATCTGGTTCTCAGGGGGAACTTTGTCTATGAGTTTATCATCATCAAAAAGGGGAAAATTGATATGCCATGACATGTTTTGATGATTTGACAAACCTCACTCAAAGTACCAGAATACTATTATGTATCTCAAGATCTGAGTCTCAGGGGATCAAATGAGGCATCTGGGTAAGGGATTTGGTCCTTAGGGGGAATACAAAGGATGTTGCTTTGTCAATATTAAAAAGGGAGAAATTGATAAGAAATGATATGTTTTGATGACATGACAAACCCTAAGGAACCAGATACAATTAGGTTCACCTGTCTGAACTTAGTTAACCTTATGATATCCCATATGTTGTTATTCTAACATGCTCCTTGATGGATCAGATGCCTACAGGACTTGCTTATAGATGAGAGACCAGATACGTTAATTCAAAAGACTCGTGATAGGAACAGTCTCCACCAAGCTCAGCAACGATCTTTCTTTGAGAGCTATTGACAAAGATAGCCAGCAATTACAACTTGTTCTAAGGAAAAATGAGGGACCAGGTTCCCCCAGATAAAGGTCCTGGTCATTGAAGCGTTGAAAGTCCAAAATCTACAACTGTAAAGTGTTCTGGTGAAAAGTACAATAAAGCTGTACAGCAGCACCTCAGCAAGGTCAATTGATTAACGGTCTAGATTTCATTAGTGGTCACCTCTACCCTCTCTCTCCTCATGCATATAAAGACATTATCTTCCAAGAGAAGACTTATTCTTGCACAATCCAAAAATTTCTCCATCCAAAGTGCAAATCTCCACCTTTCAAAGTGTTCCTCAAGAACAGAGCCTCAGCAACTCGAAGGACCAGATCCAGAACTGAAGATGCTTTAGGTCCTTAGGTCGTTAAGTCTTTGTTCTTTTGTGCTTAAATTGTAAACCTACTCTTCCATAAAACAAGTTGATTTTAGGTGTTTTGGATGTCTCAAAGGTTTTTTGTTGGAAGTGTGTTTCCTCAAGCCTTGAGTGTTACACTAGGCTAGAGTTAGCTTAGTTGTATTAGTGTATGGGTGGCTAGTGTTGTGGTGAATTCTCAAACGTTGTCTTTGAGTGGTTCTCTAGGAAAGAGTTAGTCTAGGCGTATTATTTGAATTCTCAAAGGTTGCTTGTTGGAAGAGTGTCTTCATAAAAATTTTGAGTTGCACACTAGGCTAGAGTTAGTCTAGGTGTATTACTATGCTTGGCTAGGGGTAGTCAAGTGTGAGGGTTGCATAAGCATTATTGTAAGGGTGAGGGGTTATGAGAGTTAACTCCTAGCTTGCAATAGAGTTGTAACCTGAGTTTGCTCTGTTAGTGGAATTGAAATCCTACTGGGCTAGGTCATGATTTTTAATCCCTTGACTAAGGAGGTTTCTACGTAAAAATCTTGTGTTGATTCTTGTACTCGACTGCATAAGGAAACTGGTACATGACTAGGTGCCTTCATACATTATTTGGTGGACGCATAGCCTGCATCAATAACAAATATATATTCACATGATTTCCAGCCTTATACTCAACATAAATAATAAGAAAACAGTCCATGAAACTCAATAAATCAAATTAGCATCTCTATGAGCTAGTTTAGCCTTTCTTCATCTAACACATTAACCAAAATCAATACAAACTTAAAAACAATAAAGAAGATGAATGTACTTACCTTATACAACAACTACAACTCGAAATCCCAGCTCCTCTTAACTTACAGTAACCCTCAAAGCCACCACAACACCATAGAATTATTGTTCTTCATCTAAGCAATCTCTTGTGGTGAACTTGGATAGAAACATAAGGATTTACTATTGGATCCATAAGAACTTTTTACGAAGGGTCTTGGGAGTATGGAGATGAAGTTTGAGTAGAAAATGATTTAAAATGAACCCTCAAGTGAATTTAAAACAAAAGAAGGTCGACTACCACCTCAATGTACGCCCAACTTGTACGGGCCGTACATATCATGTACGGGACATACATTGGGCCATACCTAGTAAGGAAATTTTCCCACTTTTTATTTTAGGAGATACAATGGTACCCCCATAAAGGTACGGTCCGTACCTCACTTGTACAGTTCGTGCAACTTACCCCAAAATCCAATTTCTGACGAAATGTTTTTTATTCGATGCGTTCAAAACTGCAACCTTAGGATACATACTTAAAACTTGTTTAATACCTTTCTTAATATTATTGGGGTTCCATGGCCTCTTTGACTTACATTAGTTTACTTACGAAGCAAACAACGCAAAAAATACGAAGTGTAATATCCTTCCTCCCTTAGGAATATTCGTCCTCAAATTTTAAGGCATATAAGGATGCAACTACTCTTAGGGAATCCTGGGGAGATTTTGGCAGAGTCTCCATTAAAATTATAACTATCCAAGTCCTATAGACAAGCAGAAAAGTCCCAATTTCGCTTTACCACGCCACATATCATAATATACGGACCATTCTCACTTGAATATCAAAATATCAAGTGCAATTACTAAGAGATTTACCTCATATACAGGGAGTCTCATGTCTGGTTATACCAAGCCCTTTTCTTGATTATCATCTAGGTACGAAGAAAAAGGTTAGTACAATTTCATTAACATATCGAAATAAAAACATAATCGAGTCATAATCATTTAGGTTTTTCAGGCTGAAATAGATATGGATGTTTCAATTTCATTACCTCTTTTGCCTCCCCTGTAACTTCTTTGACATTCTTGTTGCATCATAGAACTTTTACAGAGGCTACTTTTTTTGTTCTTAACTTACGGGCTTGTCGGTCCAGTATAGCTACTCGAACCTCCTCGTACGATAAGTGTTACACCTCGAAAAATTTTCCGTTGATGCACAGTGAATAGGCTAATGAAGAGCATGAAGTATATGATGTTTCGATAAGTAAGAAATAGCATTTGATGATTCTGAAATAAGATTTGAAAGACTTTCGATGTTAGATGAGAAAGTGGCCAAGAGAAGGCAGTGTATACGATAAGTATCGGAAGGATTTATGAGTAGCCAGTTGATGATAACTTAATGATGTTTTGGGGAAGGATTATAATGCCCCTTAGATTGTTAATGAAGTGATAAACAAGTGCTAAGAAGGTTCCATAAGGATTGGAGATCAAACGAGACGACGGGATTAACTTTGGCGAAACTATGGGTTTCATGGCCATGTTCCACGGCCCATATAATATTCCACGGACCGTGGATGGGCCCGTGGAACTGCTAGCAGAGAAGGTGGCTGGCTGGTCATGAACCACGACCAGTTTCACGGGCAGCTTTAAGTTCCACGGACCGTGGAACAGTCCGTGGAACTCCCGACGGGCTGAAATGTTCCAAGTTTATAAATGTGATTCTAACTTCATTATTTCATTTCCAACACTTCTCCACTTCTCTCTAAAGTCTCTACAACCTTACATATATTTCATGAACAAGGATTTAAGGTAAATCAAAGGTTCTTATCATCAAACCAAGTGAATCAAAGTAAGAAAACCCATTAAGGTTCATCAAAAGCAAGGAGTTCAAGTGAAGGAAAAACTAGGGTTTTGCTCAAGTGAGGTATATGCAACCAAGGTTCAATCCTACACCATATAAGGTAAGTTTTATGATGTTTGGATTGCAAAAGAATATAAGAAATGGGTCATGAATGTGAAATAGTGTCACTTGTGAGTAAATGTTTGGAATGAGTTATGATTATTGATAAATTATGAATGTAATCATGTTATAAACGATGTTGAGAACATGGAATAGACCTTGAGTATGAATGAACGGAATTATGTGATATGACCATGAATTGGAGTGAATGGTGAGGTAAGAGTAATGTAGTTGACTAAAGGCTATTGTGATGATATTGTGAATGTTATTGTTGATGTTCGGGATTTGATATATGATATGGAGGAAGTCGTATAAATAAAGGAGATGCTGTCCGATTTTCTCTAGATTAAGCCATGTATGCTAAGTTATCCATTCTCTAATATGAGTATGCACTTCAATGAAGGTAGAAACGTGAGCTTTGAAGAAGATTGTACAAGTGATAGAATAGTTGCACGGAAAGGTATGTAAGGCTAACACTTCTTTCATAAGGCATGGTTCTTTGGCAAAATATATATACGTATTTTTCTACGAGTCTATGATATTCTCCAATGATCCTATCTCTAGAAGCTACGAAGCTTATGATGCCCAATATGATACGATTGTACTAAGTTTCTTATGCGACGAGAAATCCCCTAAAGATAGAATGTAATGAATGACGATAGTAAAAAGGCTAAAGATAAATATGAGCTTATACGTATGTGTGCCCATGAGAGGCTATTGTGAACCCCGAGCTTATATGGCCGGGTAGAATATAGTGAATATGTATAGATGTATATCTATATATGATGATGCGTGCACGCCACTGCAGTTGTGTACGAACAACCCTGAGCCTTGGTATGGCCAGATATGACCCTGAGCCTTGGTAAGGCCAGCTACGTGAAACACTGAACCTACGTGGTCGGGTATGCTATAACTGCTATGTATATGATATCAATATGAGTACGAATATGTTAAGACTATGTAAGTGCCAAGTAAGGGCTATGTATATGTAATGTATATGATATGAACATGAGTATGAATAGAAATATGAATACGAATATGGAAATGGATACGAAAGGTAAATGAGTACGGATATGGATATGTGCACACGAATACGCAATAGAAATGGAACGTCCCTATGGAAAGCAAGTAAGTGCTATGACGATGATGCTATTATCTCCCATCCTATGTTATTTCATATATTGCCTATTATGCTTTCATATTGATATTGATCATGCTTTGCATACTCAGTACATTCTTCGTACTGACGTCCTTTTGTTTGTGGACGCTGCGTCATGCCCGCAGGTGGCAAGGGAGACAGACTCGATCCATAGCTGTATTTTTTCTCGGGGCATTACATAGCATAGGTACATATTTATGGGGCACGGCGGGGTCCCGTCCCGCCTATATGTTATGACATGGAACTAGAGGCTCGTAAATATGTGTATATATGGTTAGATTCTTTTGTGTACATATTTATGAGTAGATCTATCTTGCGGTACCTCGATATCATAGATGTTAGAGCACTTCGGGATCTCGTTGAGGTTTATGATGAATGAAAAGATTTGGGTCGATGCTAAAGTATACAACCGGATAGCAAGCACCGATGCGGCCCCCGGTGTGGGAAGTTACATTGGGGTCGGTCTTAGTATTGGGTTCGAAGTCGCGGAGAATGAATAACCTCTTTCTTCATAAGTGGTCGGCCAGCTAAGAACTTCTTGTTTCTTAACCATATGCGTGTATTGCCCCTAAAGAGATTGGCCGCAATGGCCCGGTAGGACCCGAAGCAATAGCCTTCGTAGTAGAGGAAAATGAGTCCCCAAGCGCGGATCTTCGCAGCCTATCTATACGCCCCTATGAGCCCCAGGTTCACATGCTTTAGGACAAGATGTAAAAGAGGAGGCCATGGTAGGCGTACCAGACAAAGGGGGGAGAGTCCCCGTGAGTTCTAGCGGTCTCGGAGGACCCTTAGAATTTCATTTATGAGGACGCTTGATACATGCTTCGGACACCGAATCGGTGGACGCCACAGATGGAGGGAATCTTGAGTCACCTCTCCGCATTCCGACATTATTTTCCTTGTCACTGCTGCAGTCGATAATATTATCGAAGTATTCTCTCATGATGAATATTCTTTGATGACCGATCCCGACTCCCACATTTGTCATATGTTACTCCGTATATGGATTCACGGGTCGGTTTAGAATCAACAACAAAGAGTCGATTAAAACTTTTGAGGCATCCACACCCATTAGTGAATCGGTAATAGCTACCTTATTCCGAGTATATAGAAATTGTGTAATTGTGATTTGTGAATGTCGTACCATGATTGACTTGTATGAGTTACGAATGGTGGATTTTGATGTCATTATGGGCATGGATTGGTTGGCTTTTTGCTACGCCAATGTCGATTGTAGAATGAAAATGGTTCAAGTTCTAGCTTGGTCCCTCGCACCGTATTTTCGGGAGAGCCAAGATCTTGAGTCATTAGAATGGAAAGGAAATCGTAGATGAATCTAGACCAACAGGGTCATATGTTTATTTCCTAGAATCTAAAGGCAAGGAAAATGATTAGAAAGGTTGCATTTATCACCTGAGTGCGGGTTCAAGATGTAGAAGGCGGATTGAACCACGAAGCTCTTAGAATCGGTTCCCGTAGTGAATGAATTTTAAAGTAGATGTATTCCCTAAAGGCAAGGAAAATGATTACAAAAGGTTGTATTTATCACCTTCTGGTTCAAGATGGGAGCCGAACCACCGAGCCGTAGTGAATTGAATTTTCGATGTATAAGATGTGTTGCCATACACTGCCTATATCTATTCCTCCTTATAGAATGTCTCCCGCAGAATTGAAAGAGTTGAAGGAGCAATTGAAAGACTTGCTTGAGAAAGGCTTTACTAGGCCTAGTTCATCCCCGTGGGGAGCACCCGTATTGTTTGTCCGAAAGAAGGATGGCTCTTTGAGAATGTGCATCGATTATCGGTAATTGAACAAGGTGACGATTAAGAATAAATATCCTCTTCCAAGGATTGATGACTTGTTCGATCAATTACAAGGTGCCAAATGGTTTTCCAAGATAGATTTGAGATCAGGGTATCATCAAGTGAGAGTTAGGGAGAAAGATATCCCTAAAACAGCCTTTAGAACAAGGTATGGCCATTTTGAGTTCCGGGTGATGTCATTTGGGCTAACTAATGCATCGGCAGTGTTTATGGATTTAATGAATGATGTGTTCAGGCCCTTTCTAGATTTGTTCGTGATTGTGTTCATCGATGACATCTTGGTGTATTCTAGATGCGAGATGAGCGTAACATGCGGATCACTTAACGTCTTGTCCTTAGAGTTCTTGAACTCGAGAATTGTTTGCAAAATATTCTAAGTGTGAGTTACCGTTGAACTCAGTGACATTTCTGGGGCACATTGTTTCAGCCGATGGTATTCGGGTAGATAGCCAAAAGATTGAGGCCGTAAAGACTTGGCCAAGGCCTACAACTCCTATGGAGGTACGTAGCTTTTTGGGCTTAGCAGGATATTACAGGAGATTTGTAGAGGGCTTTTCTTCTATTTCTGCACCACTCACAAAGCTGACCCAGAAATCACCTAAGTTTCTGTCACACCCTAACTTTCCATAGGGCGTAATGGGCACCCGACCCTTACCTAGGGCCGAGCGAACCCGCTGACTCTCACAATACTCATGAACATGTTGGGCCCTCAATTCATATCATAAGTACATAATGAAAAATTTTCAGAAAACAAACATGCCTTTCACCTTTATCAAACCAAATAAAACTAGTACCGCATGAAATTTGCCAACATATGAAGTTCGTAACATAATGCACAACGAAATATCGACTTACGTAGCCGCGTACAAAACTGACATATCACACACACGACATTGTCTGCAAAGTCTCTACCAACATCTCAGATACCATACAAAAGTACTCAGGCTCGGCAGCACTCCGGAGGAAATGGAGCTTGCCAATCCAGCTGCAACGTCTTCCGCTAACATCATCTACTCATCTGTGGGTACTGCGCGGTACGAAACGCCCCCGAAGAAAGGAGGTCGGACGGAATATGTGCGAGCATGTAAATCATGGCATACGTAAAATGAGGTCATAACCAAAGTAAGAAGTGCGAGAAAATGAGCATAAAAAATCCGAATGCCAAAGTGCTTGCACACAAAGTACAAATCATACATAAAGCGCATCGAAGACAAATGTGATAATCCGAACGCCAAAATGCTTAGCTTTTTTTTTTGTAAAAATGTTTCTGTCTCATATATATAGAACAAATCATATGAGCTGCCATGAACCGACTAATTATAATCCAGACTGTCAAAATCACATATCACATGCACACATATCGTGTCCCGGCCCTCTAGTGAGGGACTCGGCAAATAAGATCATATCATCATATTATCACATATCACATACCACGTATACACACACACGCGGTCAAGTACCCGACGGCAACATCACATATACACATACCGCGACCAAGAACCCGTCGCAATATCACATATACACATACTCGTGGCCAAGAACCCGGCAATATCACATATACACATACATGCGGTCAAATACCCGGCGCCAATATCACTCAACATACCGCGGACAAATACCCAGCGGTCAATATCACACATACCGCGGTCAAAATATCCCGGCGACAATATCACACATACCGCGGTCAAAATATCCGGCAATATCACACATACCGCGGTCAAAATATCCGGCGGCAATATCACATAGTGCGCACGATCACACAACCGGCCCGGGACTCGGCGAAAGACATACAACAAAATGCACAAGCAGAATCGTGGGAAACCATATGCAATGCAAAAACATTCACGCGATGACCCAATAGGATAATCAAAACCAACTGTTATTTCAAAACCGAATCAATAGTCAAATCGGGTTTTCTTCCGAATATCACTCGGGAACATATCAAACCAACTTCAAAATCATAGTCACGTATCAAAATCATATGTATAAAAATCCTCACTCCGAACTCAATGGATCAATAATTAATCATACTCGGGGGTCGAAAAGGTAGTCGTGTTAAGTTCTTTCAAAAAGTCGTTAGCATTATACAAAGGAAAGTCGCGGGACCCACGGACGAGCGCCAACCCGATCCGGGCCCGCCTATGAAAATCATAGTCCTTATACGTTATAGAATCATTTGCGAACATATCAAAGCCATCCGGTTCTGTCTGTGAAAGTTACGGACGTTCGTAGTTACAAAACTCTTTTGAAAACAAAACTTTTTATACAACATTTGAAAACCAATCATACAAAGACATATAAACCATATAAGGATGCCATCATCAAGAAGCAAATAAGTATCGTAAACATGCTCGGACTTTAAGAGTAGAATTACCCCCGAAGCTCATAACATATCATCACTTAGCCATATCTAAGACATGCTAAAAGAAGGAAAGGTAAGCTTTACATACCTTGATTGCTTCCTAAGCTAATCCACACTCAAGTCTCGGCTTCTCAAAATCTACAACACGTCATTAGACACCAAACATTAGTCATAGGCACCTCGGAATCCCATTTTAAGTTCGCACTTTATTTACGAGAAATTTGGCGTAAATTTCCCTGAATTCAACACCCGAGAATTCAACTCGGCCAAATATCCAACAACAATACCAACAACCACATCAACAATATCCATAAGCAATTCCAAACGCATTATAACATTAATAACTCCTTTCTACATAATTCGATGACATTCATGCATATTCCATTCAACTTCATACATTCAAACTAACATCAACGATCGCATATTCAAATACCAATCCAAAACCATTCAAACACGATTCAAGAACATTTCCAACAATCCGCACAATATTTCAAGCAATCCAATTAATACTCTACTCCACCCGAAACCTCAAATTTCCATAAGAACAACAACAATACATTTTCTTCCTTCCAAATTCATAAACTATACTAACAATCCATACTTTAACAACATTAATCTTACAAATACGTGAAACTATATTAAAATTCCATTAGCCTCTATAACAAACCACAAACGACTATAACTTCAATTTGAGCCATTAAACTTTCATTTTCTTCACATAATCCACAACACAACAACCAAATCACACTAAATAGATGTTATATCCCGTATTTTGTACATCTGGACAATTCGATTTAAGTATGATAAGTTAGGGCCAAAACCATTCCGGGATGCAAAGTCGAGACTTTTGACCTTCGATTTTATTTTGAGACATAAGTTGTTTATGAATTTTTTGGTATGGAACAATTAGGAAAATTTGGGACCAAAATTGGAATTTATGGAAGTTGAAAATCATGCATTTTCCCTTGTTGTGGCCGTGTGGTGTGGGAGTTGGCCCACACAATTTGTGGACAATTTTAATTGGTCCAACACATGTGTGGGCCAAGGACACTTGTGCCATTCATATAATAGCACAAAAGATGATCAAGTAGTCGTATTTATTCATTTACTACACTTAGAAAAAAAAAAGAGCAAGAAGTTGAAGAACAATTCCAACCTCTCAGCCAAGAGGGAGAAAAACCAACTTCAATTCAAGCCATCACAAAATTATTTCTTTGATGTTAACCCACTAATTTGAGGTCCCTAAGTTTATGTGAAAGTGTTGTTCGGGTCATCCAACCATTCGTTGTGTCAATTGGAAACCCTAGGCAAAGTGTGGAGTTGAAGAAGAAAGGTGAGATTTAATTATGTTTTATGTGTTATAAAGGTTGTATGCATGTTGTAGTATGCTAAAATGGATGAAAATCATGAAATATGGCATGTTGGAGTGAAGGTTGTGTGTGTAGGGCATAGCGTGTGGGTGTGTGTGTATGTGTGTTGTATTGAAGCAATGAATTAATGTCTAGTTAGCATGTTGTGATTGTTGTAGTGTGTAGAATGGATGAGAATCACTAATATATGCATGTGTGGTGATAGCCGAATGTGGATCACATTATATGACAAAGAACGCATTAATATCGCTTAATGTTTTAGTCATCGTCATTATGAATTCTATGTAGGAAATGAGAGTTTAATGACTCAAGATTGATGTTGTAATTGTATGGGATGATTTGGAGAATCATGTATCTTTAATGTAATTTTTATATTTAAGAGAATGACATTGTTAGAATGTGGATTGTTGGTGCAAATCATGATTTGGAAGTGAGGGATGGATTATAGTGTATTCTCGGGTTTGGGGACTGTTTTCGGGTAGATTGGAACAATTGTTGGATTGTTGGAAATATTTTATGAATTGCTTGAAATGTCTTTGGATGTTGTTGGTATGGGTTCGGGCTACTATTTGAATGTATAAGCGTGGATGTTGGCTTGAAGGTAAGCCGTTGAATTGAATATATTGAAAGTTGTCGAATGATGGAAAAGAGAGTTATTAATGTTGTATTGCCTTTCGGATTGATTATTAATGTTGCTAGGTTGGTTGGTTGTTGTTGTTGTTGTTGATTTGGCCGAGTTAAATTCTCGGGGTTGGCCTATTACAGGGGAAATGCTGCCCAAATTTTTGTAGAATTAAGGGCTAATTTGGAATTAAATGCCTAAATGCCTATGGCTAATGTTTGGCATATTATGATTTATTTGTAGACCTTGGGCAGCCCGAGACGTAGGTTGACATTAGCTTGAGTTTGGAGTAGCTCGGAGAGCGTTTGAGGTATGT
Source organism: Lycium ferocissimum (assembly GCF_029784015.1). NCBI lineage: Eukaryota > Viridiplantae > Streptophyta > Magnoliopsida > Solanales > Solanaceae > Lycium > Lycium ferocissimum. The sequence goes on from NC_081353.1 coordinate 5,168,881, forward strand.
AAAGCTCCATCCTTTCTTCTTTTGGCATGCCTTAGTTACAAATAGGCTATGACACGAGCCTCGAGGGAATTCGATTCTCGCAATCTAGGCATGTTTATGACTCTTATTCGTTTCTTGGAATTCATATGTTGATATGATGAAATATTGGCCTCTATGTCTTTGAAATAATTGATTTCCAAATGTTGCATAAAAAGTTGTTTTAAAAAAAGTTCCGTAACTACGAACGCCCGTATCTTTCACAGAAAGGCTCGGATTGCCTCGATATGCTCGTAGGTGATTGTATGATGTGCGATGACTATGTTTTTCATAGGCGGGCCCGACTCGGGTCAACACCCATCCGTGGGTCCCGCGACTCTTCTTTTTGTAATCCTGACGACTTTTGAAAGAATTTGATTTGGTTATTATTCCGATTTCTAAGTATGGTCATTTTACTTATCATTTGAGTCTATGATAATGATTTTATGCATATGGTTACTCACGACTCCGTTCGTGCATTCTGTTATATCTTTCGCCGAGTCCCGGGCCGGTTCTGTTGTCGTGCGCACTTTGTTATACTCCGGTGTTATGCTGTGTTTATGGTTCGCCGAGCACCTCGCTGGAGGGCCGGGTTCCGCTTATATTTGGTGTTATGCTGTGTATGGCGTTATGCTGTGATATGATGTGTGACGGGGATACGGAGATTTGAAACCTTCTGGTGTTATGCTGTGTTATGGCGCCACTGACAGGCGGGCGACCATATTTCCTGTGCCTTATGCATGATTTGTATTTTGAAAGTAAACATTTTGATATTTTGGAAATGCATTTATTTTCTGTACCACTATTTCGATTATGACTCAGGTTTGTATATTATAATTTCTGCTTTGCATACTCAGTACATATTTTAAATCGACCCTTTCTTCGGGGTCGTGTTTCATGCCCGCAGTACGGACGCACAGCTTTGGTGATCCACCGCCTTAGGACACCCTCTTCGTTTGTTTGGAGAGCTCCCTTTTATTTCGGAGCTCACATTTTGGTATACACTCGTCCGTTGCGTATGTATATATTTGTTCAGGGGTACGGCGGGGCCCTGTCTCGCCATATGATTCTGTTTGTCTGTTTAGAGGTCTGTAGACGTGTATGTGGGTTATGCCCATTCTGTACAGTTGTGTTTGTATGTTATATGTTCGGGAGATCCCATTCGTCGTGGCGACCTCGTCGGCTTGCATTTGTATATGTTTTGGGCCGTTGCGCCATTTGATAGCCTTGTCGGCTTTTTTGATATATATACGGTTGTGTTTGAGATGCGTTTGCGCGCTTTGATATAATCCGAGACAACGTTTGATATTTGCGTCCGTATAAGCTATTTGTATATGATTCGGACTAATGATTGTGTTTGGGTGCCCAGCTCGGGCACTAGTCACGGCCCACGGGGTTGGGTCATGACATAAGTGGTATCGCAGCGGATTCGTCTTGGAATGTCTACGACCGTGTCCGCAGAGTCTTGTTTATCGGTGTGTTGTGCACCACATCTATATGGCTACGGAGGCATTTAGGATGTTATCTTTCCTTCGATCTTAGATCGTGCGATAGGCCGTGTTATCGTGATGACTCTTTCTCGACGAAATGTTATGTTTTCGGCGATGCCTCGAGGGAAGGCCACGCCCCGAGAAGGGCAAGTCTACGGCGGTAGGTGAGACCGGTAGGAGCCGGATGACTACTAGGGCTCGTGCCCGGATTGAGCCGGATATTGTGCCTCCGACGGCTGGTTGCCACGCCGCCGGTATCGGAGGATTTGGAGCGACCACGGTGCACGGCCACCGGGCGGCTCCGCGCCGACTCTGCGGCGCTGGTACCGTACCTCCCGGCCCGCGGCCAGGGGCGGATGATGGGACCTGCGAGAGGCGTTTCGGTTATTAACTCGATTGGTAGCGGGCGCGTGTCCACGGAACGGGAGCAGGGATGATCGTGTAGACGGGGCGCGATAGTCGGAGGGCCGTGACTTTACGCTTTGTGGCCGCCCTTTCGAGTTTTCGGGTGAGCCGCGAGAGGGACCCCGTGAGTTCGTAGACGGATGCAGCGTACCCTGCGATTGATTAGTGCTTCCGAGACAGAGTCGGGTGAGTTGGCGTCATACCGGTTGCACGATGTAGCGGCGAATTTGTATGAGTCTTGGATGTTGTATAGAGGCGAGGGCGCCCCTCCCGGCCGTATGGGGCGGGATTTACGGTGCTTACGCCCATTCCTACCTCCGGAGGGTGAGAGGCGGAGCCGGGGGTAGACGGAGGCCTGGCGGTGAGCGAGAGGGCGAGCCCGATCGGGAGTACGGTTTAGGTTCGATTCATTTTGCCGGATACGCGCCGCATATGTGGCCGACATGAGTCGATCGGATGCCGATATATAGTGGGGGCGGACCCGGGTCGTTGGACAAATGCTTGGTGATGGCGGCCCGTACCCGTGTGGATATTGCCGTATACGGCCCATGCCCGTGGCATGGAGGACGACGCAGGGCGCCGGCCGATGGGGTTGATGACGAGGGGCCACTTCCAAAGAGGGCTAGATCATGCGGGTAAATGCGGGGATTTTCGAGCGAGCGCCTCGGCGGCGAGAAAGCAAATATCCTCCCACCGGACGGGCACACCCCGCGGTTTGTCGTTAGAAGATCGAGGGTGCGGAAGATATTCGGGGGCAGGCCGAGCTCCGGGCTTTCGGGCTCACGATTGGACGGAGGCTCTGAAGTAGTCGGACGAGACCGCCGGACCTCCGTGTTCCCCACCGCGGGAACGGCGCCTGGAGAGTGTTTTCGTGCCACCGGTGCGTGCTTTACTTGTGGCCGTCGGGGCCGTCGACGAGAGATTGTCCGGTTAGAGGTGGTGCGGGCGGCACGGCTCGCCTACCGGGTCGTAGGTGGTTCATCTTCACCCTCGCAGAAGGTGCGCCTGCGTGGGCGAGGTACACCGTGCCCAGCAAGCCGTGGCCGAGGTCGTGGTGGAATTCCTGGTTCTAGCGGTCCTTCGAACCGAATTTATGCATTGGCCAGCCGACAGGACCAGGAGGCGTCGCCTAATGTTGTTACAGGTATATTACTTGTCTTCTCTCGAGATGTGTATGCACTGATTGATCCCGGTTCTACTTTATTGTTATATCCCGCATTTTTGTACGTCGGGACAATCCGGATTGACTATGATAAGTTAGGGCCAAAACCATTCCGGGATGCAAAGTCGGGACTTTTGACCTTCGATTTTATTTTGAGACATAAGTAGTTCATGAATTTGTTGGTATGGAACAATTAGGAAAATTTGGGACCAAAATTGTAGTATTGGAAAGTTGAAAATCATGAAAAATTGTTATGTTGGCCATGTGGCTTGGAAATGGTCCCACACACTTTGTGGACAATTTTAATTGGTCCAACACATGTGTGGGCCAAGGACACTTGTGCAACTCATATAATAGCACAAAGGATGAATACTAAGTCATCTTTTACCATTCCAAACACTTAGCAAAAAAAATAAGAAGTTGAAGAACAACTCCATAACCTCTCGGCCAAAGAGGAAAAAATTGAAGATCAATTTTAGCCATCCCAAAAATATTTCCTTGGTACAAATCCACTAATTGGAGGTCCCTAAGTAACGTGGAAGTGTTGTTTGGGTCATCAAACCATCCGTGGTGTAGATCGCAAACCCTAGCCTATTTGTGAAGTTGAAGAAGAAAGATGAGTTTTAATCTTGTTTTATGAGTTATGAATGGTTTATATGTGTTGTAGTATACTAAAATGGAAGAAATTCATGATAGAAATCAAGTTGAAGTTGAAGTTGTGTAGGTGGTGTTTGGTAAGTATGTGTATATTTTGTTGGAAGTAATGAATTAATGTTAGTTAGCATGTTTTGATGGTTGTAGTGTGAAGAAAAGAATGAAAAATCATCTTTGTATATGTGTGTGGTGTTGGCCGAATGGTCCTCCTTTTGGTGTAGTTGGGAATGAACAAATCGTCGTTATTATTTTGGTTGTCGTCGTTATGTATTTTTAGGATGAAAAATGCAAGTTTAAATGACTCAAAGTGATGTTGCGTTGGTTGTGGTTGATTTGGAAGTTAATATGAATTTTATGTAATTTTTGTAGTTATGGAAATTGCATTGCTAACGTGTGGATTATTAGTGTAGTTCATGAATTTGGAAGAGAAGAATGTGGATCATGTTGTTCTCGGGTTTGGGGAAGAATTCGGGTGAAATGGAGAGTTGTTTGGATTGTTTGGAAAAATAGTGTGAATTGTTTAAAGCGTTCTTGAATATTGGTTGAATGGTTTTTGATAAAGAATCGAATGTATAAACGTTGATATCGATTTGAATGTAAGTAGTTGAAGTGAGTATATTGCAATATTATGAATGTGGTTGAATTATATAGAAAAGTGTATTTAATGTTAGAATGCATTTTGAATTGCTTATTGATGTTGTAGTTTGGTTGTTGGTGTTGTTGTTGATGAATTTGGCCGAGTTGAAATCTCGGGGTTGTGTGTGTTTACAAAAGTGCTGCCCAAATTTCCGTAGAATTAAGTGTTAGTTTGGAAATGAATTCCTAAATACCTTTAGCTAATGATTGGCTTATTATGACGTATTTGTAGATCTTAGAGAGCCCGAAGTTTGAGTTTGGACTAGCTTCGAGGCGGATAAGGTATGTAAAGCTTACCTTCCTTCTTTTGGCATGTCTTAGATAAGGCTAAGTTATGATATGTTATGAGCTTCGGGGTAATTCTATTCTTAAAAATCCGAGCACATTTATGAGTCGTATTCGCTTTTGATGTTGGCATCCTTATGTGGACAAGCTATGGTTTATATGTCTTTGTATGATTGATTTTCAAAGAGTTGCAAAAGAGTTTCGTTCCTAAACGATCCCGAAAACTACGAACGTCCGTAACTTTCACAGACAGAATCGGATCGCTTCGATATGCTCAAAAATGATTCCATGATGTATGATGATTATGTTTTCCATAGGCGGGCCCGGCTCGGGTCGACACCCCTCCGTGGGCCCCCCAACTTTCCTTATGTACTTCTGACGATTTTTGAAAAGATATGATACGACTATTATTCCGATTCCAAGAACGATCAGTTTGCTTATCCTTTGAGTTGCGATAATGATTCGATAACATATGATGACTATGATTTTCGTAGGTGGGTCCGGATTGAGTGGATGCTCGCCCGTGAGTCCCGCGATCTTCTTCTGTATAATTGTGATGGCTTTTGAAAGAATTCGATATGACTATCTTCCCGACCCCCGAGTATGATTACTTATTTGTCTGTTGAATCTGAAATAAGAATTTTTATGTATGTGATTTTGATACGTAACTACGGTTTCTGAAGTTCGGTTTAATATGTTCCCAAGTGACCTTCGGGAGAAAATCTGATTTGACTACCGTTCTGGCCTATAAACGATGGTTCGTTTCGATTAACTTATTAAGTCTTTGAAAATGTTTTAGACTGTATTTGGCTACTTATGATTCTGTTCGTGCATTCTGTTGTTACATTTTTCGCCGAGTCCGGTAGGTATGTGATGTGATGTTGCCCCGGATTCTTGACCGCGGTATGTGATGTGATGTTGCCGCCGGGATTCTTGGCCGCGGTATGTGATGTTGCACTGGATTCTTGACCCGCGGTATGTGTATGTGTGATATTGACCGCTGGGTACTTGACCGCGGTATGTGTATATGTGATTTCGACAGTCCGGATTATGATCAGTCGGTTAATGTCAGCTCATATGATAAGATATGATGTTATGATGTGCGTCGGTATGTATATGTATGATCTGTACTTCAGGAGTAAGCGTGTTGGCATTCTGATTATTATATTTGTCTTCTGTACCTCTGTTGCATGGCTTGCGTGTCAGATGACAGCATTTTGGTATTCTGGTTATTATGTTCACTTTCTGTACCTTTGTTTCGATTATGACTCAGATTTGTTACTATATCTTCCGCTTTGCATACTCAGTACATATTCGTCGACCCCTTTCTTTCGGGGTTGCGTTTCATGCCGCAGGCGCACGTCTGATTCGGTGATCCGCCGCCTAGGACACCTATCCTGGGTTGGAGAGCTCCACTTTATTCCGAGCCTACATTTTGGTATATATTCTCGCCGTGTATGTATTTGTGCATTCGGGGTACGGCGGGAACCTGTCCGTCGCGTATGACTCGGTTGATCCGTACTAGAGGTGCCGTAGACATAGATGTGGGTTATGTACAGTTTTGTTCGGACGCGTTGAGTAAGTTGTGTTTGGGCGGCCCATCCGCGGGTGGCGACCTTATTCGGTACAACGTGTATGTATCTTTGCTACGTTATGTGTGTTATGTGACCTTGCGGAAAGCTCGTGCAAGTATATATGCTTGTATGCGTCGGTTTGGATCCATGTTTGCTAATTATAATTGTGTGAGTCGTTTGTGTGCCGAATCGGGTTAATGAGTGCGTATGGGTGTTAGAACCCGTATTTTTTTGTACATTGGAATGATCCGGATTAATTATGATAAGTTAAGGACAAAACTATTCGGGATACTAAGTCGGGGATTTTTGACCTTCGATTTTATTTTGAGATATAGGTTGCTCATGAATTAGTTGGCATGAAATAATTAGGAGAATTTGGGACCAAAAGTGATAAAATTGGAAGTTGAAAAATCATCCATTTCTATGGTTGGCCTTGTAAGTGGGGTGAATGGCCCACACAAGTTGTGTTCAATTTTAATTAGAACAACACATGGTGTGGAGCCAAGGGACACCGTGCACTTCATTTAAGTGGCAAAAGATGACCACTAGTTTCATTTCTCACTCCACCACACTTAGACTCAAAAAAAAAAAAAAAAGAGCAAAGTGAAGAGAGGAGGCTCTCGCCAGCCCCTCCCAAAAATCACCTCCCTCTCAAGCCCTTCAAAAATAAATTTCTTGGTGTTAACCCACTAAATCAAGTCTAAGTAGCGTGGAAGAGTTGTTTGGGTCATCTAACCATTCATTGTATCCAATTGCAAACCCTAGCCATTTGTGTTATTGAAGAACAAAGGTAAGTTTTGCTCTTATTCTATGTGATGTGAACTCTTATTTCATGTTGTAGTATGTAAATATGGATGAAAATCATGAAATATGGCGTGATGAAATTGGGCCGTGTGTTTGGTGTTCTAGCCGTGTATATGGGTGTTGAATTGGATTGATGAATTACTTGTAGTATGTTAAATTGTTGTAGCGTGTGAGGGGCTAAGAATCACTATCATATGTATGTGTAGTGTGGACGAATGTGGGCCCATAGTATGTCTAAAAATCGCATTAATATCGTTTAGCATTTTAATCGTCGTCGTTATGAATTCTAGTTGGAAATGAGCATTAACAACTCAAGATTGATGTTGGGAATTTGTGGGCTGATCTAAGGCTTAATGTACGCTTGATGTAATTCGTATATCTATGAAAATTTTATCGTTATATTGTGGTTTGTGATACAAAACATGGCTTAAAAATGAGGGAAAGTAGCAAGTGGAAATTTGCTCTCGACTAGGGACTGGTTTCGGCCAGCTTGGAGAAAATTTTTGGATTGTTGGAAAAAATTATGTGAAGGGTTTAGAAGTCCTCTAATATTGTGGGTAAGGATTCGGGTTGATAATTGAATGTATGAGCAATAATGTGGCTTGAATGTAAGCCGTTGAATGGAATATGTGGAAAGTTGTTAAATGATGTAAAAGAGAGCTATTATTGTTGTATTACCTTTCGGATTAATTATTAATGTTGTTAGATTGGTTGTTGTTGTTGTTGTTGATTGATATTGTTATATCCCGCATTTTGTGCAATCGGATAATTCAAGACAATTGCGGGAGGACGACGAGCAAGGCCCTATTTTTAAGTTGTTAAGCATATGAATGGTTTATGAAGCATTTAGAAGCGGAATTGTTAAGAAAGGTCAAGGGCATAAAGGAAAATTCGCAATACGTTTCGTGGAATTACGGAGGAAGACGAAGGGTAAATTTGGAATTTGGAAAATAATCTTTTATGAATTGTATGAAAAAAAAGTGGGCTTGTGTTGGAATGGGGGCCATGTTGGCCGTCCAACACCTTCTTGATGGGCCAAGCCCATATGAGAATTAAAACATGAGTTTAAAGGATGACTAAGTGGTCATCTTTTCTCATAATTTCTAGAGAATTCAAGAGCAAGCAAGAAGAAAAGAGAGAGAGCAGAGTTGAGAGGCCATTCGGCCCTTTGAAAGAAAAAGAAACCGAGAGAAAAAAAAAGAAGGAAAAGAGAAGAGAAGAGTTTCAACTTGTTTCTCCTAGCCAAACAATTCCTTGGAGGGTCCTTAATATAGTAAGGAGTTCTTTGGAGCAAGGGAAGCACAAATCTTGATAAGGTTGCAATTGTAGCTAAGTGAAGATTCAAGGTAAAAAGGTAAGATTTGCACCTTTTCTTGTATATTATGAATGCTTAAGTGTGTTGTGGAGTATGAAGATGGATGAAATTCATGTGCTATGGAGGTGTGAGTGTGTGGCCGTGACTTGTATGGCCAAGCCGTGAGTGTGTGTGTGTGTGTTGTATGTTGTGTTGCATGGAAGATTGAGTTAATTCCATATTGTGTATTGGTGCATGTTGTAGTGTACAAAAATGGATGGAATTCATGAAGAGTATGAAAATAGTGGGTGGGCCGTACGAGCATGTGTGTAGGAATCATGTGCTAATCATTTTACTTAGTGTTTGATTGTTATTGTTGTAGATGCTAAGTGGATAAAGGAAATTGAATGATTTTGGAGAGGATGTAGTTGTGTATGTTTGATGTTGGCCGTGTGGTTGTGGTGTGGTATGGAAGAAAATGAGTCAATTTTACTTAATATTTTGGTTGTTGTTTGTGTTGTGGATGCTATGTTGCTAACGAATGCATAACAATCTTGTAAAGTTGTAGAAGTTGGAGACTCAGGATTGAAGTACTTGAAATTGAATATAATGTTCTTGCATGCATGGAAGATAATGAGACTTGTATGATATCGTTGGTATATGAATTATTAGTTTGTTATTGTTTTCGTTGGAGTTGGAAGGTCTTGATGGAAGTAGTAGGTATTGATTAAGTTGTTAGAATGTGTATCTTGGATTGAAATTGGAAATTGTTAATATGGTTGTGATATTATGATTGATAGTTTGGCAAGGTTGAATTCCCGTGATTGTTCGTTGATGAGAATTGGCTAAGATGAACTTGGGGAATGATGTATTTGCAGTAGGGAAGTGCTGTCAAATTGGGTAGACAAGTGTCACTTTGAGATTTTACTTTAGACACTTGAACTAACATTTGGCAAATATGACCAAATCGTAGATTCTCGGGCGGTTCGGAGCTTGAATTGGAATAGCATAAGGAGCGAAAGAGGTATGTAAGACTTTATTTCCTTTCTTTTGGCATGTCTTAGACGTAGTAGGCTTGATTTCGGGTCTCGGGGACTTTCCTAACTCTAGAAATCCGAGATTGGAAATTAACTACTATTCATTCAAGGGAATTGAATTAGAACTTGCATAAAATGTTGGAAAAACTTCTTGGACATCCAGAACTTACGCAAATAGGACTCGACTACCCTAAGACCCTCCCAAGTGACGCCATGAATTGTAACATACGTAAATTCGATATGCCACCTCAGCCGACTCGAGGTGGGCCCACTATTCCCGAATTCTTTCCTATTGTCCCCTTTGACTATTTTTATTCTATAGTTAAGGAAAGTTTTGGTTATTATTTTAACTACTAAATCATAGTTGTTTTAACTAATCCCTCGATTCCAAAACCTGATTTTCCTCCCTAAAAGTTTACAAATGTTTTCCAAAATATTCGTTTTTCTCCAAAACTAAGTTTTTCAATATTGCAAGCCTTAATGACTATGGCGACGACTATGGCTCTATGATGAAAAAAAATGATGATGCTATGATTAAAGGTTCCAAGTCTATGATTCCAAATGCCGACGAGATGAGAACGTTAAGCTAGTTCCTCTTGAATTCTCAACTCTATCCATGAATAGTGTCTACTTCTAAAGATTCCAAGTATATGACACGATGCCCTATGATCCTGTTCTATATTTTCTCATGATATTACTCCCCACTAATAGTCTCGCCTTATATTAATCATTCCTTCAAGGTGAGATAAGCGCCCTTAATCATTCTATAATGTAATCGGAGGTTCCCGACCTTACGTCACTCCGATGAATATATAATTTTCTTGGGCTCTCCAGCATGCTTATATAATCTATGAATATGAAAAATGTATTTGTACACGGGCTGGGGGGGTAGGGATACTTGGGAATTGGGAAGGAAACTATGTTTCATTGCCACCTGTCAGCTGGCTTATCATCCCGGACGCGGATGCCCGACGCGGGATTTATGGGGCTAGTCGATGTATTCGGGTGCTGTGTGGGCGAGCCGATACATTCGGTGCTATGACACTACGAATACTATGCTAAGCTATGATACTATGACTTACTATGCTATGATATACTACGCTATGCTATGATACTATGACATACTATGCTATGCTATGACACTATGGTATACTACGCTATGCTATAATACTATGATACACTATGACATGACATAAATTCTATTTTCCATGTCTATGAAAAGAAACATTCTTTTTCTAAAACGGAAAAACAAGCATACGCATGGTATCCGGCCCGAAAGGGGTGTTCCTATGCAATGTGTTACTTTCTTATCTCAAGATATATCCATGACCCCATGATATTGCTATTTATAATCTATGCTCTTGTTTATGTTATTTTCCATGTCTTACATACACGGACACTATTCGTACCGACGCCCCTTCATGTGGGCGCTCGCGCTCCATGTGGGTTGGTGCCCATCACACCTAGAAGATCGTGAGTTCGATTCCTAGGAGTTCCTCGTAAGGTAAAGATCTTTGGAATCATCCATATATGTGTATGTGTAGTGTTCTCCCGCTTGAAATGGTACTACTTTATGTATATATTCGGGTACCCGCAAGCTTTAGGCCCTTCCTATGTATATTGGAAATGAGTTTGTTGACTCAAAATGATGTTGTTAACGTAGCTATCTTGTACTTCCGATTGTCCCCGTATGTATAGTATGTTCACGATGAGATAGCATATGTTCATAATTGTGCTACAAACCATGATTTAATGAAGAAAAAGTTAGAGGGGCCGAATCCGCTGTAGTTCATATGCGCTTGAGAAAAATTTGGATTAGGAAATGCCGGGTTCGTTTAGAATGTCCTTAAATATTGGGGTAGGGTTTGCCCATCACAGTATGTGAAGATAAGGGTCGATTTTGGCTTGAAGGTAAGTCGTCGAATTGAATATGAGGTTGAATAATGGTGAAAGCCATCACACCCGGATTGGTAGCGAGATCATAGGTTGGGTTGTTGTTGTGACAGATATGGCCGAGTTAAATTCCCTCGGGTAGCCTATTTACAGTAGGGGAAATGCTGCCCAAATTTCTGTAGAATTAAGGGCGAATTTGGAATTTAATGCCCAAAAAGTCTTTAGCTAATGTTTGGCAATTTATGGCTTATTTTTAGATCGTGGGCAGCCCGAATTCTAGTTTGGACTTAGCTTGAGTTTGGATCATATTGGAGAGCGTTTGAGGTATGTAAAGCAACCTTTCTTTTTGGCAGCCTTAGTTAAAGTAGGCTATGATACGAGCCTCTAGGAAACTCTATTCTCGCATCCGAGCTTGTATATGATTCACATGTGTTTCCTTGGTATTCTTGTGCTCATATGCCATAACATTGATCCTTATATCCTTGGAATTCATAATTTGTAAAGGTGTCATGAAAGCTGATTTTGGTTTTAAAAGCTTATTCTTACGATTCTAAAACTCAAACGCCCATAACTTTCTCTAAAAGCTCGGATTGCTTTGAAACTTTCGTAGTAGTTTGTATGATATAGAATGAGTATGTTTTTCATGGGCGGGCTCGCTCGGGTCTATACTCGTCCGTGGGTCCCGCGACGCCCTTTTATGTGAATTCGATAACTTTGAAACAAATAGTAATAATTATTATTCTGATTTCGAATATGACTATTTTACTTATCTTTCGAATTTATGATAATGATATTATGCATATGATTACTCACTACTCCGCTCGTGCCTACTATGATATCGTTCACTGCTCCCGGCCGGTTCTCGTTGTCGTGCGCATTATGATACATTCCGTGTTACGCCGTGATTATGGTTCACCGAGCTCCTCGCTCGAGGGCCGGTTCCACCATGCTTGGCGTTACGCCGTGTATGGCGATAGTCGTGGTGATATGTGACGGAGATTCGAGATTTGAAACCTTCGGTGTTATACGGTTATGGCGCCATCGACGTACGGGCGACCATATTTCGTGCCCTATGCATGACTTATATTTTGAAGTAACATTTTGATATTCCGGAAATGCATTTACTTTCTGTACCTCTATTTCGATTTGATCTCGTATCAGCATTATGGCCGTTTTTGCATACTCGCGTTATTTCGTACCGACCCCTTTTCTTTGGGGTCGTTTCACGTCTGGCAGTATGTACGCATGTACCAGGATCCACCCACAGACACTGTTACTGAGTGCTCCTTCCCATTCGAGCTTATATTTTTGTATATATTCGTCCGTTGCATTGTATATATTTGTTCGGGTACGGGGGGGGCCCCGTCCCCTCATATGATTTGTCTTCTTTGAGGTCGGGGAGTTTGGGGGGGCCATTTTGTACGGGCGTTTGGAATGTTGTGGTTTTGGGGGATCC
>NC_081353.1:5181685-5189867 GCF_029784015.1 Lycium ferocissimum
CTTGCAAGAATGAATGGTTTTCTTGCTCTAACGACCATTCATGTCGTAGAGGACCCCTCCAATTGATTGAAATGCTAGAAGAAAATATTTTTTTCTTGATTAACTTCCATGGCTTCTTCTTCTTTTCTTTTTTTATGCCATGGCCGAAACTACTCTTCGCTCTTCTTTTTTTTTTTTCTAGTTTCTTAAATTAAAGGATGAATTCCTCTTATATATATATATATATCTTCCCTCACTTTTCCATATTTGCATCTTAGTCCTTCAATTATGGTCTCATGCCTCTCTTTCTTTCTCTTCCTAGATTTTTCTTCTTTTTTCTTGATTTTTCTTCTCTTTTCTTGAATTTTCTTACTTGGTCAAAGATGACCAAAATGGCTTCTTTGTACACTTCTGCCCTTCAAGAATTTTCTTGAACCTTTGTGAAATTACCATTTCACCCCTAGCCTTTCACATTATTCCCATGACGCCACTTTGCAAATTTTTCCTTTTTACCCTTAGCCTTTCTCAATATTTCCATACCATTAATGTCTATAAATAATATTCCTAATAAAATTTCGTTCATTAAAATTATTTAGAACATAGTCTTGTCCTTAGCTTTTCACCATTGGCTCGGAATATTCAAATGTACAAAAATGCGAGGTGTAACATATATACAGACCTACACATATGTCTACAGACCTCTAAGAGTGACAACAGTAACATATGACGGGAGAGGGCCCCACCGTACCCCTGAGTAAACATATGCATATATCAGCAGATCTGTACGAAAAGTCTAGGCTCCGGAACAACGGAGCACTCCAAGACAGCTGAGTGAAAGTCCTAAGTGGAAGGATCATCAAATCGAGCATCTGTACCTGCGGGCATGAAACTCAGCCCCCCGAAGAAAGGGGGGTCAGTACGAAATATGTACTGAGTATATAAAGCATGAAATACATTAAGGAATATCATAACTGAAGTAGATATTTCAGGAGACAAGTATGTAAATCAAGAAAACACTGTACCTGTGCCTTGTAATGCAAGTTATGCATATCATTATCATATACCATACCCGGCCCATCATGGGACTCGGTGACATAATTAGATAATCATCCTGTACATATGCATATATAACGTGTCCCGGCCCTCGTGCCGAGGGACTCGGTAAATAAAATCATCATATACATGTACATATAACGTGTCTCGGCCCTCTGAGGGACTCCGTGAATAAAGTCATCATATGCCATCTGGCCGCCATCCCCATATCATCATATCATCATGTCATCATATCATCATATATACATATACATATAACGTGTCCCGCCCTCTAGGCGAGGGACTCGGTGAATAATGCGGAGCCGTGCACGAGAACATGTCCGGCCCGGACTCGTTGAAAGATGTAATAACGGTATGCACGAGCGAGTAGTGAGTAACCATATGCATGTAAATCATCTTGGGAGACTCAATAGATAAGTAGACTAATCAACGCTCGACAACGGGGTAATAGTCACGCCGCACTCTTTGAATATCATTACGAACTATATCAATAATGCCGTAGAGATCATAGACATGTATTAAGTTAATCCGATTCGGCTTATAAAAGTTATGGACATTATTCATTATAGAATCCTTTAGGAATAGGAACTTTTATGCATCATTTACTATTCAATCATATAAAAGACTCGAGGGTAATAGCTCGATCATCCCGAGGGTTCTAACATCAAGAAGTGAATAAGAATCATAAATCATGCTCTAACTTGCGAACAGAATTTCCCCAAAGCTCATATCATATCATACTTACATCTAGGACATGCCAAAAGAAAGAAAGGATAGGCTTTATATACCTTTAGCGTTTACTCGCAACACAACACGTATACGCCGCCCAATAGTATCTCAACCTATATTAAGACGTCAAGAGCTACGATTAAACTACGAAGAGGTTCAAAATGCATTCTAATGTTAGTAACTCCTTTCTAGACAATTAGACGACGTTTCACTTATATTCAAACCAACTACATACAACCAAGCCAACATCATTAATCATGCATTCAAGTATCAACCCGAGACTATTCAAACATGACTCAAGGACACTCCAAATTCCCCCATACAACATTCCAAAACAAATTTCAACCAACACACAATATGACATACAATCTTCCAAGTTCAATAAGAACAACAACAACACATTCTTTCCTTCCAATTTCATAAACTACACCAACAACCACACGTTAACAACATCATTTACATAAGTGCAAGAAACTATATTAACATCATATTAGCTTTCCTACAACAGCCCACACACAATTATAACTCCAACTTGAATCATTAAACCTTCATTCTCACCATACAATCCATAACAACAACAACCAAAATACCAAGTAAAATTAATTCACCATTTCATGCACAAATGTTCTTACACGGCCTCAACACCATCATACATAATTCCATAATTTTCATTAATTTCTACACACTACAACACGTTCAAAACCACTCCTAATTCATGCAAAAGAAAATTAAACTTTACCTTTAACACTTGACTTCTCAACTTGGCTAGAATTTGTGCCTTGAATTAATACTTGTTCTTGCTAGCTAGGATCAATCCCACGTTGTTGTACACTGTTATATCCCGTACTTTTGAACGTCGGGTTAATTGCCGAGGTGGGGCCCACACGTCGAGATATTTTTGGAACATCTGAGAAGTCATATGAATTATATATGTAAAGTTAAACACAACTCATGAAGGACCCTTGGGTCAAATCAAAGTGGAAACCCTCCAAACGAATATTCTTAAGAAAACGTTTTCAGTGACCTGACTTCGAGGGGCAAACGGCATTATAAGTTTGGAATTTGGAAAAATATCGAGAAATAGAAGTTGTAGATAATTGAATTAGCTTTCCAACCATAGGTCGTAGGTTCCCAGGCGATATCTGTACAAGGAGATATGAACGTTTTAAGGTCGAAAGGTCAGTGGGCTAGGCCCAACTTCGTGACCAACCGGATTGGCCCAAAAATGGAAAGAAAAATTTAGGGCCCAATAGTGAGGGTGGCCGGCTATAATGGCCCAACCCATGGGTTTTGATTAATTTGTCATGTGATAAATAAGGTAGAAAGGATCATTTATCCATTAGAAACATCAAGAACAAAAACAAGAACAAGAATAGCCACAAAAGAAGGCCATTCGGCCTTGGTGTGCAAATTTTTGCCCATAAAAATCTTGGTCCAAAAATTATTGTCTTGTGATAATCCTACTAATTTGAAGGTCCTCTACAACATGGTGCAATTGTATGGGAAGAAAGAGTGCTTGTTTCTTCAATATGACAACTTGTTTAAGTGAAGAAGATTAAGGAAAAGGTAAGGATTCATTCCATGTATTTATGTTATGAAGGTTTATTTGTGTTGTAGTAGATGGAAATGAGTAGAATTCATGAAAATATGGAAGTTTGTAAAGTGGGTGTGCATATGCATGTGTGTGGTGTGTGTGTAGTAATGTATAGGTATGATGAGTTAAATTGTATGTTGTCTTCTAGTTGTGTAGGATGGAATGTATATTGAGAATGGAAGTTGAATGAATTTGATGGAAGATGGAAAAATTTGAATGTTAGCCGTGTGGTGTTTGAAGTTGGAATGAGAATGAATTAACTTGGTTTAACATGTTTGTTGTGTTGTGGTGATGCTTGGTAATGTAAATAAAGGTAAAATAATGTGAGTTTGCAATTACATGGAAAGTAGAAGTTTATGCCGTTTTAGTGTGATTTTATGACATTATGGAAATGGAGTTGTTAAGGTGCAAATTATGATGATTCTTGATGAATTTGGGATATGGAAACATGTTATGAGTAAAGCGTGTTAAAGATTAGAAGTTTCGGATGAATTATGACTTTGGTGGAAAGTTGTATATTTTGTATATCGTATGCATATTTTGTACAAATGATATGAAATGTTTCTAAATTATATTGTGATGATCATGGTTAATGATGAATGTGAAATCCTTGAGATTTGTTTGGAAATTCGAAATTTGAAATGGAAGTATTGCTTTATGTAGAAAAGAAGAATATTGACGTTAGAACCATTTGGTGTGATTCGTGATAACTTTGGTATTGTGGGTACGTATGTGTTGATATATATATTGAGCGAGCTAAGTCTCGGGGGTGTTAAATGTATAGTGGAGAAGTGCTTTTTATAAATTTCGGTAGGCAAATATGAAGTTAAGTGAATTCTTAAATCTTGAAATTCCTAATTGGTAACTTTGACCATTTTGTAGATTTTTGGACGAAACGGGATTTGAGTTTTGACGAGCGCGAGACGCTTATAAGGTATGTAAAGCTATCCCTTTTCTTCTTTTGGCATGTCCTAGACATACTAGGTTAAAAATTGGAACTCGGGAATAACTATGCTCTTGGAAACCCGAGTTTAATTTTGAGTACTATTCATTCAATAAGCAATTGAATCAAAATCCTCTATTTGGTGAAAAGAGTGCGCAAACCCTTGTAACCTTCGCAAATGTATTTGATTCGCTCCGAAACTCTATGAATGATCTTGGGGAGCCTAATGTTTGCAATTTAGGTCCGCCGCCTCAACTTGACTCGAGGTGGGGCCCGCAAGTCCCGAGAAATTTCCTTATTTGGTTTCTTTGTCTTATTTTCGTATGATATGAAAAGTTGAAACATTTACTATGACTCTAAAGTCCGTTTGAAATATCTGTCGTTAGTTGAACGTTTTTTTCACTATGAATGATACGGAATCTCCTGAGAATGATCTACGATGTATTTTTCGAAAAATAGTTAACTTAAAAGTCCGAAATTTTTGTATACTAATTCTGATTAACTCGACACTCGTTTTGGGCCCCACCTTAACTTACGGTTACGAGGGCTATTCATCAAGTAACGTATTAACTGATTTACTCCATACGGTCTCCAAATGTCATATATATACCTATTATTCTTATACTTATATAATATAATCTTCATCCCTAGTCATTGTATAACTTTACTCTCCCTTGAGCCCATACTAAGCCGTCTACAGTCTTGGTAACACGAAATTTTTCGGGGTGTAAGATCCTTTCCCCCCCTTAGAAACATTCGTCCTCGAATGTTTAAACTAGTCTTGTACTCTGTCCCTGATCCCATTCTCTGGTACATCCCCTTATCGAATCATTCTTCCCGTTAACATATCGCATTTAATCGTACCATCGCCATAACAGGTCTCCATTGGTTATTTACTCGCTCTTTCCTATGCTTACTTCTGCCCATCCTGAAATCTTGTCGTCCATTCCCCGACTTTTAACCTGTTTAAATCCACTCATACTCCTCATAGCTTTCTATTTAATTTACCAAAATCATAGGTTTACAAACCTTTCTCTATTCTCGTAGCTAATCTCTTTGCTCTGGAAACTCATAAGTCGGAAAACATGCTTCTGAAGAAGTCACTAACATACCTGGATACCGAACCACAGCGCTTCTGGCCTCTTAACTAAGGTCTGAACCAATTATGACCTCATGTACTCAAATAGCTCATATCTTCCTCATTTTTACCTTACTGACCTTTAAATCTCATAACTTGCCTCTTGATACTCTCGTAACTCTCGCCTCGCAATTGTGTTAACTCTCTAACTAGTTGTAGCTCGCTCAACGTAATCATTCTGCATCAATGGAAAACATAAGTTCTGACTATACTTCATTTTACCGATAACTCCCGATCTGTAGGAACTAAGTAACCCCAATTCACTAATCTAACTTATATAAAATCATTTTAATATCTCTAGCATCCTAAAGTATAACAGGAACAACCCATATCTTTATGACATTCTTTAACTCAACCTTAACATATAATCAATTCCATAATCCTTTCTATAAATCATTTCTTTTGAGTTAGTCGTAAAAACCTTCTCTTTATATTAAGCCACAACAGAACTCATTTGTCGACTTTCGCTGAATCCCCCAATAGACCTTGTTCCTACAAAACCTCGAATGTAACTTATTTTAATCCTTCGGACTACTAATCATCTTCCTCATAAACCATTCTTCATGCACACTAAGACTATCTTAAAATTCCCTTGCATTCCCTTATATTTTCCTGTCATATCCTTCCTAGTTTGTGGACATTAAGTTCCCCTACTGGAATTGTCACACCCCAACTTCTGATAGGGCATGATGGGCACCCGACCCTTACTTAAGGCCGAGCGAACCCGCTGGTTCTCGTTATACTCATAACCTTACTGGACTCTTACATCATGAAATGAGTGCATAGTGAAAGCTTTTCAAAGAAAAACATGCTTTTCGTCTTTCTCAAACCAAGTAAAATCTGTAAACATATGGAATTTGTAACATAATGTATAATGATACATCGGCTTACAGAGCCGCTTACAAGACTGATGTCACACCCTAATTTCTGATAGGGCATGACGGGCACTTAGGCCCTTACTTAGGGCCGAGCGAACCGCGGACTCTCGAATACACACAATCATACTCGGGCCCGCAAAACATGTCAAAATGCGTAAGGAAAATTTTTTTTTCGGAAAACAAACATGCCTCTCATCTTTTTCAAAATCAAATAAAACTCCGTAACCATAACAACTGTCTTCCCCACGAAATTCATAACACAATACATAATGATACATCGGCTTACATAGCCGCTTACAAACGTACATCTCATACACACGACACCGTAACGACCGCAAAGTCTCTACCATAACTCCGGATACCATACAAAAGTACTGACTCGACAAAGACTCCGAAGGAAATGGAGCTCGCCAACCAGTGGAGCATCTTCGCTAGCATCACCTACTCACCGCGGGTACCGTTATGAAACGCAACCCCGAAGAAAGGGGTCGCACAAAATATGTACTGAGCATGTAAAGCATAGCATACATCAAACGAGGTCTTAACCGAAGTAAGAAATACAGAAAGTGAACACAATAACCGGAATACTAAAGGCTTATATCTGAAACACAAATCGTATCCGGCCCATAACGGGACTGGGTGACACACGCAAATAATCATCATACTCGCACCGTACACGTCATATCCGTCATACGAGATAACATTAACCGATATGGGATTTGCCTAGACCAATGTGGGATTTGCCTCATCATTGGGTTTGCCCGCAATTCGGTGAACAAACTCATCATATCATCATACATCATCACATATCATATGCGGTCCATGTGACCCTAATGGGACGAACGTGGTCGCCACCCTATCCGCGCCACAACACAAGATAACACCGAGAAGTTTCAAATCTCGTATCCCCATCACACATCATAACGCCAAACACGGTATAACACCAAATATAAAATTAACCCTACCTCTTAGCGAGAAGGCACAAATTGCAACCGTAACACAAGATAACACCGAAGTATATCATAGCGCGCACGATCACATACTGCCCGGGATCGTGGAAAGAGGTAACAACAGAACGCACGAGCAGATCTTAAGTATCCATAATCATACAAATCATCATTTCAAACTCAACCTGTTACACCTCGCGTTTTGTACAATTGAATATCCCGAGTTACACTTTACGGAAGCAATGACAAGACTATGTTCTAAAATTATCTTAATGCATTAGTAGGCTGCGGAAAGATTACTTATGGATTAGTAGTATGGAAATTTAGAAAGGTTAAGGGTAAAAAGGAAAATTCGGAAAAGGGTTCATGGAAAATATTGCGGGGGGACTGAGGCAAAATGGGAATTTTAATAAAAGTTCCAGAAAATTCATGGAGAGGCCATGTTGGCTGTACTATATGCCCTTATTTTAATTCACGAGGCTATGTAGATTATAAAAAAATGTACGTGGCCAAAGCTTGTTTTGGAAGACAAGTGGTCATCTTTGACCACTTTAGAAAATTCAAGAAAAAGAAAGAAAAATCAAGAAAATAAAAGAAAACTCTAGGAAGAGGAAGCAAGGGACACGAGGCTGATACTTGAGGGACTAAATAATAAACATGAAAGTAGAGAGACATGTATATATATTTAGAGTCATCTTTTTAAGTTGAAGAAATAAGAAAGAAATCAAGAGAAAGAAGAGAAAAAGAAAAGAAGGAGAAAACTAGCCAAGAGGTCGTCAAACCAGCCTTAAAATTTGATTTTGAGAAATATTTTCCTTGAGTTTCCATGCTAATTAATGCCCTCTACGACATGGAATGGTTGTTGAAGCAAATTAATCGCCGTTATGGCCTTGAAGGATTCTAGCCGTGGAGAAGATGAAT
>NC_081353.1:5189967-5195865 GCF_029784015.1 Lycium ferocissimum
AAAGGAAAATTTGAAAGTTTCCCCCTAAACACACCACCCGGAATACCGGCCCAAATATCAACAACAATACCCAACAACAATATCAACAACATCAACAATCGACTAGAAAACGCATTCTAGCGCAAATAGTCTCGTTTTCCAAATAATGCAACAACTTCCAATCTAGCTTGCATTTTCAAATCAATGTCGATGTTTTCATATTCATTTGTCACTCAAGGTCATTCCAATACAATTCAAAGTCATTTCATATCATTCTTACAAAATATTCATAATTATGCAAAATATACAAAATATGCAAACTTTCCACCCAACCATAATTCATCCAACACTTCTACATATTCAACATACATATTCACAACATATTTCCGTCTTCCAATTTCATCAACCATAATCATAATTTACATCTTAACAATTTCATTTCCATAATATCACAAAATCATTCTAAAGTGACATAATCTTCTACATTCCAATTCAATACCAACTTGATTCATCAAACCTTTATTTACATCACAAACACCACAACAACACAACTAGCAAACTAAATGGAATTTAATCCATCTCCTCCTCCTTCCATGCAATACACGGCCAACACACACACACATCCATAACACACAAAGTTTCCATACTTTTCATTCATTTCTACATACTATAACATATATAACCTTCCATAACATACAAAGAATATGAAATTCTTACCTTTCTTCTTCAACTTCTTCACTTGACTAGAATACGGAAACACGAAACCAAGGCTCAATCTTCCAAACCAACTACGTCAAGTTGTAAAGGGACCTTGAATTAGTAGGGAAACCATAAGAGAATAATTTTTGGATCAATATTTTGGCTCCCTTTTTCTCCCTCTCTTTGGCCGAATAGGCCATGCTTCTTTTCTCCTTCTTTCTTTCTTTCTTTCTCTCCAAATTCTCTAGAATTGTCATGAGAATTATGACTAATAAGTCATATATATATATTGCTACAAGCATGGGAGAAGCACATGCCTTTTCTCTCAATTTCTCTAGATTTTTCTTCTTTTTTTTTTGAAATTAAAAGATGACTTAATTTGTCATCATTTTCATTCTTTTCTTTTTCCCCTTTTTTGTCACATGGCCAATAATATGGCCTCTTTGGAATTTTCATGAACCTTAGGTAAAATTCCCATTTTACCCCTCGACTTTTCTCAAAATTACCATTTTGCCCCTAACCTTCCACATTATTTCGTTGGCCATTTTGCAAATTTCTCTTTTTACCCTTGGCCTTTCTCAATATTTCCATGCCACCAAGGTTCATAAATAATATTCCTAACAACTCGTACATTAAAATAATTCTTGAAGATGATCTTGTCCTTAGCTTGCCACGACTTTCTCGAATTATCCGAATGCAAGAAACACGGGATATAACAGAGACTATCAATGAAGGATAACATTTCTGGAAATCATAAAGCATGGTCATAACATATCATTTCATATACTTTGAAACCTTTAAAATAGTCATTATCCCAAAATAGCTTAACATTTCATATCGTCATATTCATGGTAAGAACATATCCTTGACATATTCGTTCTAGTCATTTCCTCATATCTAGCATCATCATGGTCATCCTAAAATCATAGTCGTTGCTTTGGTCATAAAACTTTCGAAAATCGTAAAACTTGGATTTTGGAGAAAAAATGGATATTTTGGAAATCATTCATAAACTTTTAGGAAGGAAAATAATGCTTTGAAATCATAACTTCTAACTTTTGAAAATAAGGACGCTAAGGGAGCATTTATAAAATCGCAACGTATGATTCATGCCATAGAAGGAAAAGGGACGAGCCTTAACATACCTGTGCCGCGCCTTACTAGCTACGCTTGTTCGTCCAACTTGTTAGTCTACATTCAAGAAGATCGACACTATCGTTAGATTCATCAACATATACTTGTCTTAACCTTTCAAGTACATTCACTTATGGTCACGAAATTTCAAAGATCTCCCCCGTAAATATACCACCCCCGAGAATCTAACTCGGCTCAATTCATTAATCAACAACAATCCGAGAATTCAACTCGGCCAAACCAACAACAATACCAACAATCTTATCAATAACATTCCGTTTATATTCAATTCAATTCAATTCAATTCAATTCACGTAATCTTTCAACAACTCAATCAACATTTTACCTTATCCGAAACCTTCCAATTCCACAACAATCATACATCTCATTATCATTCATGTACGCAAGCTTTAACCACGACCTTCGTTTTACATCACATGATCCATAACAACAACAACTAAAATGTCAAATTACACCAATTTACATTAACTTACCAAAATTACCTATTTCGACCATAATCACTTCTTGCATGTTTTCATGCATTGTCATCCATCTCCTTATATTACAACAACAACATAACAATCAAAATGCCAAATGGAATTGATTCATTTTCTCCTACACCAAACAAGGACCACACGGCCACTATACTATATACATTCGTCCATGAATTTTTTTCACTTATTTCTTGGCACTTCAACAACAACCAACATGCTACATATACTACATGCATACTTTCTTGAATTCTCATCTTTTCATACATTACAACAACACAAGATTTCATAAAATTTATTCATTTCTTTCCATAAATTTTCCATGTTTTCTATGCATCACCACAACAAGCAACACACTACATGAAATGAATTCAATCCTCCAAAACAGCCCGCAATACAACAAATTCAACATGTTAAATAAATTAGTCCATCACTTACATACACACCCCATGCACGGCTACAACTTTAACATCCATATTTTCTTATAAATTTCATTCTTTCCCACTTACTACAACATACCAAACCATTCATAACATAACAAGGAGATGAATTCTTACCTTTCCTTCACAACTTCTCAACTTAGCTAAGGTTGAGTTTTGCACCAAAGAGTAATCCTCTGCTTCAACAACTATACCATGTCGGAGAGCATCCTTGAATTAGTAGAAATACCATGAGACAAAATTTTTTGGCAAGATTTTTGATCTTCTCTCTCTCCTCCTTCTTGGCCGAATTGGCCCTTCTTCTTCTTCTTTTTTTTTTTTCTTTCTTTCTTTCTTTCTCTCTCTAATTTCTTGAAAGAAAAGATGACATCATATATATATACATGTCTCCCACCAATTTTCCATATTTATAATTAAGCCCCTCAAGTTTGGTCACATAACTTTCTTCTTCCCTTTTCTAGATTTTTCTTCTTTTTTTCTTGACTTTTCTTTTCTTTTCTTGAATTTTCTTCAAACTTACCAAAAGATGACTAATTCTTTTCTTTCTTTCCTAGAATTTTCTTAAAATACAAATATGGCCCCTTTCATGAACTTTCATGAAACTCATGTGAAATTCCCGTTTTACCCCTCGACTTTTCTCAATATTACCATTTTGTCCCGACCTTCCGCATTATTTTCACGGCCCATTTTGCGAATTTCTCTTCTTGCCCCTAGCCTTTCTCAATATTTCCGTCCAATAATATTCATAAATAGTATTCATAACCAACTTATGCACTAAAATAATTTTGAAAATGGTCTCGCCCTTAACTTTCCCCGACGACTTCAAAATCTCCAAAAGTACAAAATACGGGCTATAACACGCTCGGACCTGGATAAGGGTCGGGTTCCCATCACACCCTATCGGAAATTGGGGTGTGACATGCCCATTACACCCTAATAAGTTAGGGTGTGACAAATTGGTATCAGAGCAGTTCGTCCTAGGTGTTGTCTGCAAAGTCGTGTCCGGTCGTGTCCTGTTTATGGTGTGAAGCGCGCCACATTTATAAACAGGAGGCTACGGGGCATCTAGGGTGGTTACTCTTCTTTCACATCTTAGATCGTGCCATAGAGCCGAGTCATAGGAAATGAGATATCTTGCACTAACTTTTGATTGCAGTGGAAGAAGGACATCGATAGAAAAAGTGATTGCTGATATTGGAAGTTGCAAAGCACGCAGGTAAGCAAAGGAAAGAAAGATATATGTCGGGTAAGATATCGAAGTACGATTGAAATACAAGTTGAAGATTAAAAAGGAAAAGTAAACAAGAAAGTGTAACAAGTGCAGTTTGAGTTGGGCATACGAGGTATGTTCATTATTTTTGTACTATTGTTGACATTGGAGGCGCTGTGAGGCTATGATATTGTATGGTATATATATACATATGTTGGCCCTGTGAGGCATTGTTGGTATTTCCTGCGCGCAGGTTTTGAGATAGTAATAATTACAGAGGAAACTCCGCCAAAATTTTCCTTAAATAAGAGAGAATGAGATATAGGTTTGTAATATGTCTTGAAGGGTCGTGCCAATAGCAATGATAAGATTTGACTAAGCTAATTGAGAAAGAAGTAAATGGCTCAATTGGGGATAATAATAATTAGAAGGTCGATATCGATATGGTAAAGAGAATTTGGAGAGGGCTTGTAATCTTAAGAGATGATTTAAAAAAAGGGCTGGTAAATTTTGATGGAGTGTTATTTAAGGTATCGACTGAATTGATAAGGTGGATGAATTATGACGAGCTTATAGCTAAAAGAAGTAATAGTATGATTAATGCAAGAGTACGTAGGAAAGGAATCGTGGATGGATATGAATGTTTGATAAGACGATTGGGTGAAACGTTAAGGATAAAGTTTATCAGGAAGGGTAAAGGGTTAAGAAGTGTTACGTTATAGGATTGATTACGAATAAGATATAATGTGAATATAATAAGGGTTGTTATGAAAATAAGTAAGGCCTAGTGAGAACGTGGCCAAAAATGATGACGTGATCTGTAGTTAGAATATAAAGGCAAGTGGGGAACGGAGGAGCGAGCTATAGGACGAATAAGGAAGGCTTATCAAGTTCTGTAAGGGAAGCTTGGAATAAGGGTTATATAATAACGAAAATGATAGCGAGCGTAAGGAAAGAAAGGGTAATCGGAAGAGGGAAATAAGAAGAGAGCGAGATAACAGTGCAAAGAATAGACCGTGATACGTGTAGCCAAGGATATGAGTAAGCAAGTGGCCAGGTGTGGAAGACTCGGTTATAGAAAGGATGAGGAACGAGGTAAGACGAGAACGGAAATCCAAAGGCCGATGACCGAGTATTTATAAGTAACGGCGATCGTGGGCTCTCCTCGACTTGGGAATGGAAGTCTCAGACGGAAAATAGCCATATCCGTATATAAGCAGTGAATATTGAGGATTGAAAAGGGTTAATATAAGTAACTATGAGTCGGGGGAGAGTAAGAGACCCTTGTAATTCGAAGGGAAACGCGTTATGAAAACGTTTCGAAATCCGTTAAGCCTTCGACTTACTCTAGATTATGTGATGAAGGTCATGCGGTGAGGTGGACGCGATCATACTAGCATTAAAGTATCGTATTTCATCGTAGTTTCAAAGTTAAGTCATGGCCGGAGCGAGGAAAATTTTAGGATGGGTGACCCCCCTGGAAGTATTCCGAAGTCTTACAAAGTCGGACATAAGAAGCAAATGAGAAGTTAGAGTAACCGAAGGGAAATTGTGAGCGTGCGGCGTGGGGCGAGAACCCTAAGAGATCGCGTACGGCGGCGGATTAGATCGGTAAAGTGAAAGGAGAGAAAGTGCATCACAGCTCTAGAATTAGGGTGATTTTGAGTAGCGTTTGGGAATATTTTGTGAACGAGATGCTAGTAACTGTATATATATGTAGGTACACATAATATCCCGTACGCGGCTATATCCGGCAACCAATGCGACGGTATTTGGAAGGCACTAATCGGACAGGGTAACTAAGTTCAAGTGAGAAACAATATATAGATGGCACAAGTGTTATAAGGCAAGCTGATGTTGTTTTCACTACAAGTTAATCTTGGAAAGTTCTAATACAATGATATTTGAAAAAGAAAGGAAGTGAGTAAAACAAAACCGGGAAGGG
>NC_081353.1:5195965-5201379 GCF_029784015.1 Lycium ferocissimum
TTGGCATTCTTAGATATAAGTGACGTATGATATGAGCTTTGGGAGGTAATTCTATTCATAGTTTCCGAGTGTGATTCATGATTCTTATTCACTTGATGTTAGAGCTCTTAAGGTAATTGAGCTATTGCCCCTCGAGTCTTCTATACGTTGGATAGTAGTTGGTACGTAAAAGTTCCTATTCTTAAAGACTCTACAATGACTAATGTCCTTGACTTCCATAAGTTGTTTCGCATTATCTTGATACATGTCTATGATTCATGAAGCTCTATTTGATATAGTTCATAATGACATTCAAAGAGTACTGAACATGACTATTGCCCTGATACTCGAGTGTTAGTTTGTCTACTTATCGATTGAGTCTCAAATGATGATTTAGATGCATATGGTTACTCACTACTCGCCGCCGTGCATACCGTTATTACATCTTTCACCGAGTCCCGGGCCGGTATGTATTCGTGCACGGTTTCGCATTGTTCATCGAGTCCTCACTAGAGGGCCGGGTACGGTATATATATGATGATATGATGATATGATGATGTAGCAATTCCAGTCCCATGATAGGCCGGCATGATATACACGTATATGGTCGATTCACCGAGTCCATAATGGGCCGGATATGGTATATGATATAGCTATGCATGATTTTTTATTCTATAAGGCACGGAAGGATTTCTTGATTATCATACTTGTCTCCCCGGAATCCCTACTTCGCTTATGATCTTTCCGATTATATTTTGACGTTTATATACTCGCACATATCCCGCACCGACCCCTTTCTTCGGGGGCCGCGTTTCCATGCCCGTAGGTACCTGTATACTCGCTTTGGTGATCCTCCGGCTTAGATTTCTATTCAGCTATCTTGGAGTGCTCCATTGTCCGGAGCCTAGACTTTTGGTACGTATCATTTTGATGTATATATATATATATGTTTATCCGGGGGTACGACGGGGCCTCCGTCTCCGTCATATGTTACCGTTGATACTCTTGCAGGTCCGTAGACATATGCGCGGGTTGTATATAGATGTTGTTCAGCTGTGTTAGCATGACTTACATTTTGGGACGTTCCCATTTATAGTGGCAGCCTTGTCGGCTTGCGTATATATATATTTTGGGATGTTGTATGTAGTGGCAGCCTTGTCGGCTTACGTATATATAGTTGGGACGTTCCCACACGTTATGACAGCCTTGTCGGCTTGTGTACTATGTTATCTTTTTTACGATTGTGACTCTTCAAGAGACAGGTTACCTTGATATATATGTGACAGTTCTGAGACGATGTTTTGTTTTTATAAGTCTCCACATTATGTTTAGTTTCGGATTGATTATATTTAACGTGTGTGTATACGAGTGTCCAAATGGGCACTAGTCACGGCCTACGGGATTTGGTCGTGACAAAAGTGGTATCGAGCGCTCATCCTCGGAGTTTCTACGCATCGTGTCCTAGTAGTCTTGTTTTATCGGTGTGTTGTGTACCACATCTATAAACGAGCTTCAGACATTTAGGATGTTATCTTTTCTTCCTACTCTAGATCGTGCGATAGAGCTGTATTATCAGGATAATTCCTCCCAAACGGATTATTATGTTTACAGCGATATGTCACGACCCAACTAGGGGCCGCGACGAGTACCCGATACTTGTACCGGGCACCCCCTTGTCATACGTCTTATTCCTATTACTAGGTGGGCCGTATGAATACTAGCAATTTTTTTTTCTTAACATCATCGATGGCAAAGATACATATAAACGAGTAATGATCCGTATCGACATATTGCACGACGGCAAGACAACTAGACTATGAAACATCTCGATCGTACATATCGTACGAGAAACGACAAGATACGTTGTCCGCCACTCCGTGGCCGTGACTGGTGCCCTACCTAGGCACCCAAACGAACTCACGAACCAGATTGTCACATTAGGACATATCCAAACTCAACAGACATTATTCGTACCGATATCCGATAGCAGACGTCACACAAATACAGAAACAAATGCTACCCTAAGCGGTCGCCCGCGCAAACTCATCATATCAAAATCAAAGCTGGCGGAATGCACATCGCCCAGACACACACATATACATACAAACATGTGGGCCATATCGGCCATAGCAACATGCGGGCCGCTTTTAAGGCGCAAATGTAATCACATACGAATAAACCGGACCCATGACCCACAAATATGACCAGGCTCTACAAATCTGGACACAGTAATGGGTATCGTAACGGAATATGCGATCATCTGACGGGACAGGGCCCCGCCGTACCCGAACAGTCACAAATGTACAGAATATACATGGCGGAACAAATATATACCAAAAGTGGGCTCCGGATCGAGGGGAGCACTCCAAAGTACCGGGTAGCTTCAAACCGGAGGATCAGCCTAACTGCTGCCTCGTACCTCGCGCGCATGAAACGCAGCCCCAGAAGACGGGTCGGTACGGAAAAATGCGTAGCATGTAAAGAAGGGATGGTAAGCATCCAAATCATAGTCGAGCCGGAAGATACAAAACAAATACGAAATAACGTATGGGACACCGTGCGGAATGCAAATGTACAGATTGCAAATAAAAATCATCGTAACATAAGGCTCGTGAACGTGGTCACCTCTCGACGCCAAAGTGCCACAACACATCATACTGGGTTTTCCAAATGTCCTCGTACATCTCCGAACACATCACAAAAGTCACACATCAAATCATCAGAACAGATCAGATGCCATATCACATCATAACACCATAAACGGTAACCGGCCCTATGGCGAGGTCTCGGAAACCGTAACACATCATACTGCCGAAAGTGTCACAAAACGCACGATCACAGAACCGGCCCGGGTACCGGCGAACGAAATCATAACCTTTGGCACGAGCAGAGTAGTGCAGAAACCATATGCATATCAAAAATACGTTCCAAGACTTAACACATAATCTCATATACGGATATATTAACTTCGGAGGGCTTGAGATGAGTATCGAACTAATCGGAATTAACATACAAAAGTTACGGATTTTTAGATTATCAATTTTCTCAAAACACATCGTAGATCATTTTCAAAAGATTTTAGCATCATTCATAGTAGCGAACTTTCAAATAACTTTATCGGACATTTCGAACGGACCTTAACGTCATAGGCAAACACTCCTTTCTCATATCGTACGAAAATGAGCCAAACAAATCAAATAAGGGAAGTCTCGGAACTTGCGGGCCCACCTCGGGTCGAGTCGAGGCGGCGGACATAAATTACCAACATTAGGTTCCATAAGGTCATCCGTGATAGTTTCGGAGCAATTTGGATTCATTTACGAAAGGTACGAAGGTTTACGCATTCTTATATCCAAAGACAAGCATTTTGGTTCAATCGCGCTGAATGAATAGTAACGAAAATCAAACTCGGATCTCTAGGAGCGAGGATTATCCCCAAGGTTCCGTTTTCGGCCTAGTAGGTCTAGGACATGCCATATAAAGAATAGGTAAGCTTTACATACCTTACGGACGTCTTACGCTCGCTTAAACTTGATTCCCGTTTCGCCCAGAATCTACAAATGGTCAAGATTACCAAAGGTAAGTTTTAGATTCTAAATATTCAACTTAAGGTCATGTTGGTCTACCGAAATTTCGGCAGCACCTCCCTTATACATATGACATCCCCGAGAATCATCTCGGCTCAAAATATCAACAACCAACCCAACAACAACATCAACAACATTAACAACACTAATAATCGCCACAAAATGCATATTAACACAAATAGTCTTTCTTTCTACATAATGCATCAACTTCGGCTCCAACTTTACACCTTCAAACTAATATGAACATTTTCATATTCATTCTCTAATTCAAGGCCATTCAAATACGATTCGGACACATTTCTCATTATTCTACAAACTATACAAAATTTCCATCAAACCATAATTCATCCCAAACTTTTACAAATGCAACAAAACTATAAAATTACATTGTTTTCCTTCCAACTCCTTAACCATAACCATAATTCACATTTAGAACCTTACTTCCATAATTATATAAAGACTACATAAAAATCATATAAATTTCTCATAACAACATACAACCAACTTCAACACCAACTTGACTTATTAAACCTTTCTTTTCGTCACAACCATCACAACAACACAACTAACAACTAAATAAAATCCATTTCATCTCCCCTTCACACTAACATGGCTCACGGCCAACATGTTGTTCACACACACACACACGCCATGCACACACACACCATGCTCCCATAATTCTCATCTACTCCTAACCATTATAACATGCAAACTTATTCCATAACACAAGAAATGGAATTCTTACCTTTTTCTTCAATTTCAACTTTGCCGCAAACGTGGTTCTTTCGCCAAACTAATTATACCACGTCGGAGAGCGTCTTGAGCTTGCTACTAATTCAAGAAGAACAAGATTTTTGAATCAAGATTGAAGCTCCAAGAATTTTTTTTTTCTTTTTCTCTTTCTCTTTCTCCTTGGCCGATTGCCTTCTTTCTTTTTCTTCTTGATTTTTCTTTGTTTTTCTTGAAACTTCTAAGGCTAATGATCCCTTTATATTAATTGGCACATGGAAAAATTTAATTAAACTTTGGTGGGTTTGGGCCATAAGTGGCCGGCCACCCCCCTCTCTTTTGGGCCTTATTTTCTTATTTTTGTTTTAGCCCAATTCTTCATGAATCATATTTTGCAAATTCCCGAAACAAATTTCCAAGATTCCAATTTTGCCCTTGGCCTTCCTTCGTATTTCCACACCACTATTTTTCATGAACGACACACACACCACATGAAACCAAAGCATGGTCTTATTCTTACCAATCACAATTATGTCCAAATTTTCCCGAATGTGCAAAAGCACGGGATATAACACATGTAATTACAAGTAGCTGACTTTGCTGTATCTACATATATATACTCAAAAATAGTACCCAAAACAGAAGCTCCGGAACAACTGGAGCGCCTCTCAACGCATAAACTCGGAAAAGCTCCTAGGAGTCAAACCGTCAACTTCGTCTACCTCACAGGCATGAGACGCGGCCCCCGAAGAAAAGGGGTCGGCATTTAGCAAGTGTACCGAGTATGTAAGCCATGAAAATAATACAATGGAGCATGTAACATGCGAGCAATAAATAAATGTGGGACCAAAGATCACATAACGAGATAAAAAGATAATTTGTACTGTGTGCCTCTCGGCGGATGTCATGTTTGCTTATTATATAATTTTTTTTCCAAACATTTCTTTTCATATACATGTGAAAATAGAACAAGTCATAGCGCAGGCTCACGTCGGCTCGCCCATGTGTCCGCGTCCAAGACGTCCGTCCAAGACGTCAGCGTCAGGATAATTCGCCCGGTGACCCGGTGGCAATGCGTATAGTGCGACATGTAATCACTTCCCCCAAATTTCCCCATTT
>NC_081353.1:5201479-5212546 GCF_029784015.1 Lycium ferocissimum
TACGATCAATTAAATCAACGCCGCTATTCGACTACTAATCCGCAACCATTCACCTGATTTAAGAATATTCCAAGCATAAACATTTTCAAAACAATCTAAACCATACACCACCTCACCCGAAACTATTAATTTCCATAGGGACAACAACAATACGTTTCTTTCTTCCAAATTCACACACTACATCAACAATCCACACATTGACAACATTACTTTCATAAATTCAAGAAAGCATATTAAAATCACATTATATTCCAATTCAGCCCACACAATCATAACCTTAACTTGGATCATTAAAACTTCATTTTACATCATAGAATTCCCAACGACGACAACCAAAATATTACATCACATTAGTCCCACATACCTACACCAAATCAGCCCATTTTCGGCCACAACAACAACATGCAAATTTTGTGGTTTCCATCCATTTCTACACATTACAACAACACCCAAACATGCTAAATACAATTAGTTCATCACTCCTATACAACAACACACACACACGGCCACAACACAATACACTACAACTTCATGAACTTCATTCATCTCCACCCTCCACGACATACACAAACATCTATAATATATGAAAATGAGGATTAAACCTTACCTCTCCTTTCAACTCCTCTTCTCGGCTAGGACTCAATTTCGCAAGAATGAACGCTCGCTGTTCCAACAACTACTCCACGTCGACGAGGACCTTTCAATTAGTGGAAAGGCTAGGAGAAATTAATTTTTCATGGTCAAGACTCAAGGGCCAAATTCGGCCAGCCCTTGGCCGACTCTCTCTTCTCTTTTTTTTTCTCCATCTCTCATGAATTTTCTAAATATGGAAGATGAATTTGTCTTGTTTTTCCATGACTTAGATATATATATATATATATACATAGGGGCACATGGCCGGTCATGTGCCCTTTATTTTTCTCAATTTTTCTTCAATTTACTAGAATTCTGTTAATTGGCCCAAAGATGAATTCTTGTCGTGCATGGTCTCCAATTATATACATGTGTTCATACACGCCCCTCTACAAATATAAAATGAACACATGGCCCCCTTGATGGCTTGAAACCATTGGCTAGCCATGTGTGGGTCCCACGGCCACATGGCTAGTTGTGGTTATTTTATGAAATAATTTGCCAACTTTTAGCCTCCAATTTCTCCTTATCCCAAATTTACCCTCAAGACTCCATACCAATAAAAAGATGAATACGCAACTTATGCATTCTAAAAAAATTGTAACCTTGTCCTTAACTTCCCGCCATTGACTCAGAATATCCAAATGTACAAAATGCGAGGTATAACAATTATACGGTCCATATAACATTATACGGTCCTTATAATGGGCCGTATAACCCATCAGTCCACTGATCCAGTTCTCGTCACTTCGTTCGATCTCCAATCCTTATGGAACCTTCTTAACACTTGTTTATCACCTCATTAACAATCTAAGGGACGTTGTAACTCTTCTCCACAACATCATTAAATCATCATTAACTTGTTACTCGCAAATCCTTTTCGATACGCATCATAAGCCTTGCCTTCTCTTGGCAACCTTTCTCGTCTAACATCGAATGTCTTTGAAATCTTACTTAGGGTCATCAAATGTCATTATTTACTTATTGAAACACCGTAGACTTCATACTCTTCATTAGTCTATTCACTGTGCATCAACGGAAAATCTTTCGAGGTGTAACATTCTTCCCCCCTTAAGAACATTCGTCCGCGAATGTTAAGCACTCGGGAATGCTGAAAATTTTGCCGTAGTTTCTATAATATGGCACTACCATCCTATCACAACAACCCATAATAACAATGCCTCACGTGGCCATGACACAATAGCAATGTAATTTGGCACACACGACCCAAATGCATAAAAAGGAAAACATACGTACCTTATGATCTTGATGTCTCATCTTGGCCCTCTTCCGGGGGCTGAAATAAGTGCGGGTACTTGGATTTCATGATTTCTTCCGCTTCCCATGACATTTCTTCTCGGTTATTGTTTCTCCATAAAATCTTAACTGAGGCCACTTCTTTGTTTCTAAGCCTCCGTACTTACCTATCTAGTATGGCAATGGGTATCTCTTCATAAGTTGACGTTTCTGTCACTTGAACATCATTTACTGGGATGATCCTAGTAGGATCTCCAACACATTTACGAAGCATCAAGACATGAAAAACTGGATGAACTGACTCCAAATCAGGAGGTAGATCTAATTCGTTAGACATTTTGCCTACCTTGCGCACAATTTCATAAGGCCCCATGTATCGGGGACTCAACTTCCCTTTTTTGCCAAATCTCATAACGCCCTTCATTGGAGACACTTTCAAGAATACCCAGTCTTTAACTTGGAACTCTAAGTCCCTTCGACGATTATCCGCATAGGATTTTTGACGACTTTGGGCTGCTAACAACCGATCTTGTATGAGCTTAACCTTCTCTATGGCTTGTTGGACCAAGTCTGGCCCTATCCATTTAGTCTCTCCCACTTCAAACCACCCAATTGGGAATCTGCACTTTCGCCCATATAAAGCCTCATACGGTGCCATTTGGATGCTAGAATGATAACTATTATAGTGGGTAAATTCAATGAGTGGTAAGTGATCATCCCAATTTCCTCCAAAATTTAACATACATGCCCGCAACATATCCTCAAGAGTCTGAATGGTACGTTGAGCTTGTTCATCAGTCTGTAAATGAAATGTCGTGCTAAGGCTCACTTGAGTCCCTAAACCCTCTTGGAAGGACTTTCAGAAATTATTGAACCGAGTTCCTCTCGTTCGAGATAATAGATACGGAACACCGTGAAGTCGCACCATTCCCTTTTTTAGAGCTTTGCACTTAATCTTCTCCACATACGTCGTTCCGACTCCAAAAAATGAGCTGACTTAGTGAGCCTATCCACAATCACCCATATTGAATCATACTTACGTCGAGAATGGGGTAAGCCTGTAATGAAGTCCATGTTAATTACTTCCCACTTCCAAGTTGGGATTTCTATAGCTTGCAACAATCCGCCCGCCGCTTTGGTGCTCGATTTTCACTTGTTGACAATTGGGACATTGAGTTACCAATTTCGCTATATCTTTCTTCATCCCATTCCACCAATACATGACTTAAGATCATGATACATTTTCGTTGCTCGGGTGGATAGAATAACGGGAACAATGAGCTTCTCTCAATATTTGGTGGCGTAAACCTGCTACATTAGGAACACATAATCTGCCTCGACATCGGAGAACTCCGTCTCCTGCAATATCAAATGATGACTCCTCTTTCTGAGAGAGTGTATCTCTGTAATGCTCTAGCATGGGATCTTCGTATTGTCACTCTTTCACCTCCACTACTAGCGACGAGACTGCTGAATTCTGAATGGTAGTTCCCCTGCTACTTGAGTCCACTACTCGAATTCCTAGGCTAGCTAACTACTGGAGCTCACGAGCCATCTCTCTTTTCTCTGGTTGTACATCACACAAACTTCTCATAGATCTGCGGCTAAGAGCGACAGCCACAACATTTTCCTTTACGGGGTGATATAGAATATCAATATCATAATCTTTTAGCAACTCCAACCATCAAGCGTTGCTGCAAATTCAACTCTTTCTGCATGAAGATATACTGAAGGCTTTTATGATATGTGTAAATATCTACATGGACGCCATATAAATAATGTCTCCACATCTTTAATGCATGAATCACTGCAGCCAATTCTAGATCGCAGAGTTGGGTAATTCTTTTCATGTTTTCGTAATTGCCTTGAAGCATACGCAAGCACCGTACCATGTTGCATCAATACACAGCCTAGCGCAATGCCTGAAGCATCGCAATAAACAACATAACCTTCCAATCCCTCTGGAAGTGTTAGGATCCCATGCGGTTAATCTATCTTTTAGCTCTTTGGAAGCTACGTTCACAAGCATCCGTCCATTGAAACTTTGCCGATTTCCGGGTCGACTCTTGTGAGTGGTGCGTAAATAGAAGAATAACCCTAAAAAAAAATCTCCCGTAATAACACCGCTAGGCCCGTAAAGCTACGAACCTCCGTAGGAGTCGTAGGCCTTGGCAAGTCTTCACGGCCTCAATCTTTTTGGCTATCTACCCGAATACCATGAGCTGAAACAATGTGTCCCGTAATGTCACCGAGTTCAACCAGAATTCACACTTACAAAATTTTGCAAACAACTCTCTAGTTCAAGAACTCTAAGGACAAATCCCGCAAATGATCGAGTATGTTCGCACTCGGATCTAGAATACACCAAGATATCATCGATGAATACAATCACAAACAAATCTAGGAAGGGCCTGAACACATCGTGTTACACCTCAAAAATTTCCCCTTAGCGTACAAGTGAATAGACTTGCGAAGGGAACGATGAATACGAGGCTTGGATAAGTAAAAAATAGTATGTGATGGTCCTAATTAAGATTTCCAAAGGCATCCTAGTTAAGGCAAGAAAGTTGCTAGGGAAAGCAAGCTATAGGTTAGTGTGTCGGACGAGAACTATGAGTATCGAGTTAATGGTGCCTTAAGGATGTTGTGGAGAAGAGTTATAATGTCTCTTAGATTACCAATGAAGTGATAAATAAGTGTTAAGAAGGTTCCATAAGGATTAGAGATCAAACGAGACGACGGGAACAATTTCGGAGAAGTTATGGAATAACCACGACCACTTCCACGGCCCATATAATATTCCACGGACCGTGGATGGGTCCGTGGAACTACCAACAGAGGAGGTGGCCGGCTAGTCATGAACCACGACCAGTTCCACGGCCAAGCACTTGTTCCACGGATTGTTCACGTCCGTGGAACTCCCGACTCAGTTGAACTAGTTCAATTATATAATGATGTTCCATTTCATTTATTTCATTTCCACACTTTTTTTTCAACTTCTCAAGACCTCTAGAACCTTCCACACATTTCATCCACAAGAAAACCAAGAGAATCAAAGATCAATAACAAGATTTGAAGTGAATCAAGCTTATGAAACCTCATTAAAGTCATCCAAACCAAGAAATTCCAAGTGAAAGTGGAAATAGGTTTGGTGGAAAAGGTGTATTATCATCCAAGGCTTGTTCGTCCATCATCTAAGGTGAGGTTCATGACCTTTCTAGGTTATTTGAAGTATTAGTAAGTTGAAACACATGGAATGTAGAAGAGTAGAGAAAATGGGTCTTAAATGGGTGAATAGTGTCAATGTTGAGTAGTAGCTGAAATGAATCATGAAAATGGATATGTTGAGAGTTTAAATACGTTATAAATGACATTTAGAACATGGAATAAGCATTTGATATGAAAGAACGTGAAAATAGACTTTAGTCATGATTATGGGGGATTGGAATGAAATTGTGAAATGCGAATAATGTAAATGAATGACGATTGTTGTTAGTAATATCGTGATTGTCGTTATGAATGTTGGGAGTTGATATGGAATATGG
Organism: Lycium ferocissimum; assembly: GCF_029784015.1. Classification (NCBI taxonomy): domain Eukaryota; kingdom Viridiplantae; phylum Streptophyta; class Magnoliopsida; order Solanales; family Solanaceae; genus Lycium; species Lycium ferocissimum. The sequence goes on from NC_081353.1 coordinate 5,206,915, forward strand.
CGGAAAGTAGTATAAACAAAGAAAATGCTGCCCAATTTTCTTTAACCTTAAGAAGCACGTTCTTGTAATTGCATAGCTAATGTCGAGACGAACTCTCTTGAAGGTAAAGGCGTGAGCGTTATAGGAGAATGAGCAAGCAATAAAGTAACTAAATGACAGAGGTATGTAAGGCTCAACCTTTCTTTCTAAGACATGAATCCTATGTATGATATTCCTCCTCCTTCATGAATCGCCTATGTTTCTAGAGACGAAGAGCCTATGTTCATGAATAGTTAGATAAGACAAGAAATATGCTATGAATGGGATAAAGATAATGATAAGTTTAAATCTAAAGATTCTAGAGATTACGATATGATGTACCTACGAAGTTAACGATGACGATCATGAGCCATTGATGTTCTTCCGACATGTACTCGCCTTAAATGCTAATCCCTCCAAGGTGAGATATGACGCTTACGTCATCCCATAAATACGATCGGGGGATTCACGACCTTATGTCACCCCGCCATACGTAGTTGTCTTGAGTTCAAATGTACGTGTCGAGGATATGTATAGTTATATGTAACATAAGAATGCTAAAATATGTAGGAATTGTGATATTCTTATGATGCGAATATGACACGAATAAAGATGAATGAATAATATGTCCATGAAACGAATGATAGTGACAATCTATGACGATGTATTACGACAAATATATAAAAAATGGGCGGTGTTGTACGGTATATGTCGTTAAGTTCACGTCATGGAAAAATGATATTATTTCTAATAGATTGTCCTTGATTTAAGTGCATGTTTTATGGAAAGCTACGATAAGCATACGAGACGTGTGTGTAATGATAAGAGACACACTGAGCCTCGTTATGGTCGGGTACGAAAGATAAACATGTGATATTGTCGAGCCACTACGTGGCCGAATACGGATATTGTCGAGCCACTACGTGGCCGAATACGGATATTGTCGAGCCCTACGTGGCCCAATACGGATATTGTTCATGTTATATGTGTATAAATGAGACACGACAAGGTTCTAATTGGATTTACTTTAGCGTGCATGTGTTTATGGTGGAAAAGACGTGAGATGAATTACCAAATATAATGGTTAGTCTGAAACGGAAAAAAATAATAAAACAAGCTAAGATCATGATATGTTTTATGCGACGTATTGTCATGTGACAACTTAAATTTATAAGATGAGAGTTCAAGAAAATCGGAGAAGAGAAAAAAACAAGAGAACAAGAACTTCATGGCCAATTTTTCAAAATCCACCTCCAAATTTTTGCAAAAATTATTTTCGCATATTCCCACTAATTCAAGCCTCCCCTACAACTGTACGGAAGAATACATCTTTTCTATACTTGAGTACGATTATGCCATGTATATCCCATCTAATTATGTTTTGAAGGTTTGAGTATGTGTGAATATAGAAATATGGAACCATGGCGGAAATGCACAAAGCATGTGGCCGAATTCCAGGCAGTAATGTATATGCAAATGGAATTCATACGAAAGTTGAATGAGAATTGAAATGAAGTTGAAAAGTGTACGAAAAAGGAAATGGATTTGTTTTGTTTAATAAGTTAATCACGTATCAGATCCTGTGCAAAAAATGGTTTAAGCAAAGATGTCATTTTTGGAATGATTTTACGTTATTGTGATAATGCGATGTAAGATGTAAATTAGGTTGATTATTGATGAACTTGGAAGCATAGATATGCTATGATATCCCTTTGGATAAATTATGACGGGTGGAAAGTCAGGTCTTTTTGTACAATTTGTGTATATATGGTAGAAATGATATGAAATGCTTCCTAATGGTATTGTAATGGATTCTGTGAATATGATGGCATTAATCTTAAGGAAGTTATGGTATTATGTCATTGGTTATGTTATCCATGATATGTTGTTGTTCTCCATCTTGATAATGATCATGCTTTACATACTCAAGACATAAATTTGAGTTTGCGCCGCAATAAGCCGATGTCCTTTTCTTCTGGACGCTCGTGTATTAGGCATGGGGATATTCCTACTTCCTGGAATCAGTGCTTGAATTTTCCTTTTTCCTTCAGAAAGATTGGAACTCAACTAGACTGAGACCTAGAATGGTCTTAGACGTATAAAAACAAATTCAATCCCTACTCTAAAACATCCGATATGCATGGTGTGACCGAGGTGAGCCCACTATTTCCGACTTTATTCTTTTGTAAATACGGCCGAAGAAGTGTTTTGATTACGTTTTAAACATTCTATCAAGCCCTATGAAATGTTTTAGATGTACTTTGGACTATAATCATTTAAGATAATCCTCCGTGATGTCCGAAAACATATGATTACATAACGAAATTTGATTCGTTATTCGGTATTCGTTATTCGATATGCCAAATACTTTTATTGCATTAGTTTCTCACTCTTTTCAAAACAAATAAAAAATTCCTCTCTCGCATTATCCGCCGCGCCCCGGTGTGAACATATGAAACTTATAATACAATATGATTTGTTCAGATAACAACACGTTGGCTTACATAGCCGCATATACATAACCGACATCTTATACCCACGACATTTTATTTATTACGTGCTCGCAAAGTCTCTAACACGAAACATGAAAGCCCATAACATAATACGGGGCCCCGTCCGATATGATGCGCACGTGGTGTGGGTTCCGAGCAACGATTTTGCGTACGGCTCGTTTCATCCCGCGCGGAACAAATTATTATTTCGTTTATTATTGATATTTTGCTAATTTAGGTTAAGGTACTAACATCTTCGGTCGCGCCACGAGTTCGTGACGCTCAAAACGTGGTGTACCTGCATGGTGAATGTGTAAACGCAGCCACCGGTCGGGTAAGAAAGGGGGTCATGTATATGCGGAATATGTTAAAACCGAGTATGTAAAGCATGAAATACAATAATGAGTACGGAAAATAGATACTTACAAATAAGCAAAGATATGAATGAATGTATGTGAGTACGAAATAGAAATCACGGAAAGCGGTAAGGCTTGGAGAGGATTCTATTGTCTTTTTATTTGAAAACATCTTGATAATGATCATGCGCATATGCATATATGCGGTAGAGTAAAGTCTTATCATAATCATATCGACATTCATAATCATACCGTCCTCGCCCATAACATAATTACATAACGGAAATTTTTTCGAAAGCCAAATATGTATCTTTTCTCAAAAAAACAAATAAAAATTTGTAACATAAGAAACCAATACATAACAACACGTTGGCTTACATAGGGACATCTTATACGATGAAAGTCTCTAACACGAAACATGAAACCATAACATAATACTCGATGCAAATGGACGCCAATCCCGTTCGAACATATCTTCACATATACGTAAACGCAATAGTGCGCACCCCGCCCCCATACCAAGTAAAGAGTACAGAAAATCACAAGGCTTGCCTTTTGAAAACATTTGTCATTGAATATCGGTAAGTAAAGTCTTATCATAATCATATCGCCATATCATCGCATATATATCACGCAGATAATAAAATCATATATAATCATGTATGCATGCGTATATACATATATACGTCCCTCTAGTGGTGAATAAAATCATATCACAATCATGTATGGACATACATATATATATATATCGTACTCCCCGTCCCCCAGAGCGAAAGGACCCTACGTGTCCCGCCCCCGCTAGCAAGTGGACTCGTATGCCATCCCGGCCGCCGTTTCCATCTCATCACATCATCACATCATCATATCATCATATATATATATATATATATATATATATATATATATATATATATATATATATATATAGCGTAATCTCGCTCCCTAGTGAGGGACTCGTGAATAATGCAGAAGTTGCACGAATGCGTACCCGCCCGTGACTCCTGAAGGACATGGTCAGGCTTGCACGAGCAAGTAGCAATGTAGGAAACCATACGCATATAAAATCATAATCACGACTCAATGAAGCAGTTCAACCGGAATGTCATTTGGAAATTGGACCGTAGTTAAAATCAAATATCTTTCGGACGCTATTCTTAAAACATAGCATATATCATGCAACGTATTAATAAATCCGTAGGGATCATAGCCGTATGCTAAACCAATCCGAGTCCGCCGAAAGTTATAAACTTTATTCACCTTAGAACTTTCTACGAACAAATCGAGCGATCCGAGCCCTTCCTAACGAAGTTACGGACGTTCGTAGTTTCGGGATCGTTTAGGAAACAAACCCTTTTTGAGAACAAACTTTTATGCAATCTTTTGAAATCCATTTATGCGAAAAACATGACGACCATAATTTGACTACATTAAGAATATGAATATCAAGAAACAAGTATGGATCATAAACATGCTCGGACCACCGGAGATAAATTACCTCGAGATTCGTGTCACAACTACGTTCAACTAAGACATGCCAAGAAGGAAAGGTTGAGCACACATACCTTAGCCGTCTCCTAAGCTACTCCAACTCAAGTCCCGACTCTCCAATGTCTACACAACATCAATAGATATCGAATATTAGTCATAAACATTGAAGAATCAAATTCCAATCTATTACTTTTTCCTACGAAATTTCGGCGCATCTCCCCTATAACTGACATCTACAGAATTTAACTCGGCCAAATCATTATCAACAATACCAACAAACATAATAACAATATCAATAATCAATCCCGACGCATTCTAACATTATTAACTCCATCATATAATTCGACGACATTCCATTACATTCAATAAACTACATACGATCAATTCAACACAAACGCTCACATATTCGATTACCAATCCACAACCTTTCAAACAAGATTTAAGAACATTTCCAAACAATATGCCATGGAACCCGTAATCACCAATTTCCATAAGGGACGACGACAATACGTTTTTCTTCCAAATTCATCAATGACACCAATAATCCATACATTCACAACATTATTTTTGTTACACTTGCATTTCAGCCTTTGGATATTAGGAGTCAATGGCGAAAAATTTAGGGCAAGGTCATTTTTCGGTTCCGTTGTAAATGCGTAAGTCGTTGGAAAATATTATTAGTGTGGAAATATTGAGGAAAGGCGAGGGCAAAAAGGGAAATTTGCAAATGGCATTATGGTAATTTTGTAAAAAGGGCTAAGTGTGGGCAAAATGGTCATTTCGCGAAAGTTCAAGAAAAGTTCAAAGGGACCATGTTGGCCGTAAGGAAAAAAGGATGACTAAAATAATTCATCCTTAAAAAGAATAAAAACTCTAGAGAAAGGAAAAAGAAAGAAAGTTCTAGAAATGAAAAGGAAAAGAAAGAAAAATCTAGAGAGGGGTGCACGTGCCCCTCATGCATGCAAAAGGATATATATATATATGAGCTCACTTTGTAATTGAAGAGCAAGGAAAGAAAAAAAAAGATGAAGAGAGAGAGCGGTGGGGTTCGGCCAAGGGGCCAAAAATCCAAGACCAAGAATCTTGCCCCAAAAATTTATTTCTTCATGTATTCTTACCAATTTGGAGGTGCTCTTCAACATGGAAGGGTTGTTGGAGCAAGAAAAATATTGGTTTGTGCAAAGGAACAAGCTAGCCGTGGGGGGGAGAAGTGGAAGGAAAAGGTAAGGTTCAACCCCATTTTTCATGTGTTGGCATGATTTTAAATTTTTAAATTGA
>NC_081353.1:5212646-5231844 GCF_029784015.1 Lycium ferocissimum
ATACGGTTTGGATGGTTTCACGAGGAGCCAATGCGCCTCCCCCGGTATGGCAAGAATTTGTAGATGCTTTTCTCCGACACAATTTACCTCCAGAAGTTCGGCGAGCTAGAGCCGACAAGTTCTTGAATTTGAGGCAATAAAGCATGAGTGCTCTAGAGTATAGTCTCCGCTTCAATTCTTTGGCCCGGTATGCTTTGTCCATGGTAACGGATATGGGTGACCGAGTGCACCTATTTGTGAAAGGCCTAGGGCCACATTTGATGGATAGGTGCGTGACTGCGTCCCTTCAGGATAATATGGATATTTCACGCATCCAAGCCCATGCTCAAAATTTGAAGAAAACCTACAACAACAAAGAAGTGAACGTGAGCATGATGAGGGTAAGCAAGAGGGTGACCTTCGGGTCCGATGAGTGAGCATAGAGGCGGGGGCACCGATGCTAGCTTTGAGGCATTCGGGCCATTCTATGACTAGTACGCCTCCATGATTTTTCGGTCAGAGATTTGATAGATCTACTTATCCCGGGCCGAGTTAGAGCTTTTTGGGATCTCAGTTTAGAGGTGATTCAGGTCAGGCAAGGCCACCCGTACCACGATGTTCCCAGTGTGGGAAGTTACATTGGGGTCGGTGCGTATCGTTCGAGGTTTCTTATTCATGTAGGTCGACCGGGCCATATTATGCGAGATTTCCCTTCAGTTGGTGGTAGAGGTAGGATCCAGCATTCAGGGTCGGTAGCCGGATCTTCATCTTCTATATGCCCTATGGGGCCAGGTTCACATGCGCCAGTCAGCCATGGTGGAGGCAGAGGGAGAGTCCCCGGTTCTAGCGGTCCTCAGCACCGTATTTATGCTTTGGCTGGATGCCAAGATCTTGAGTCTTCTCCTAATATTGTCACATGTATATTATCGATAATTTCTCATGATGTATATGCTTTGATAGATCCGGGCTCTACATTATCATATGTTACTCCGTATATTGCGGGTCGGTTTAGAGAGTCAAACCGAGGTCGATCAAACAGCGAGGTGTCTACACCCGTTGATGAATCGGTAATAGCTAGCCGAGTATGTAGAAATTATGTAATTGTGATTTGTGATTGTCGTACTATGATTGACTTGCATGAGTTAGAAATGGTGGATTTTGATGTTATTATGGGCATGGATTGGTTGGCTTCTTGCTATGCTAATGTCGATTGTAAAATGAAAATGGTTCGTTTCCAATTTTCGGGACAACCAGTTTTAGAATGAAAAGGAAATACGGCGTCACCAAAAGGTAGGTTTATTTCCTGTCTCAAGGTAAAGAAAATGATCACAAAAGGTTGCATTTACCATCTACTGTGGGTTCAAGATGTAGAAGCTGAACCGCCGACTCTTCAGTCAGTTCCCGTAGTGAATGAATTGTCGGATGTGTTCCCGGAAGAGTTCCCAGGCCTCCCTCCCGAACGGGAGATTGATTTTGCTATTGATGTGTTGCCAGATACTAAGCCTATATCTATTCCTCCTTATAGAATGGCTCCGCAATTGAAAAGAGTTGAAGGAGCAATTGAAAGGCTTGCTTGAGAAAGGCTTTATTAGGCCCAGTTCATCCCCGTAGGGAGCACCCATATTGTTTGTCCGAAAGAAAGATGGCTCCTTGAGAATGTACATTAACAATCGGCAATTGAACAAGGTGACGATTAATAATTGTTATACCCCGTACTTTGTACGTTGGAATATTCTAAGTTGGTTGCAACAAGTCATGGACAAGACTTTTAATTTTTGGTTTTGTTGATTTTTGTTTTAATGCACAAGTTGCATATTCATCTTTTCATTGGTATGGAATGTTGAGGGTAAATTTGGAATAAGAAAAATTTGGGGTTAAAAGTGAATTATGGAAAGTTAGTTATTTTCATGAAAATTAAGGGCAAAATTGGAATAAGGAAAATTAGAGAATAAAAGTTGGAAGATTTTTTCATGAAGTAGCCAAAATGGCCAAGTGGCCGTGGGCCCCACCTAAGGGTTACCAATAATTTCAAGACATGGAAGGGCACATGTGTTCATTTTATATTTGAAGGGGCTAAGTATATATATAGGTATGTGATGACTAAGCTAGGCACAATTCATCATTTTGCAAATTTAAGAAAGTTCAAGAAAACATGAAGAAAATATGGAGAAAAAGGGGGAGGGTGTTCGGCCAAGGGGGTGGCCGAATGCCTCCATGGAAAATTGATCATGGAAAATTTATCTCTTCTAGGTTTTCTACTAATTGGAAGGCCCTCGTTAACGTGGAGTAGTTGTTGGAGCAAACACAACCTTCGTTCTTGACATTTTGCATCCTAGCCGTGGGGAAAGTTGGGTGGAAGAAGGTAAGATTTAATCTCCATTTTTATATGTTATGCATGGTTTGTGTATGTTGTGGAGTGTGGAAATGAATGGGAGTCATGAAATTGGAGTGTTGTTGTTATGGCCGTGAATGTGCTATGTGTTGTAGGAATAAGGAATTGATGTTAGTTAGTATTTTGGTTGTTGTTGTTATGTATTCTATGATGAGAATGAAGGTTCAATGACTCAAGTGGAAATTGGGCCGTGTATTGTGTTGTAGCCGTGGGTATGTGACATTATGTGGAAGTGAAGAACTAAATTTATTTAGTATGTTTGGATTGTTGTGTTGAGGATTCTATGGTGCTAATGAAAGTTTAAAGGTTTAAAGTGAAGTTATAGTTGTTTGCGGCTTGTTATGGAATTTTATATAGTTTATGGAATTTATGGAAGTAATGGATTATTAATGTAGTTCATGAATTCGGAAGGAAGAAAATGTGTTGTGTTGTTTTCTTGAATCTTGTTAGATGATCTTGGGTTAGTTTTGAATATGCGAGCATTGATGTTGGCTCGAATGTATGAAGTTAGATTGAATGTGGATGGAATGTTGTTGAATTGTGTCGAAAGGGTTATTAATGTTAGAATGCGTTTGGAATTGCTTATGGATATTGTTGATGTGGTTGTTGGTAGTTGTTTTTGGATATTTGCCGGTTGAATCCTCGGGGTGTTGAATTTGGGGGGAAATGCGCCTGGAATTTCTCAGAATAAAGTGCGAGCTCAAAATGGGATTCCGAGGTGCCTATGACTAATGTTTGGTGTCTAATGACGTCTCGTAGATTTTGAGAAGCCGAGACTTGAGTTTGGATTAGCTTAGAAAGAAATCAAGGTATGTAAACCTTACCTTTCCTTCTTTTGGCATGTCTTAGATATGGCTAAGTTATGACATGTTATGAGCTTCGGGGGTAATTCTATTCTTAAAGTCCGAGCATGTTTATGATGCTTATTTGCTTCTTGATGTTGGCATCCTTATATGGTTAAGCTATGGTTTATATGTCTTTGTATGATTGGTTTTCAAATGTTGTATAAAAAAAGAGTTTTGTAACTACGAACGTTCGTAACTTTCACAGACAGAACCGGATGGCTTTGATATGCTCGTAAATGATTTTATGACGTATAATGACTATGATTTCCATAGGCGGGCCCGGATTGGGTTGACGCTCGTCCGTGGGTCCCGCGACTTTTCTTTGTATAGTGCTAACGACTTGTTGAAAAGAACTTAACATGACTACCTTTCCGACCCCTAAGTATGATTATATATTTATCTGTTGAGTCCGAAATAAGGATTATTATGTATGTGATTTTGATACGTGACTTGGGTTTCCGAAGTTCGGTTTGATATGTTCCCGAGTGATATTCGGAAGAAAATCTGATTTGACTATTGTTTCGATTTTGAACTAACGGTTCGTTTTGATTATCCTATTGGGTCTTTGTAAGTATTTTGCATTGCATATGATTTCCCCACGATTCTTCTCGTGCATTCTGTTATTACCTCTTTCGCCGAGTCCCGGGCCGGTATGTTATCGTGCGCACTATGCTATATTCCGAAGTATGATGGGTGTTATATCCCGCATTTTCGTACGTTGGGACAATCCGGTTCAACTATGATAAGCTAGAGACAAAACCATTTCGGTATGAAAAGTCGGGACTTTTGACCTTCGATTCTATTTTAAGACATAAGTTGTTCATGAATTTGTTGGTATGGAACAATTAGGAAAATTTGGGACCAAAAGTGATATATTTGGAAGTTGAAAATCATGCAAAAATAGGCCTTGTGGCCGTGTGTGGCTTGTTGGATGGTCCCACACATTTTGTGTTCAATTTTAATTGGTCCAACACATGTGTGGGCCAAGGACACTTGTATTATTCATATAAGGTGTAAAAGATGACCAAGTCTTCACAATTTATCATCTTCCATACTTAGAAAAAAAAAGCAAGAAGTCAAGCACGAGAGGCTCTCGCCTACTCTTGGAAATTTCAAGTCCAAGAACAATCCATCCTAAAAATATTTTGTTGATGCAAATCCACTAATTTGTGGTCCCTAAGTAACGTGGAAGCGTTGTTCGGGTCATCCAACCATCCGTTGTGTCAATCGCAAACCCTAGCCTATTTGGGGAGTTGAAGAAGAGAGGTAAGATTTGATCATGTTTTATGTGTTATAAAGGTTGTATGTATGTTGTAGTATGTTAAAATGGATGAAAATCATGAAATATGGCATGTTGGAGTGAAGGTGGTGTGTGTATATAGTCAAGGTGTGTGTGTGTGTTGTGTTGTGTTTAAGTGATGAATTAAGTTCTATGTAGTGCGTTAATTGTTGTAGTGTGAAGAAATGAGTGAGAATTATCAATATGTGCATGTTGGTATGTTGGGTAAAATGGGTCATGTTATATGACAAAGAACGGTTAATGTCGCTTTAGTGTTTTAGTGGTTGTCGTAATGAATTCTATGTTGGAAATGAGCTTTTAATGATTCAAGATTGATGTTGTAAATGTATGGGCTGAATTGAAGGTTATTATGCATTTGATGTAATTTGTATATTGATGAGAATAGCATTGTTAGAATGTGAATTGTTGGTGCAAATCATGATTTGGAAATGAGGAGTGTGTTATAGTGAAGTTCTCGGGTTTGGGGCTGTATTCGGGTAAATTGGAGAAATTGTTGGAATGTTAGAAATATTATATGAATTGTTTAAGATGTTCTTGAATGTTGTTGATATGGATTCGGATGAGTATTTGAACGTATAAGCGTTAATGTTGGCTTGAACGTAAGCCGTTGAATCATATATATTGAAAGTTGTTGAATGATGAAAAAGAGGGTTATTAATGTTATATTGCCTTTAGGATTGATTATTGATGTTGCTAGGTTGGTTGTTGTTGTTGTTGTTGTTGATTTTGTCCGAGTTAAATTCTCGGGGTGGCCTATTTACAGGGGAAATGCTGCCCAAATTTCTGTAGAAATAAGGGCTAATTTGGAATTAAATGCCCAAAATGTCTATAGCTAATGTTTGGCATAATATGACTTGGTTGTAGGCCTTGGGGAGCCCGAGGCGTAGGTCGTGATTAGCTTGAGTTTGGAGTAGCTTTGGAAGCGTTTGAGGTATGTAAAGCGCAACCCTTCCTTCTTTTGGCATGCCTTAGTCGTAAATAGGCTATGATACGAGTCTCGAGGAAACTCTACTCTCGCGATCCGACCATGTCTGTGATTATTATTTGTTTCTTGGTCTTCGTATGCATGATATGATGAAATATTGGCTCTTATGGATTTTGTATGACTACGTTTCAAAAGTTGCCTAAAAGGTTGGTTTTTAAAAGAGTTTCGTTCCTAAATGATTCTGAAAACTACGAAAGTCCGTAACTTTCACAGACAGAACCGGATCGCTTCGATATGCTCAAAAATGATTCCACGATGTATGATGATTATGTTTTCCATAGGTGGGTCCCGCGACTTTTCCTTATGTACTTCTGATGACTTTTGAAAGAATATGATACGATTATGATCCCGATTTCAATTACGATCGAGTTACTTACCTTTGAGTTTATGATAACGATCTCACGCATATGGTTTTGATACATAACTATGGTTTCAAAGTAAATTCGTGTTGATATGTTCCCGAGTGGTATTCGAAAGAAAATTCGATTTACGACGTTTGTCTTGGTTTTGAAATAATAGTTTGCTTCGACTATTCTAGAGTCCGTAACGCATGTTTTTGACTTCCACAAGCTATGTCATATGATGCTTCGACACGTACCTACCATTTCTAAAGTACTACTTGATATGTCCTCGAATGATTTTCGAAGGAACTTGACTCGCGTCCCTATTTAGCTTTAAAATGAGATTTCGTTTGATTATGTTGTCGAGTCCGTGATGATGATTTGTGTATGTGATTTCTCACGTGCGAGCTATTATGATCTCTTTCACCGCGTCCCGGCCAGGGCATGTATTCGTGCACGATTCTACTAACCGCGCCCTCACTAGAGGGCGGGGGGCATGTTATATGATATGATTATGATATGATGATAAGGTGGCCGTGATGGCATATGATGACTTATGTTCCCTCACTCAAAGGCAAGTGTTATGATTTTCTGATATATTTTTACTTACCGCGTCCCTCACTTTTGTCCTCATACCTACGTATGTGTACGAGATGATTTGTTTACTGGTAAGTCTCCGTGATGCTTATGAAATGGATACATGGACTTATGTTTCAAAGGCAAGTGTTATGATTTTCCGTATTATGCTACTTTTCCCGTCCTCCCCGAGCATTTTGTTTATGGTATTCCATGCGTTTACATGCACCGCACATATTCGTACCGACCCCCTTTCGCGCGTTTCACGCCAGCTGATTTCGGTGATCCGCCGCCTTAGGACACCCATTGCTCGCGCTGGAGTGCTCTCTTTGTTCCGAGCCCACATTTTGGTATATACTCGTCCGTTGCATATGTATGAGTTTATTCGGGGCACGGCGGGCCCCGTCCCGTCATATGATTCTTTGGTCCGTTTCCAGAGGTCCGTAGACGTATATGTGGGTTGTGCCTATCCGTGCGTGTGTTTGTATGTTATATGTTACGGGGCGATCCTATTCGCCCGCGGCGGGCCCCGTCGACTTGCATTTGTGTATGTTTTGGGGCCGATGCGCCATTTGATAGCCTTCTTGCTCTCGATATATATATGTTTGTGTTTGATATGTGTTTGAGACAGCTTGAGATAACCGAGACGTCAATCCTCGATATTTGTATACGCCTAAGCTATTTGTTGTAAATCGGATTAATGAATGTGTTTGGGTGCCCAGCTCGGGCACTAGTCACGGCCTACGGGGTTGGGTCGTGACAACGGGTTTGGAGATATGAAAACCGCTGGGTATTTGTCCGCGGTATGTTGAGTGATATTGACTGCTGGGTATTTGTCCGCGGTATGTTGAGTGATATTGACCGCTGAGTATTTGTCCGCGGTATGTTGAGTGATATTGACCCCTGGGTATTTGTCCGCGGTATGTTGAGTGATATTGACCGCTGGGTACTTGTCCGTTGTATGTCGGGTTTCAGAAATATGAAATCTTCTGGAGTCTGATGGGTTATGGCGCCATCGACGGGCGGGCGATCATATTCTAAGAGCCGTGTGCATGATTTGTGTTTTGATGAGTAAGCATTTTGGCATTCTGGATTTTGCATTTACTTTTCTGTACTTCTGTTTCGATTATGACTCAGATTTGTTTACTGTATCTTCTGCTTTGGGATACGAGGTATGACGTGATATGATATATGTATTCTGGAATATGATCAGTCGGTATCGGAGCCGGTGGTGGGGCAAACCCAATGGTGAGGCAAATCCCACATTGGTTTAGGCAAATCCCACATCGGTTAATGTCAGCTCGTATGATATGTTCTATTTTCAGTATATATGAGACAGAAACGTTTTTCAAAAGAAAGCTAAGCATTTTGGCATTCTGATGGTTATATTTGTCTTCTGTACTGCTTATGTACGATTTGTATTTCAGATACAAGCATTTTGGTATTCTGGCTAGTGTGCTCACTTTCTGTATTCTTTACTTCGGTTATGACTTCGCTTTCTGTATTTCATGCTTTGCATACTCAGTACAAATTTCGTACTGACCCCCTTTCTTCGGGGTCGCGTTTCATGCCGCAGTACCCACAGATGAGTAAGTGATGTTGGGGAAGATATTCCACCGGATTGGCGAGCTCGCAGTGCTTTGTATGGTATCCGGTTATGGTAGAGACTTTGCAGGCAGCGTCGCGTGTGTGTGATATGTCGTTTTTATAAGCGGCTATGTAAGCCGATGTATCATTATGATTATTGTTACGTATTTGTTATGATTACAGTTTTATCCGATTTGACAAGATGAAAGGCACGTTTGTTTGATGAAAAATTTTCGTTATGTGCCTATGTCATGTTTTGCAAGTGATGATTATGAGTATTATGAGAGTCTCGCGTTCGCTCGGCCCTAAATAAGGGTCGGGTGCCTATCACGCCCTATCGGGAATTAGGGTGTGACAATAATAAATATCCTCTTCTGAGGATTGATGACTTATTTGATCAATTACAAGGTGCCAAATGGTTTTCCAAGCTAGATTTGAGATCCGGGTATCATCAAGTGAGAGTTAGGGAGAAAGATTGTTATATCCTGCATTTTTGTACGTTGGGATATTCCGAGCTAATTGCGGAAAGTTAGGGACAAGACTATTTCGGGACACGAAGTCGAGACTTTTAACTACGATTTTATTTTTAAGGCATGAGTTGCTTGTAAGTATTATTGGTATGGAATATTAAGGAAACATTTGGGGCCAAAAGTTAATTCTGGAAGTTGATATTTCATGAAAATGGCTACGTGGCCGGCCACATGAGTGTGTGGGCCATGGCCACATGGATTCTTAATATATGTGTGTATTAAGATGACAAATGGTCATATTCATCATCTTCCAACTTAAGAAATTTCAAGAAACTTTGAGAACAAGAGAGAGCACCATTCGGCTCCATCTCTAGCCGAGCAAGCCCAAGAAAAGTGATCAAAAAAAATAATTCTCTAGCAATTCCACTCCCAGAAGGTGCATAGCAACGTGATGGAGTCGTTTTTTGGAGTAGTAAGAACGGGCGTTGGTTCAAAAAGTCATAGCCAACTCAAGAACTAAGGGAAAGAGGTATGGTTCAATCTTATTTTTTTTATATTATGCATGGTTTGTGTATGTCATGTGTGGATGTTGAAGTGGAACCGTGTGTGCGGGTTTGGCCGTGTGAGTGTGTGTTGTGTGTGAGTGATGAATTAATTGTATTTAGCATGTTTGGGTGTTGTTGTAGTGTGTAGAAATGGATAGAAATCATAGGAGTTGTGTGTTGATGTTATGGCCGAAAATGGGTTGCCTTGTATGGCAATGAAGGAACAAATTTTATGTGGTATTTTAGTTGTTGTTGTTATGGATTCCATGTTGAAAATGAAAGTTTAATGGTTTAAATTGAAGTTATATTCGTTTGTAGTTTGTTGTCGAAGTTAATGGATTTCTAATATAGTTTCTTGCATTGATAAGAATAAGGTTGCTAATGTGAATTATTGGTGTAGTTCATGAGTTTTAAGAAAGAAATGTGTTAGTGTTGTTTATGTTGAGTCGAGGAGGTTTCTGCAGATGGTGGTGCTGTTGGATTGGTTGAAATATTGTGTGAATTGTTAAAGTGTTTTTGAATATTGTTTGAATTGATTGTTAATGTTGTTAGAATGGTTGTTGGTATGGTTGTTGAAAATTTGGCCAAGTAGAATTCTCGGGGTTGTTGTATTTACAGGGGAGATGCTGCCCAAATTTCTGTAGAATTGAGTGCTAGTTGGAATTTGTTATACCTCGCATTTTGTACGTTTGAATATTCCGAGTTAATGGCGGGAAGTTAAGGACAAGGTTATAAATTTTTTTTTTTGAATGTATGTTGCGTATTCATCCTTTTTATTGGAACGGAGCATTAGGGTAAATTCGGGATAAGGAGAAATTGAGGCTAAAAGTTGGAAAAAGGATTTTCATGAAATGGCCAAAAGGCCTAGGTGGTCGTGGTCCCACCCACATGTTGGCCAATATTTTTATGACATGGAATGGCACATGTGTGTATCTTGTATTGGAGAAGGTATGTGTATGTGTATGTATAATTCCTTACCATGCAAGACTTATTCATCTTTGCAAATTAAGAAATTTCTAGAAAAGTGAAGAAAATTGGAAAAAAAGAAAAGAAAGGAGCACATGATCGGCCATGTGCTCCTATATTTATATATATATATATATATGTGATGAAACTACAAGGCTCAACTTATCATTTCCTAACTCTAGAAAACTCAAGAAACATGAAGAAAAGAGAGAAGAGACAATCGGCCACGGGCCGGCCGAAAACCGCCCCCATAATTTGATCATGGAAAAATAATTTCATCATGCTTTCCCCACAATTGGAAGGTCCTCGTCGACGGGAGTAGTTGTTGGAATAAGAAACCGTTCGTTCTCGCAAATGGTAGTCCTAGCCGAGGAGAGACAAGTCAAGGGAAAAAGGTAAGGTTCAAACTTGTTTTTCATATGTTATGCATGATTTCAGGGAAGTTGTGGAGTGTGGAAATGAATGAAACTCATGAAGTTATGGTGGTGAATTGTGGCCGTGTGTATGTGAGGATATATAGGAGTGAAGGATTAATTTATTTAGCATGTTTGGATTGTGTATTATGATGGTTGTGTGTGTGGTAGAATGTAGAAATGAATGGACTTAAATTACGCATGTTGAAGACTTGGCCGTGTAGGGCCGTTTTGGTAGAACATGATGGGTAAATTTTATGTAGTATTTTGGTTGTCGTCGTTGTGAATTTATGATGTAAATGAAGTTTTAATGGTCCAAGTTAAGATTTTAATCGTGTGGGCTGATTTGGAACTTATTGTGACTTTAAGGTGGCTTGTATTAATGAAGATTTATGTTGCTAATATATGGAATTGTTAATATAGCTTATGAATTCGGAAGAGAGAAATGTATGGATGGTTCTTATGGTATTTGAAAGTTTCGGCAAAGTAAGATTTGGGTTGGAATGTCTTGAACATTTTGTGAATTGATTATTGAGATTGTTATTATGATTTTTGGTTTGGTTGTTGTTGATTTGGCCGAGTTGAATTCTCGTGGACGTTGAAGTTATAGGAAATGTCGCCGAAATTTTTGTAGACAAAGTGTTAATTTGAATTGATTCTCAAGTGTTATGGCTAATGGTTGATATCTAATGACATTATCAGTAGATCGTGAGAGGCCGAGACATAAGCTCGAATTAGCTTAGGAAGTCAAGTTGGCAATGTATGTTAAGGCTCACCCCTTCTTTTCTTTGGCATGTCTTAGTTGAGAATAAGTTATGACACGAATTTCGAGGTAACTCCATTCCAAAGATCCGAGCATGTCTATGATTCTCATTGGCTTCTTGATATTTGTATTCTTAATGTGGTCAAATCCTAGTCCTTATGTCATTTGTATAATCAAGTTTCAAAAGTTGCATAAAGATTTTGCTTTCAAAAGAGTTTGTTTCTAAACGATCCCGAAACTATTTAAAAGTCCGTAACTTTCACCGAAAGGCTCGGATCGCTTCGATTTGTTCGTAGAAAGTTTTGTAACATATGATGATTTGATTCTTCATAGGCGGGCTCGGAATGATTTGATATACGACTATGGTCCCTACGATACTTTGATATACTTATGATATTTGATATGTTTCCGAGTGCCGTCCGAAAGAGTTTGATATAACTATTGCCCGGATTTTCAATAACGATGTGAGAATGTTGAGCTATTTCCCCGTGAAGCTATTCTTCATTGACAGTCTCACCTTATAACAATCGTTCCTCCAAAGTGAGACGAAGCGACCACGATTAATCCATAATATGATCGGAGGCTACCGACCTTATGTCATCCGTAGATACATGACTTTATTTGGGCTCTCATGCATGCTACTCATATGATATATGAATATGATATACGGGGAATATGGAAAGGGCGAGAGCGTTATATACGCGTAACCACCGACCGGGCCATAATATGATACGATACCGTCCCGAACGCGGGATACGTGGTTATGGATCGGCCGCACGTTCCGCAAGAATATGTTATATGGATCGGGCTGCACATTCCGCAGCAATATAATATATGTATATATATGGATCGGGCTGCACGTTCCGCAGCACTAAGCATGCATGGTTCTGCCTAAAAGGCACTCAGATGTACCGGTTACTCTTTGATTACATATATATGGATCGGGCTGCACGTTCCGCAGCACTATGTTTTCGTCTTGTTACTACTCATGCTTTGTATCCTCTAAAATGTCTTACTCATGCCTTACATACTCAGTACATTGCTCGTACTGACGTCCCTTCGTGGACGCCGTTCATGCCGCGTACACCTACATTTGTCAAGATATTAGCCCCATGTTTTCGTCTTGTTACTACTCATGCTTTGTATCCTCTAAAATGTCTTACTCATGCCTTACATACTCAAGACATTGCTCGCATCGACGTCCCTTCTTGTGGACGCCGCGTTCATGCCGCGTGTGCACACCCGTACGAGTTGAAGATATTAGCGTAAGATGTTCCAATGATTGGCGAGCTCCATTTTCTCCGGAGTGTCGCCGAGTCGAGCATTATGATATGGTTTCATGTTCCATGTTAGAGACTTTGCGTATGGTCGTGTACGTAGTATGTCGCTTTTGTAAGCGCTCCATGTCGATGTATTGTGATGCATTATTCTACGGTCTTCCACGATCGTCGGTGTCTTACCGGATTTGAAAAGGATGAAAAGTAGGTTTGTTTCTCGAAAAGCTTTAATTATGTACTCATGTTATGCTATGAGGGCCCAATATGATTATGAGTGCCATGAGAGTCAGAGGGTTCGCTCGGCCCTAGGTAAGGGTCGGGTGCCCATCATGCCCCATCGGAATTGGGGTGTGACAGAATTGAATTTCTAAATGCCTATAACTAATGTTCGATATCTATTGACGTTGTGTAGACCTTGGAGAGTCGAGACTTGAGTTTGGATTAGCTTAGGAAGCGAACGAGGTATGTAAAGCCTAACCCTTCTTTCTTTTGACATGTCTTAGTCAAATAGGCTACGACACGAGCCACGAGGAAACTCTACTCTTATGATCCGGAATGTCCACGATTCTTATTCACCTCTTAACGTTGACATTCCTAATATAGTAGAATTTTGATCCTTATGTCTTTGGATGATTGGTTCTCAAATGTTGCATAAAAAGGTTTTGCTTTTAAAGAGTTCTGTAAATACGAACGCCCGTAACTTTCACAGAAGGGCCCGGATCGCTTCTGTCACGACCCAACTCCGTAGGCCGCGACACGTGCCCTAGTTGGACACTCATACGTACCTTACCCTAAATTAGCAAAATATTAAAGACAAACAGAAATAATAATTTAACAGAGCCCAGTGGGCATGACGCACGAAGGCCGATAAGGCCGTCACACAACAGAGATGAACTCTAAACGAACGCAAATCTCACGAAACATATACAGAACCCACACCACATGTCTACGTACCTTCATGAACAAAACATAATCATATGACGGACAGGCCCCGTCGTACCCGAATCAATACGTACAATTGCAAAGCAGTAAAAATTTTATACCCAAAATACAAAGCTCCCGACAAAGGAGCACTTCAACCAAATGAAAGGGACAACCTAGGCGGGCAAATCAGCAAATCAAACGTCTGTACCTGCGTGGCACGAAACGCAGCCCCCGAAGAAAGGGGGTCAGTACGGAAAATGTACTGAATATGTAAAGCAGAGAGTGTAATAAACAAAACTAAAATCAGAACCGAAAGTGCGGAAAACGAACGAGATGCATAATTAATCAAAAATGCATACCGTAAATCATACGTAATGCACGCAAAACATATGCAAAAGCCGGCCCCACTACGGGACTCGGTGAACAGAAAGGCAGGGCGCTCCCTTCGTCCCGCGCCAAAACACATCATACTTCGTAGGGAATATCTCCGAAATGTATCGTAACATACCAAGTGGCCACATCGTAACATAATCAACCGTATATCAAAGATAAGCGTACATGGCACATCATACACCACAACCCATGTACGTATATACCGCCCCCTCACACCGGGCGCGGCGAACAATGCAGACATACGCTTGAGAACATATCCGGCCCGGCTCGTTGTGGGAAACATTGAGGCATCCACGAGTGGAGTAGTGAGAAACTAATGCAATAAAAATGACATATATATATCCAAAGACTCGATGAGTGCGTATCAATGAAATCGACGGAGTCATAGTACGTACCTTTCGACATCACAGAGATTATGTCGTGTGTAACATTTGGAGTCAAAGTACATATCAAAACGTTTCATAGGACTTAATGGAATATTTAAAATGATTTTTGTTTAGTAGCTAAAACATTTCTTAAAGCCGCTCGAAGACAAATCGTAAGTACAAAAGAGTAAAATCGGAAATAAGGGGCCCACCTCGGTCAATTGAGGTGGCGGACGTAAATGTCATATGTTCAGCTTCATAATATCATTTACGAGGATTTTAGGGTAATCGGATTTTATTTACAAAAGTTGGGGAGGTTTAGATCACTTCAGGTCATTCACAACCTAACTAATTCAATTCTATTGAAAGAAAAGGGAAAATTTTCGAATGCGGATTCCGAAGAGTGGAGTGTCCCCGAGGTTTGAATTCAAGCCTAGTACATCTAGGGCGTGCAAAGAAAGAAAACAAAAAGCTTTACATACCTTTCGTTGTTAAGCTCGTCGAAACTCCGGTCCTGTTTCGTCGAAAATCTGCAAATGGTCATTCTTACCAGTTACTATTCATGCAAGTTGACATTTCAATCTTTGGTTTCTATCGGGCTACCGAAATTTCGGCAGCACTTCCCCTATAAATACGACACCCCCGAGATTCAACTCGGCTCAAAATGATCAACAACAATCCAACAACAACACCAAGAACATCAATAACCACAACACAACACAATATAACATAACTAGCCAACCTTTCGACATAACGCAATAATTTCCATTCCGACTTCACATGTTCAACCCAACACCATCATACTTACATTCATTATTAACCAAAATCATTACCATGCCATTTAGAAGCATTTCATATCATTTCTACAATATATACACAAGCTATACAAACTATACAACTTTCCACCAAAGTCATAATTTATCCAAATCTTCTAATCCTTAACATACATATTCATAACATATTTCCACCATCCAAGTTCATCAATAATCATCATGATTCACACTCTAATATCTCAATTTCCATAATGTCATAAAATCATACAAATACGACATAAATTCCTACATTCCGTTTTCATACCAACTCAACCCATAATTGCTTCATTTACATCATAAGGATCACAATAACACAATTAACTTATTAAACAAACAAATCCATCACCATTTCCCTTACATTTAGGTCACGGCCACATGAAGTTTTTCAACTTCATTCAATTCTCAATCGACTTTCATTTCTAATACAAACTCCACAATAACCACAACTAAAATACAACATAAAATTCAACTTATTCTAACTACACCATATTTCATGCATTCGGCCACATGCATACCTACACCTTTGCCATGCAAACCTTCCATATTTCCATGCATTCAACTCATTTACATATACTACTACACAAACAAACCTTCATAACATAATTAGAAGGGATGAATTCTTACCTTCTTCTTCAAGTTTCTTCACTTCACCAATTTGCCAACTTGGAGAAATAAGTGTTCTTCCTTCCAAAACAATTGCACCAAGTTGTTAAGGGACCTTGAATTGGTAGAAATATAGCAAGAAAATAATTTTTGAGGCAAGCTTTGGATGGGATAAAATTGGAGGGGTCAAGCCGAAGCCCTCCTCTTGTTCTTCAAGTTTTTCTCTTGTTTTTCTCCATCTCAATTTGTCTTGAAAATTCTAGAGATTTTCATGAACTTTGGTCCCCTTTATATTAACTTATCATGTGACCATGTCACATGACTTGAATTTAATTTTTGTCCCTTTTCTTGTTGCCATGGCCGGCCACCCTTCATGGGTTGGGCTTGGCCTCCTATATTTTTTTTTTGAAATTTTCAAGCCCAAAATCCTTAGCCCACATTTTTGGCAATTCATGAAACCATTTTCCGACATTCCAATTTTTGCCCTTAGACTCTTCCAATAGTTCCACGTCTAAATTTCATAACCAACTTATGAACCAAGCAAGATCAATTCATCACATTGTCCTTAACCTTCCTTACTATGTCCGCGTCCATATTTCCTTAAGCATCACATGCATATTAAGAAAAATCCAAGCAAAGCCTTATTTCTCAACATTCCGAAGTATTTTCAATTTTTCCGAATTCGCACAAAATGCGAGGTATAACAGCTTCGAATAGATCGTAGAAGATATCCTAACGAGTAATAATCTTTAACTTTCATAGGCAGGCTCGGATGGGGTTGATACCCGTCCGTGGGCCCCCTAGACTTTCCTTTGTATAGTTCTAACAGTTTTTCTTCTAAAAAGAACTTAATATGCTTATCGTCCCGACCCCCGAGTATGATTACTTATTTATCTGTTGAGTCCGAAATAAGGATTGTTATGCATATGATTCCGATACGTAGTTATGATTTTTTTAAAAGTTCTGTTTGATATGTATCCGAGTAACATCCGAAAGAAATTAGATTGGACTATTGTCTTGGCTTATGAAAGATGGTTCGCTTTGGTTAATTTGTTGTGTCTTTATGAATGTTTAAAATTGCATATAGTCTCCCACGATTCTGCTCGTGCACATTATTGTTAATTCCTTCGCCGAGTCCCGGGCCGGTATGTATCGTGCGTATTATGTTATATTCCGAAGTATGATGAGTTTTCCGAAGTATGATGAGTAATGAAATATGATGTGATATGAAGTATGATGAGTTCCGAAGTATGATGTGATACGGAGGATGAGGTGTTCGGAGATATGCAAAACTTCCGAAGTATGATGAGTTGTGGCGCCCGAGACAGGAGGGGCGACCACGTTCTGTCCGCCGGGTCCCATTACGGACCATATGTGGTATGTGATATAATGATATGATAATCTCATGATATGTGATATGATATGTGATGACTTGATGATTGTATGATCTTATTTACCGAGTCCCTCACTAGAGGGCGGACACGTTATATATGCATATGATATGTGATAGTGACATGCATGATTTGTGTTCAGGAGTAAGCATTCTGGCATTCTGATCAGTATACGTGAGGCATTTTGACATTCTGATTACTATGTTTAATTTTTGTACTCCCTATGCATGATTTGTACTTCGATGCGTGTGCATTTTGGCATTCGGCTATTATGTTCACTTTCCGTACCCTTACTTCGGTTATGATCCTGTTCATCGTACTCTTGCTTTGCATACTCGCACATATTCCTTATCGACCCCCTTTCTTCGGGGTGCGTTTCACGCCGCGCGTGTACGTGTGTGTACGTTCGTGATCCGTCGGCCCTAGGGCATCTATTCCGTCGTTTAGAGTGCTCCCTTGATCCGAGCTCACACTTTTGGTACAGACATTTCGTTATTTGTATATATGTTTGTTCATGGGCACGGCGGGGCCCCGTCCCATCATATGGTTCTCGTTATGACTCTGTAGAGGTCCGTAGACATATGCGTGTGGGTTGTGGGTCGCATTGTACCGCGGTCCGTATGGTTTGTGTTCGAGCGTCCCCTATACTATGGCGGCCCCCCACGCTATGCCGTTATGTAAATATATGTTTATGTGACCGCTTTGGGGGCGACGTCTTACTTTTCTGTATATATATAAGCTTTTGTTATGCTTGCTGTGGACCGATTGTGGAGGCGACGTCTTACCTTCGCATACGCCTATATTAGTATTGTGATGATTATGATTAATGTGTGTGTACGAGTGCCCAGCTCGGGCACTAGTCACGACCTACGGGGTTGGGTCGTGACAAAGATATCCCTAAGACAGCATTCAGAACAAGATATGGCCATTTTGAGTTCCGGGTAATGTCATTTGGGCTAACTAATGCACCGACAGTGTTTATGAATTTGATGAATGATGTGTTCAGGCCATTCCTAGATTTGTTTGTGATTGTATTCATTGACGATATCTTGGTGTATTCTAGATCCGAGGCAGAACATGCGGATCATTTGCGTAGATCGTCCTCAGAGTTCTTCAAACTCGAGAGTTATTTGCAAAATTTTCTAAGTGTGAGTTTTGGTTAAATTCAATGACATTTCTGGGGCACATCGTTTCAGCCGATGGTATTCGGGTAGACAACTAAAAGATTGAGGCCGTGAAGACTTGGCCAAGGCCCACAACTCCTACGGAGGTTCGTAGCTTCTAAGGCTTAGCAGATATTACAGAGATTTGTTGAAGGATTCTCTTCTATTCGCACCACTACAAAGCCGACCTGCAATCAGCAAAGTTTCAATGGGATGATGCTTGTGAACGTAGTTTCCAAGAGCTAAAAGATAGATTGACTTCTGCACCAGTCCTGACACTTCCAGAGGGATTGGAAGGTTATGTTGTATATTACGATGCTTCAGGCATTGGGCTAGGCTGTGTATTGATGCAACATGGTAAGGTGATTGCGTATGCTTCGAGGCAATTACGAAAACATGAAAAGAATTATCCAACCCATGATCTTGAATTGGCTCGCGTGATTCATGAATTAAAGATGTGGAGACACTATTTATATGGTGTCCATGTGGATATTTACACGGATCATAAGAGCCTTCAAAGATATCTTCAAGCAAAAGAGTTGAATTTGCGGCAACGACGATGGTTGGAGTTGCTGAAAGATTATGATGTCGATATTTTTTATCATCCGGGGAAAGCAAATATTGTGGCTGATGCTCTTAGCCGTAGATCTATAGGATGTTTGTGTGATGTACAACCAGAGAAAAGAGAAATGGCTCGTGAGCTCCAGTAGTTAGCTAGTCTAGGAGTCCGAGTAGTGGACTCAGGTAGCAGGCGAACTACCATTCACAATTCAACAGTCTCGTCGCTAGTAGTGGAAGTAAAGGAGCGACAATACGAAGATCCCATGCTAATGAATTATAGAGATACACTCCCTCAGAAGGAGAAGTCATCATTTGAGATTGCGGGAGACAGAGTTCTCCGATGTCGAGACAGGTTATGTGTTCTTGATGTGGCAAGGTTACGTCACCAAATATTGAGAGAAGCTCACTGTTCCCATTATTCTGTCCACCCCGGAGCAATGAAAATGTATCATGATCTTAAGTCTATGTATTGGTGGAATGGGATTGTCATGACCCAGCCCCGTAAGCCGTGACTAGTGCCCGAGTCAAGTACCCAAATGTCACGACC
>NC_081353.1:5231944-5238312 GCF_029784015.1 Lycium ferocissimum
AGTCGAGTTTGTATAATATGCTTTACGGATGGAGGTTAGAGAACTTTGCGTACGTCGTGGTGCGTTGATTGTCGATGCCGTAAGCGGCTCCGTCGGATATGTCGATCCGTGTTATGTATTGAGTTTTGTATGGTATATAGATTTGTTCGGTTTGGAAGCTACGAAAAGAGTATTTCGGAAAAAAAAAAAAAAATTACTATGTATTTTATCTTATTTGATTTAAAAAAAGGTTGACGCGATTTTGTATGTAGTAAGAGTCCGAGGGTTCGCTAGCTCTAGGTAAGGGTCGGGTGCCCATCACACCCTGATAAGGTTAGGGTGTGACATTTACATACCTCGGCCGCCCTCTAAACTAATCCACGCTTACGTCTCGGCTTCTCGCGATCTACAAAATTGTCATCGGACATCCAACATTAGCCATAAGCATTAAAGAACCCAATTCCAAGCCGTCACTTCTTCTATGAAAATTTCGGCAAGACCTCCCCTCATATATTCACTAACCCCGAGAATTCAACTCGCTAATATCAACAACAACCAAACCAACAACCATCCAAACAAGATTTAAGAATATTCAACAACCCACAAAGTATTCAAGACAATTCAAACAATATGCTATGAAACCCGAAACCTTCCAACTTAATGAATACGACAATAACGCGTTTTTCTTTCAAATTCTCATACTACGTCAACAATTCCATACATTACCACATTATTTTCATTAATGCGAAAACTATATTGAAATCACATTATGTTCCAAATCGCCCACAACAATTACGACTTCCATTTGAGTGATCAAACCTTCATTTCACATTGTAGAATTCACAATACGACAACCAAATTATATCAAATAAAATTAGTCCATCTCTCTTTACACAAGCGACCACCATTAAATCAGCCCCAAACACACACAACTTCATGCATTTCATCCATTTCGACACATTACGGACATGCTCAAAACGTCCATAACAATATCAACCAAGCACTAAATAAAAATTTGTTCGTCGTTTTCTACACCAACACATATACATGGCTACCCTTCAACACACCCAAGTTTCAGATTCTCATCCACTTCCACATATTACAACATGTAAAAATCATCCCTAGGGCATGAAAAATAAAATTGATCCATGCCTTTTCCCACCTAGTTTCCTCGGCTAGGATTTGATTTGAAAAACAAGACACTTTGTTTGTTCCACCAACTATTCCACGTTGTAGAGGACCTTCCAATTAGTGGAGAAGCAACAACAAAATAATTTTCAGATCACTTCCATAGGCGATTCTCCGGCCACTATGGCCGTTTGCTCCTCCTCTTTTCTTTTTCAAGTTTCTTGAAATTTCTAGGATGAAGAATGAAAATATATGTCTTCCATGGTCCTCACTTGTATATATATATATTTATGGGCACATGCCTAGTCATGTGCCCCTTGTCCGTTTTTCCCTTCTTTTGTTTGTGTCCAATTTTCTTCAATTTTCTAGAATTTTCCTTAGGTAATAAAAGATGAATTTTGCTCCTTAGTCATCTTTTTAAATCACATGCATTTTGCATCATGTGGGCCATGGTTCACTCTACCTTGAATGGCCACAAGGCTTTTTCCACAAGTCATGAATAATAATTTTCAAATTCCAAGTTTGCCCTATGCCAACTATACCTACAAGCAACTTGCGCCTTAAAGCAAAACCGGAGAATGGCCTCGCCCTTAACTTCCCGCGATTGACTCGGAATATTCCAATGTACGAAATGCGAGGTATAACAGAAAGTTCAGAATAGAGGTTATGAGATAACGGGAATGATAGCGAGTACAAAAGAAGAAGGGGTTAATTGGAAGTAGGAGATGAAAAGAAAAGCGGGCGAGATAATAGCGCAGTAATAGATTATGACATGTGTAGCCGAGAACACGAGTAATATCAGTGACGGAACTGTGAAAGACCAAATCATGGAAAGATGAGTAACGAGGTAGAATGAGTGTAGAAATGACCGGTATGATAAGAACACATAGGGATGAACGAATATGATTTGAAAAGGAGAAGGGATTATGTAGGAGTAGTATTTTTCGAAAGACATAGAGGTATTATAAAATTCCTCGTGCACTTTGTAAAAGAAGGATGGACATAGACTGGAGAAATATGGTAAGGGGATACTAAAGGAAGCACCCAAGATAGACGTAATTAAATAAGTGCGAATATGGAACAAAAAGGGAATACATAGTTATGGATTTAAAGGTGTAGTACGACGATAGGGTAATAAGATAAGACCATTATTGAGACGAACTTGGTATGTTTTTGAGTAAGTTAGAATCCTGTGTTGGGTACACAGTAAGGGCAAAAAGTCATAAAGCTTAAAGGGGTACCGCGTGCACACGACTTCACCTTGAAAATAATGGAATCTCTAAGCGACAAAGACGGCAGACTTAAGGAACAGATGGTGCAATATAATTTCATCAAAAGAAACAGGTGATATAGGTTGAGATAAAGATACTATTTCAAGAGAACTTTGGACACTCATCGTTGGAATATAAGTGCCCCCTAACTGAGGATTTGGAATGACTTCGAGAATTAAATAATTGTTGATTGGAGTAAGAGACCCTTTCTAGTTCGGATGTGTTATGAGAACGTTTTAAAATCATAAGACTTTAATTTACTACATATTAGGTGACAAAGGTCATGCGGTGAGGTGGACGCGATCATACTAGCATTAGAGCATCGCGTTTTATCGAATCCCAAAATTTAAGCGTGTGATGGAGAAATTTCGGGATGGGTGAGTACGAGTGCCCGGCTCGAGGCACTAGTCGCGGCCTACGGGGGTTGTCCTATGTCTACGGTGTAATCTAAATTCCCCTCATTAAGGTTTGTGTTGATTGGTGAATGAGCTGTATGTGGTAGCTATAAAAGAGACTCCCCCGAAGTGCTTATAAGACCTTATGGGCTAGTTTAACATTCGAGGATGAATGTTCTAAAGGGGGAGATTTATATCCCGTATTTTGTACATTGGGATAATTCGAGCTAACCATGAAAAGTTAAGGACAAGACTATTTCGGGATACGAGGTTGAGACTTTTGACCTCCGATTTGTTTTAAGGTATGAGTTGCTTATGATTTTATTGGTATGGAATATTAAGGAAAATTTGGGTTAAAGTGAATTATGGAAAGTTGACATTTCATGAAACCAAACCATATATGGCCGTGTGGTTATGGGTGGTTCCACCAGCTGTAAATTTTAATTCATCCAGTTACCGTGTGGGCCCGTACGGTACACATGGATGAATTATATATGATCATATAGATGACAAGCAAGTCATTTAGTCATTTTTTCCACACTTAGAAGCTTGGAGAAACATGGAGAAAAAGAGAGAGAGAATTAGAAAGTTTGAAATTTGTCAAATTGGTGCCAAGAAATCTTGATCAAAAAATAATTTCTTCTAGCTTTTCAACTCCTTAAAGGTGTATAATAACATGGAGTGGTTGTTGAGTAAGCCAACCATTCATTCTTGCAAGCACAACCCTAGCCAAGTCAAGAACAAAGTGGAAAAGGTAAGGTTTAATCTTCTTTTCATATGTTATGGATGGTTTATGTGTGTTGTAGAGTGTATAAATGGATGAAATTCATGAAACTTTGCATGTTGAAGTTGAGCCGTGTAGCCGGGCTGTTTTGTAGAACATGATGAACAAATTTTACTTAGTGTTTTGGTTGTTGATTGTTGTGAATTGTAATGAAAATGAAGGTTTAATGATCCAAGTTGAGTTATAATCGTGTGGGTTGTTTTTAGAAGCTAATGTGATTTTTAATATAGTTTCTTGAATTTATGGGAATGATGTTGTTAACATGTGGATTATTGGTATATAGTTCATGAATTTGGAAGAAAGAAATGTCTTGTTGTTGTATAGAAATCGGAAGGTTTCGGGTAATGTTGTAAGTGGTTGGGCCGTTTGGAATGTTGTGCGGATTGTTTGAAATGTCCTTGAATCTTGTTGAATGGCTTCGGATTAGTACTTGAATGTGTGAGCATTGATGTTGGCTAAATTGTATGTGGTGATTTGAATGAAAATGGAATGTTGTCGAATCATGTAGAAAAGAGTTATTAACGTTAGAATGCGTTGAATTAATTGTTGATGTTGTTAGAATGATTGTTGGTATTGTTGTTGAAGATTTGGCCGAGTTGAATTCTCGGGGTTGTTGAATTTACGGGAAATGCGCACTTCACGTAGATAAAGTGCTAACTTGGATTGAATTCCTAAGTGCTTATGACTAATGTTTGGTGTCTAACGACGTGGTTGTAGATCTTGGGTGCCGAGACTTAAGTTTGGACTAGATTAGGAAGCGACGAGGTATGTAAAGCCTAACCTTTCTTTCTTTTGGCATGTCTTAGTGGTAAGTAGGCTATGATACGAGCCTCGAGGTAGTTCCATTCTTAAGATCCGAGCTTGTATACGATTCTTATTCGCTTCTTAAAGTTGACTCTTTTATTGTGTGATCTAAGGTCCTTATGTTTTTATATGATTGGATTTCAAATGTTTCATAAAGAATTTTGTCCTTAAAAGATTCCGTAACTACGAACGACCGTAACTTTCATAGACGAGCTCGGATCGCTCCGAAACCGTTATATCCCGTATTTTGGTACATTGGGATAATCCGAGTTAGTCATGATAAGTTAAGGACAAGGTTGTAATTTCTTCCGATTTTGTTAAAAGTGCATAAGTTGCATATTCATCTTTTCATTGGCATGGAGTGTTATAAAATTGGAATAAGAAAAATTTGGGGTCAAAAGTGAATTATGAAAAGTTAGGCATTTCATGAAAATTAAGGGCTAGAAGTGAAATTTTTGGAAGATAATATTTCACGAAAATGGCCATATGTGGCCATTAATATTGGGTGTATGAGGCATAGCGGTACACATGTGTGATTTATATAAGTGTAGAAAGATGACTAATTCATCATCATTTATCATCTTCATCCCTTAGAAGAGTTGAGAACCTTGGAGAAAAAAAATGAGGCCATTCGGCCATGAGAAAAAAAAAATGAAGACCAAAGATCTTCATCAAAAAAAATTATTTTTCCTAGCATTCCTACTAATTGGAAGGTCCTAAACAACATGAAGTGGTTGTTGGAGCAAACAAATCTCTTGTTCATGCAATTCTCAACCCTAGCCAAGTTGAAGAACAAAGTGGAAAAGGGTAAGTTTTAATCCTCTTTTCACTGCTATGGATGGTTTGTACATTGTTGTGGTATGTGGAAATGAATGGAATTCATGAAATATTGCAAGTTGAAGTTGATCCGTGTGTGTGTTGTTGTAGCCAGTGTGGTATGTGTTGTGTAGAGGAGTGATGAATTAATTATATTTAGCATGTTTGTGTGTGTTGTGTTGTGTAGAAAATGAATGAGACTCATGAAATTATGCATGTTGAGGATTGGCCGTATAGGGGCTGTTTTGAGAGTAAGTTATGGCGAATTGATTTTACTTAGCATTTTGGATGTTGTTGTCATGGATTATGTGATGAGAATGAAGTATTGAATGATTCAAGTTGAAGTTGTAATTGTTGTGGATTTGGCCGTATATATGTGGTGTTGGTTAAGAATGAAGGACAAATTTTATTTGGTGTTTGGGTTATTGTGTTGTGGTTCTATGATGCAAATGAAAGTTTAATGGTTCATATTGAAGTTATAATCGTTTGTGGGCTGTTTTGGAACCTAATGTGATCTTGATATAATTACTTGTATTTATGAGATTAATGTTGTTAAAGTATGGATTGTTAGTATGGTTTATGAATTTGGAAGAAAAGAAATGTGTTGTTGTTGTTTTCTTGAACTTGGAAGGTTTCGGTTGCATTGTGTTGGATGGGCTGATTTGGGTATTTTGTGGATTGTTGAAGCATTCTTGAATTTTGTTTGAATGATCTCGGATTAGTATTCGAATATGTGAGCGTCGATGTTGATTTGAATGTATGTAGTTGAATGGAAGGTAAATTGAATATCGTCGAATTATGTGGGTGAAGGTTGTTAATGTTAGAATACGTTTGAAATTACTTATTGATATTGTTGAATGGTTGTTGGTATTGTTGTTGAAGATATTGGCAGTCGAATTCTGGGTTGTTGAATTTATAAGGAAATCTTTGTCATCAAATTTACGTAAATAAAGTGATGGCGTGGAATTGGATTCTTGATGCCTATGACTAATGTTAGTATCCAATGGTGTTGTTGTAGATTTTGAGAAGACGAGACTTACGTTTTGGATTAGCTTTGAGAGCGATCGAGTATGTAAAGCTTACCTTCTTCTTGGCATGTCTTAGATGTGGTTAAGCTATGATACGTTATGAGCTTCGGGGGAAATTCTATTAGTAAAATCCGAGCATGCTTACGATGCTTATTTGTTTCTT
>NC_081353.1:5238412-5262293 GCF_029784015.1 Lycium ferocissimum
AGATAACGGAAATGGTAGCGAGCACAAAAAAAAAAAAAAGGAAGGGTTAATTGGAAAAAGAGATGAAAAGAAAAGTGGGCGAGATAGCCGGTACGGTAATGAATAGACGATTACGGGTGCGGCCGAGAACACGAGTAATATCGATGTGACTTTAACCTATGGAAAAAGACCAAACTATAGAAAGATGAGTAACGAGGTAGAATGAACCGAATATGATTTGGAAAATGAGAAAGGGTTTAAGTAGGAGTAGTATTTTCCGAAGGACATTGAGGTATTATGAAATTCCTCGTGCGCAGAAAAGAAGGATGGACATAGACTGGAGAAATAGGGTAAGGGGATGCTAAAGGAAGCACCCAAGATAGATGTAATTAAGTGAGTACGAATTTGGAACGAAAAGGGAATACATAGTTATGAATTTAAAGGGGTAGTACGACGACATGGTGATAAGATAAGACATTATTGAGACAAACTTGGTATGTTTTCGAGTAAGTTAGAAGCTCGTGTCAAGGGCACAATGTAAGGGGAAAAAGGCATAAAGCTTGAAGGGGTACGGCGTGCACACGACTTCACCTCGAAAATAATGGAATTTCTAAGCGACAACGACGGTAGGCTTAAGGAACAGATGGTGCAATATAATTTCATCAAAAGAAACAGGTGATATAGGTTGAGATAAAGATACTATTTAAAGAGAACTTTGGACACTCATCGTTGGAATATAAGTGCCCCCTAACTGAGAATTTGGAATGACTTCGAGAATTAAATAATTATTGATTGGAGTAAGAGACCCTTTCTAGTTCGGCGGGAGATGTGTTATGAGAACGTTTTGAAATCTGTTAAGACTTTAATTTACTCCAGATTAGGTGACGAAGGTCATGCGGTGAGGTGGGCGCGATCATACTAGCATTAGAGCATCGCATTTCATCAGAATCCCAAAGTTAAGCGTGCTGGAGTGGGAGAAATTTCAGGATGGGTGACCCCCCTGGGAAGTGTACTAAAAGTCCTATAGAGTTGGACACGGGAGAGACAAATGGGAAGCTAGGGTAGCCTAAGAGAAATCAGAGTATGTAGAGTGGGCAGGAACCTTAAGAGGTCACATAGGACGAGGCAGACTGAACCGGTGAAAAGAAAGAAGGTGCATTACAGCTTTATAAGTAGGGTAAGTTGAATAGCGTTTGGAAATATTTTGTAGACAAGATGGTAGCAATTATGTATACGTATGTATACGACATCCCATACATGGCTATATTAGCGGGTATGTGTATCCCAGCAATCGACGTTGCGGCATATTGGAAGGCATTAATCGGACAGGGTAACGAAGCTCAAGTGGAAAAAAAATGGCACAAATGTTATAAGGCAAGCTGATGCTGTTTTCGCTACAGGTTAAGCTTGGAAAGTTCTAATACAATGATATTTGGAAAAGAAAGAAAGTGAGTAGATGGTAGGTAAAGCGACCAAAATGTCGGAAAAGGCGAAAGGGGTAAGAAACATGAGGGAGTAAGGACTCCAAGAGAGACGACGGGCAAATCACGGCACTATTTGGATAAAAATTTGAGGGTAGGCGTGTGAGAGGGATAGAGTGTGGTAGTATGGAACAAAAGAGGAATGTGTGGTGTTGGAGGACGGACTTCAACAAGTGGGACGAAAGGATAGTGACCACGACGAGGAATGAGAAGTAAAGGAAAGAATGATTAGGCCGTGCAACGATACTAAGAGATTTCTAACTCTCGAAAGATAAGTGCCGAAGATGATGGATATCAAAGAAAAATTTTATTGGTGTATTAGGACCTCCTTAATAAAGGGGGGAAGAACATAGTGGACTTGAAAGGGATTATGGCGTTCTCATGCTCCAGAAGGGGAAATTTATTAGCTTGGAGCCAGAGTTCGAAACGATCGCCAATACAAGGAAATCGAAGACACGTATACTTGTGTTAGGAGAGAATCGTAAGGGAGTAAGAATTTCCGTAACCTTATGCTTTTGGGTTGTATTGCAAGATTTGAGGAATAAAGATGAAAGAAACAGTTGTGACAGAAAGCTAAAGGAAGAGTTGTGGCAAGAGCCCAAGAATTTAGTTTGAACTCGAATTATGAGTTGCCATAAGTGTAGCTGTACTGTGGAGGATAGCGAAGGGTGCAGAACCATTCCGTATATACATACTTGGGATCGATGGAAGTAGTCCTGGGAAGGAACTAGGAGGAATAGTTTAAGGGACATAACCATTATACTCACTAGCGACAAGGTCATGTTGGGTAAGCACTTGGAATGTAAAGGTAAATGGTGACAAGGATGTAAGGACTAATGACGCGGACCATTGAACCGCAAGGAGTCGCATAAAGAGCATATTCCGGACCATTTATCCCGTTAAAGGCTATGCGAACGTACTATAGAGAGACTTCACAAAGCTCTCACATCTATGATCTCGCAGGTAGCCGAGAGATCATCTTCCACCCATGGAGATTTGCCTATAAGGGATGAGGTCACAAGTGAATCTCGATACAAGATGCCACCCTCGGACCGGCGTAAAATGCGAGGTCACCGAACGTACTATTCGTTACGCTAAGGGATATGTTAATTGGGCTGCGTTATGATTTCGCAAGTAGTTGAGTTGGACAAAGTGATGATCATCTACCACTTATGGAGTTGCCTATAATAATAGCTACCATTCTAGCATTCGACATAGCCGTATGAGGCTTTGTATGGCAAAGTGATGGGTGTCATCGATGGGCGGATTCGATGTTGGCGAAACTAAGTTAATTGGCTCAGATAGAATTCAGCAAGCTATTGATAAGGTAAAGCTTATTCAGGAAAGGTTCTGTCACACCGTCAATTCGATAGGGTGTGATGGGCGCCCGACCCTTACCTAGGGCCGAGCGAACCCGCTGACTCTCATAATACTCACAATCTTGCTGGCCCTCAATTCATGAAACAAACACCTAATGAAAATTTTCGAAAAACCATATGCTTTTGACCTTTCTCGGATCAAATAAAATCTGTAACATATAAAACTTATAATACAATGCGTAATAATACATCGGCTTACTTAGCCGCTCACATAACCGACATCTTATACCCACGACACTGTCTGCAAAGTCTCTAACACCGAACATGAAACCATAACATAATACTCTGACTCGGCTGCACTCTGGAGAAAGTGGAGCTCGCCAATCCCGCTGGAACATCATCTACTAACATTTTCAGCTCACCTGGGTGTACCTGCGGCATGAAACGCAGCCCCTGAAGAAAGGGGGTCAGTACGGAATATGTACTGAGTATATAAAGCATGAATGTAATAAGCGGGATCATACTGAAGTAAAGAGTACAGAAAATCGTAAGACTTGCCTTTTGAAAACATATGTCAATGTCATAAAATCATCGTAAAAACATATAACGTGCCCCGGCCCTCTAATGTGGGACGCGATGAGTAAAATCAATCATAAAATCATCATATGTACATATACATATATATATATATATATATATACGCGGTGATAAAATATATGTAAAGATATAAAGAAATCATATGCATGTACACGTAACGTGTCCCCGCCCCTCCTAAGGAGGGACGCGGTAAAGGAATCATCATATGCCATCCCGGCCACCTCCCCCATATCATCATATCATATAACGTATAGCATATATATATATATAATAATGTGCCCCGCCCTCTAGTGAGGGATGCGGTGAACAATGCAACGAGGTGCACGAATACATGCCCCGGCCCGGACGCAGTGAAGGACATATTGAGGCGAGCACGAGCGAGTAGTGAGAAACCATATGCACATAAATCATTTTAGAGACTCAATGAAGTAATCATAAACGAATCGTCATTTGAAAATCGGGACAATAGTTATATCAAAAATCTTTCTGACGGTACTCGGAAACATATCAAATATCATAGGTATATCAGAGTATCGTAGGGACCATAGTCGTATATCAAATCATTCCGAGTCCGCCTATGAAAATCAAAGTCATTATACGTTACAAAACTTTCTACGAACGTTTTAAAGCAATCCGGTTCTTTTTACGAAAGTTACAGACATTTCTAGACATAGGATTCTTTAAGAACAAAACTAGTTATACGACATTCTAATCCAACCATGTCGGAGACACAAAGACCATAGCATGACCATATTATGGATACTAACATCAATAAGCAATTATAAATCATGAACATGCTCGGAATTTAAGAGCGAAATTACCTCGAAACTCGTGTCATAGCCTAATTACAACTAGGACATGCCAAAAGAAAGAAGGGGTGAGCTTTACATACCTTAGCCGCTTCTTAAGCTAATCCAAACTTACGTCTCGACTTCTCACGATCTACAATAATGTCATTAGGTATCAACCATTAGCTATAACACTTAAGAATCCAATTCCGAAATAACACTTTGTCTACAAAAATTTCGGCAGCATTTCCCCTATAACTTCAACGTCCCCGAGAATTTCAACTCGGCCAAATCAACAACAACCAAACCAACAACCATACTAACAATATCCATAAGTGATTCAAAACGCATTCTAACATTAATAATTCCTTTCTACACAATTCAACAACATTTCATTTATATTCAATAAACTATATACGATCAATTCAATACCAATGCTCACATATTCGATTACTAATCCGCAACCATTCACACATGATTTAAGAACGCTTCGGACAATCCACAAAATATTCAAGACAATCCACCCATTACTTTCTTCCACCCGAAACTTCCAAATGCCATAAGAACATCAACAATATATTCTTTTCTTTCAAATTCATAAACTATATCAATAATTCTATACGTTAGCAACATCATTTTCAATAATACAAGAAATTATATTGAAATCACATTATGTTTTAAATCAGCCCACAACATTTACGACTTCCATTGGAGTCGTCAAACCTTCATTTTCATCACATATTCCATAACAACAACAACTACAATACTTCATAACATTAATTCTTTACTCCTATACAACCTCACATACACACGGCTACACACACAACACACCATAATTTCATGAACTTCATTCATCTCAACATTCCACAACACACACAACCATCTATAAAACATGTAAAGGAAGTTAAACCTCACCTTTTCCAATCAACTTCTCCACTCGGCTAGGACTTGTTTCGCAAGAACGAGCGGTTTTCTTGTTCCAACAACTACTCCATGTTGTAGAGAACCTTCCACTTAGTAGAGAGACAAGGGAAAAGTATTTTTTCTTGACCAACTTAAGGACCATATTCGGCCAACTCCCTTGGCCGAATGCACCTTCTTGTTTTTCTTCAAGTTTCTAATTTTTTTCTAGAATTGGTAAGATGACTAATTCTTGCTTGGTCACCAATCATCCATGTATATATATATATATATATAGAGGCACATGGCCATGCACATGACCGGCCCCTTTTTCTTTTTTTTTCTTTTTTTTTTTCTCCAATTTTCTTCAATTTTCTAGAATTCTCTTAAGTGGTCAAAGATGAATTCTAGTCTTGCATGACCACCTTTGTTTATATATATGCATATTTAACCCTTACAAAATATGAGATGGAGACATAGCCCCCCTTAATGGCTTGAAACAATTGGCTATCCATGTGTGGGCCCCACGGCCACATGGCCATTCATGGTTATCTCATGAAATAATTTTTTCAACTTTTAACCCCTAATTTCTCCTTATTCCAAACTTACCCTTAACGCTCCATACCAATAAAAGATGAATATGCATTCTTAACAAAAAATTAAACCTTGTCCCTAACTTTCCGCCATTAATCTCGGAATATCCAAATGTACAAAATGCGAGGTATAACAGGTTCTTAGCAGCCAGAGTCGACGGAAGTCATATGCCGATAATCGACGTCGACACTTAGAGTTCCAATCGGCGATTGAGTATTTCTGAAAGTGTCACCCATGAAGAGTGTTGTGAGATTCGGCAAGAAAGAGAGGCTCAGTCCGAGGTATATTGGACCTTATCGGATTGTCCGTAAGATAGGCAACGTTGCCTATGAATTAGATCTACCGTCGAATTTGGAAACAATGCATTTGGTCTCCCACGTGTCAATGCTTCACAAATATGTAGGTGATCCTTCCAGGGTATTTCCCATAGATGGTATCCAGGTGACAGGGGATTCATCCTACGAGGAGCGGCCTATAGCTATACCGGATCGTCAGGTCAGAAGATTGCGTACTAAAGACATAGCTTTCGTTAAGGTATTGTGGCGGAACAATAACAGGGAAGAGGTGAAGAATACGTATCCCCACTTATTTCCTATGTCTACAGGTAATCTAAATTCCTACATTGGTTGTGTTGATTGGTTAATGAACTGTATGTGGTAGCTAAAAAAGAGACTCCCTCGAAGTGCTTATATGACCCTGTAAGGCTAGTTTAACATTCGAGGACAAATGTTCTAAAGGGGGGAAGGATGTTATATTCCGTATTTTGTACATGGGGACATTCCGAGCTAACCATGAAAAGTTAGGGACAAGACTATTCCGGGATACGAGGTTGAGACTTTTGACCTCCAATTTGTTTTAGGGTATGATTTGCTTATGATTTTATTGGTATGAAATATTAAGGAAAATTTGGGGTTAAAAGTGAATTATGGAAAGTTGACATTTCATGAAACCAAACCATATATGGCCGTGTGGTTATGGGTGGTTCCCATCCATGGCTTGGCAAATTTTAATTCATCCAAGCCATGTGTGGGCCATGGTACACATGGATGAATTATATATGATCATATAGATGACAAGCAAGACCAATTAGTCATCTTTTATAACTCTAGAAACTTGGAGAAAATATGGAGAAAAAGAGAGGAGTATTCGGCCAAGTCTTTGGCCGAATGAGTCCATGGAAATCGATCAAGAAAAAATAATTTCTTCTAGATTTTCAACTCATTGGAAGGTACTTATTAACATGGAGTGGTTGTTGAAGTAAGCCAACCATTCATTCTTGCAAGCACAACCCTAGCCAAGTTGAAGAACAAAGTGGAAAAGGTAAGGTTTAATCTTCTTTTCATATGTTATGGATGGTTTATGTGTGTTGTAGAGTGTAAAAATGGATGAAATTCATGAAACTTTGCATGTTGAAGTTGAGCCGTGTAGTGGGCTGTTTTGTAGAACATGATGAACAAATTTTACTTACTGTTTTGGTTGTTGCTTGTTGTGGATTGTATGATGAAAATGAAGGTTTAATGATCCAAGTTGGAGTTGTAATCGTGTGGGCTGTTTTTAGAAGCTAATGTGATTTTAATATAGTTTCTTGAATTTATGGGAATGATGTTGTTAACATGTGGATTATTGGTATAGTTCATGAATTTGGAAGAAAGAAATGTGTTGTTGTTGTTCCTATGGAAATTGGAAGGTTTCGGGTAATGTTGTAAGTGGTTGGGCCATTTGGAATGTTGTGCGCATTGTTTGAAATGTCATTGAATCTTGTTGAATGGTTTCGGATTAGTACTTGAATGTGTGAGCATTGATGTTGGCTAAATTGTATGTGGTGATTTGAATGTAAATGGAATGTTGTCGAATCATGTAGAAAAGAGTTATTAACGTTAGAATGCGTTTTGAATTAATTGTTGATGTTGTTAGAATGATTGTTGGTATTGTTGTTGAAGATTTGGCCGAGTTGAATTCTCGGGGTTGTTGAATTTACAGGGGAAATGCTGCCCAAATTTCTGTAGATAAGTGCTAGCTTGGGATTGAATTCATAAGTGCTTATGACTAATTGTTATACCCCGCGTTTTCAGAGCATGAGTTTGACATGTACCTCATCATAGTATATGTGGAGTTTTAAGGTGTTTCAAAATCCTAAAATGAAGTTCGTCGAGTCTAGTTTTTAATGCAACAAACCGTTCATTGATAGGACATCGGAGTAGAGAATTATAGACGTTACAAACTGAATCGTCGACGCAGTAAACAACTTTCCCGCGGTACAGCTACGGCCGCTACGGTGCACGCTCACAAGATCTTGCTACGCAAAACCGACTTCAGCAGTCCGTTTTAAGGGACAAAAATCTCATTTTTTTCAGCCAAAAGTTCCAAAACTTTCCAGAAAAAATTCAGCAACAAAAGAGAGAGCAAGATTGATTGTTCAACTTATTCCCTCTAGCTAAATAATGCAATAAAGGGTTCTTAGTAAGGCGAAGTAATTTGTGGAGCAAGAGGAAAACATATTCATACAAGTTGCCAACTTTAGTCAAGTGGAGAATTGATGGAAAAAGGTAAGGTTTAATCATATTTTTATATATGTTATGGATGATTTGCGAAGTGTTATAGTATGTGGAAATGAATGGAACCCAAGAAATATGTATGTGTGCGTGTGTGGCCGTGGGTTTGCATGTTTAGCCGTGGGTGTTATGTTGCATGGAAAGAAAATGGATTAATTCTATGTAGTGCGTTAGTTGTTGTTGTAATGTATGGAAAAGTAATGAAATTCATGAAAGTTGTAGGTTGGTTGGGATGGCCGAATATGGGTGGTGTTGTTTGTCAAAGAATGAACAAATTTTATTTAGTGTAATTTGGTTGTTGTTGTATGGATTTTATGGTGAAAATGATGATTTAATGATCCAAT
The DNA here is from genome assembly GCF_029784015.1 of Lycium ferocissimum. Lineage (NCBI taxonomy): Eukaryota > Viridiplantae > Streptophyta > Magnoliopsida > Solanales > Solanaceae > Lycium > Lycium ferocissimum. The sequence continues at coordinate 5,246,967 of NC_081353.1, forward strand.
TTGAAGTAGAGAACATTATGGGCTGTTTTGAAGACATTGTGAATTTAGTGTAGTTTCATGTATGCGTAAAATTAATGTTGTTGAAGTATAGATTGTTAGTATGGTTTATGAATTTGGAAGAAAAGAAATGCGTTGTTGATATTTCCTTGGACTTGGAAGGTTTCGGGTTGCCTTATATTTTGGTTGGGTTGTTTTGAATATTGTGCGGATTGTTGGAAATGTTCTTGAACCGCGTTTGAATGGTTATGGATTGGTATTTGAATATGCAATCTTTGATACTAGTTTGAATATGTGAAGTTGAATTGAATATGCACGAATGTTGTCGAATTATATAGAAAAGAGTTATTAATGTTAGAATGTGTTTGGAATTGCTTATGGATATTGTTGATGTGCTTGTTGGTATTGTTGTTGATACTTGGGCCGAGCCATATCCTCGGGATGGTGTGTTTACAGGGGAAATGCTGCCGAAATTTCGGTAGACAAGTATTGAGGCAAGATTGAAATTTTAAGTCTCATAAATAGTAACTGGTAAATGCGACCAAATTGCAGATTTTGGCGAACTTGGAACTGGGATTTGGAATAGCGTAAGAGGCGGAAAAGGTATGTAAGGCTTTACTCCTCCTTCTTTTGGCATGTCTTAGACCTAATAGGCTTGGATATAAGCCTTAGGGATGATTCTATTCTTAGAAATCTAAGCTTGGATTTGACCCTTTTTCATTCAATGGAATTGAATCGAATTTCTTGTGCCTTGATGAAATAAGCGTTTAGGCATCTACGTCTTGTCCAACCAAGACCGAATTGCACTGAGGCTATCATAATGACTCCGTAAAGCTCAATGTATGAAATTTACGTACGCCACCTTGACTTGACCCGAGGTGGGCCCACAAGACTCGAGATCTTTTGTATAGTTCCATTTGACTTACTTTGGTACCATAATTGAAGAAAACTTTTGGACTGTTGTCCCGACTACCAAAGGACAAGTTGTTTAACTACTTCATTATGGTCTATAATATACTTTCTTTGGGTAACAATGTTTCTAATATGATTATTACTTCGGTTTTCCAAAAACGGCTTCGGAAACGCGTTTGTGGTTCACTGATGATTTTTAAAGAACTAGTTTTGTACAAAGAAACACAAAATTGATTTTTCTAAAACCACTCCGATGGGGGTGTGAGATTTTAATATTTAGACTTTCTAAAACCACTCCGAAGGGTGCGGTGGCCTCGACATGCCGAGTGTGCTATGGCTCGGTCGTGTCCGAGCGAGCGTGGCCTCACCGATCACCGAGTGTGCTATGGCCTCGGCTCACGTCCGGGCGCACTATGGCCTCGGCTTATGTCCGAGTGAGCTATTTTTTTTCAAAACCACTCCGAAAGGGTGCGAGGTTTTACTATTTCATCCCATTTACTACTTATGTTTACATTACCGTCATTATTGTTATGCCGGAAGCGGCAATGCCCGAAGGGGCCACTATCGATATTGAGCCGGAAGCGGGCCGAAGGGGCTATCATTATTGTTATGCCGGAAGCGGCAATGCCCGAAGGGCCATCATTCCTACGCCGGAAAGCGTCCGAAGGGACTGTTGTGATACTATATTTAAATTGTGCATTCTAGAACTGGTGTACTCTGTACTTATATCGTGTATGCTTGAAGAACGTGTGTTCAGTCGCATTATTTATTTAAGGATTGTTCTAAGACCCCGTGTGTACATTTATGTTTCCTCCGAGGGCTGCAGGTAATGAGCTTGATTGTGGTTTCTTCTCTTCTAAATTAAGCTTTGGTTATTATTTGTTATCGCTTTACATACTCGGTACACATACTCCGTACCGACCCCTTTCTTCGGGGGCTGCGTTTCATGCCACGCGGTACACCCGGATGAAGAGAAGACTTTGCTAGAAGTTGTTCCCGCGGGATTGGCGAGCTCCATTTCAGTTCGGAGTGTTGCCGAGTCAAGCACTTGTGTCATGGTAATTGTATATCCTAGAGACTTTGCAGACAGTGTCCTGTGGATTGGGTGTCGAGGAACGCGAATCGGTCATAGATGTTAAAAGGGTGTGCATTTTCAGATATTGTCAGATGGTAAAAGTTATGTGACTGACTGCAGGTTTTCATAATCTGTATAAAGACAGTGATCTCTATATTGAAAAGTTTCATGTTTCTTAAAAATTTTCGAAATGACAGGTTTTAGTAATGCGAACGTTTAAGGGTTCGCTCGACTCTGAGGAAGGTCGGGTGCCCATCACACCCTAGTAAGGTCGGGGTGTGACACTAATGTTTGGTGTCTAACAACGTGGTTGTAGATCTTGGGAAGCCGAGACTTAAGTTTGGACTAGCTTAGGAAGCGGACGAGGTATGTAAAGCCTAACCTTTCTTTCTTTTGGCATGTCTTAGTGGTAAGTAGGCTATGATACGAGCCTCGAGGTAATTCCATTCTTAAGATCCAAGCTTGTATACGATTCTTATTCGCTTCTTAAAGTTGACTCTTTTAATGTAGTCGAACTAAGGTCCTTATGTTTTTATATGATTGGATTTCAAATGTTTCATAAAGAATTTTGTCCTTAAAAGATTCCGTAACTACGAACGACCGTAACTTTCATAGACGAGCTCGGATCGCTCCGAAACGTTCGTAGGAGATTCTATAATGAATAATATCTCCAACTTTCATAGGTGGGTTCGGATTGGTTTGATACTTGTTTGTGGGCCCCCGAGACTTTTCTATGTTTGGTTCTAACGACTTTCTGAAAGGACTTAATGTGACTATCGTCTTGACCCTCGAGCTTTGATTACTCACTTATCTATTGAGTCTATAATGATGATTTTTATGCATATGGTTACTCACGACTCTGCTCATGCATCTTGTTGTTATATCTTTCGCCGAGTCCCGGGCCGGTTATGTTATCGTGAACACTATGTTATATTTCGGAGTATGATGTGTTCCGGTTCGCCGAGCCCCTCTCTAGAGGGCCGGGTTCAGTATATATTTGGTGTTATGGCGTTATGATGTGTTATGTGATATGCCGGGTTACGAAGATTTGAAATCTTCTGGAGTATGACGTGTTATGGCGCCAATGACGGGTGGGCGACCATATTCCCTGAGCCCTTTGTATGATTTGTGTTTTTAAAAGTAAGCATTTTGGTATTCTGGATTTTGCACTTATTTTCTGTACTTTTTGTTCCGATTATGATCCTGTTTACTGTACTTCATGCTTTGCATACTCAGTACATATTTCGTACTGACCCCCTTTCTTCGGGGGCTGCGTTTCATGCCCGCAGGTACAGATACTCGTTTTGGTGATCCGCCAGCTTAGGATTCCCATTCAGCTATCTTGGAGCGCTCCCTTGTTCTGGAGCCTATGTTTTGGGTACAGACACCTTTGTTATGTATATATGTATGTATATGTCTATTCAGGGGTACGGCGGGGCCCTGTCCCGTCATATGATTCTGTTATTACTCTTAGAGGTCTGTAGACATACACGTGTGGGTTGTGGGTAGTTATTGTACAGTTGTGTCTGTGTGATTTGTGTTCTGGACGTCCCCCGCGTATTATGATGGCCTTACAGGCTTATGTGCGATATGTATGCTTATGTGTGACGGTCTGAGACGGCGTCTGATCTTTGTATATGTATCGTCTGCTGAAAGTTGTGACTACGATATGTACATATATATTTGTGACAGCTTTGGGGCGACGTATTACTTTTCTGTATGTATAAGTTATTTGTATGTTGATTCTGATTAATGGGTGAGTACGAGTGCCCAGCTCGGGCACTAGTCGCGGCCTACGGGGTTGGGTCGTGACAGTAAGCTTCAAGGTCATGAGGAAGTTGAATGTAGAGTTCTTAATCTAGAATTAGCCAAGTAGTACAGCAAGGAGATAAGGAAAGAAAATGCTGAATTGGTCAATACTGAAGTTTAGAATAATGCCAAACATGGGAGGAGTTACCATGGAAGGACTCAAGCAAAACAGGAGTGGATGCAAAGTAGGAAGTATAAGTACAGAAGAGATAAGAGTGGTGTCATATTAGGAGAAGTAAATGAGAACACTGGTCAGGAGGGGGAAGGACTAGTCCAAACACAAAATGCTTTTAATGTGTTATGGAATCAAGAACCAGGTGTAGAGGGAGATGAGAATGCAATCACTAGTCCTGAAAAATCCCATAAAACTGTACTACAGGAAAATGAGGGTAATGAGAGTGACTTATAACAGGTGGAGGCAAGAGGCAGATCATAGGAGAGGAGTGCCAATACTGCTCGTGACACCAGTATTCAGGAAGGCAAAAGCAAGGAAACATCAAGTAGTCACATGAGTCCTATAAAATGCAATCTTCAGTCTGTAAACAATTCAACAAAGCATCAAACAACAATGAGAAAGCCAAATCTATAGCAACTGTGTAAAAGGGTATTAATAATAGTTCAACAACAAGAGTGGAATCTACCCCCAATGAGTTCCACAGGTGGTAATAATGCAAAGTTTAATAGTCCAACAAAGAGTACACACATGAGTACACCAAAGACAGCAGTTGTACAAGCACAAGGAGACAAAACAAGCAGTGGAAAAGCAAAGCAGTCCAATGTGGACAAAACAATGTTAGCAGAGGAAGATCAGGAAGAAACAAATTCATGTAATGGGGAGATGGAGATAGACAAGGAAAATATTGAGCATATATGGAGCAGCAGAGTGGATAGGATATTGATGTACCTATAGAAGCCGAAAAGAAAGAGGATACCTTGCACACTTGACAACTTATAATAAGGGAAAACAACTCTTCTAGATCAGCTGTGAGCTTAAAGGGGGGAACCAAAGATCTTGATGTGCACTCTATAGAGCATAATTTTAAAATAGCTACTAGGGCTTGAGATATCTAACCTAAGTTAATTGAAAAAGGTTCGGTAAAGACAAAGAAAAAGAAAACAAGGAATACAAGTGTTCCACCAGCTGGTGGAGTTCGGTCACGACCCAAATCGATGAGCGCGACGAGCACCCGACAACCACTGATTGAGTACCCCTAAACTCACTCCCACTCCGTACTAAACAACTTGGTGGCCCACTTTGACTGATATTTCACTGGTACCGTTCGCGGTAGCATTTATACGATATATCTTACCTCAGAATTCCACGAAACATGCCTATGGATATGTATATCTAAGCATACAAGCAGAGGATGACAATGCAGGCCAACTTGGTCACCGTATATACTGTTCATAAAATTAAGGGACAACTGAAAGCACATGACAACCCCCACTATATATACACTGTCCACAGACCTCTATGGAATATAGACTACAAAAAGGACAGGACAAGGCCCTACCATACCCATATATGTACATGTCCAAAGGCATACCAAAGGGCTGTTGCTCCAGTCCAAATGGAGCTTGCTGGCTGGAACTTTAAAGAGGTCCTACTGGTCTGGCTCACTCGACTGGCTATCTGAACCTGCGGGCATAAATGCAGTGTCCACAAGAAAAGACGCCAGTACGAGTAAAGTATCGAGTATGTAAGGCATGAATAATAATATAGTAAGAGATACCAAACATGGAAAATAACATAATGAGAAATATAGAGCATAACATAAGGTAAGGAAATAACCTGTACATATGATTGCCTCTTAAGGCAGATACCATGCATGCTTAACTTTAAAGAAAACATTTCTCATAGACATATATGTAGCATACTCATTAGCCCACGACCGAGGTAACCATCTCACGCCGCCCACTAGCGGTGTCATGTCCGGCCAACTAGGCCTGGTGTTATCATTATCCATAAGCCGCCCACCAAAGTGGTGTCATGTCTGGCTAACTAGGACCGGTGTAATCATACATAAATATAAGCATGCATGAGAGCCCAATTAAAAGCTACAACTTTATCGGAGTGACGCAAGGTCGGTAACCTCCGATTTATATTATGGAGTACTCATCATCGCGATATCTCACCTCGAAGGAACAATTCATAAGGTGAGATCAACAACAATGAGCAATTCAAGAAAATCATAAAATAAGATCAATAATCTCATAATAGCACTAAATCATAAGATTTAGAATTTCTAGAATTAAAATCATCATCATTTTCATCATAGAAATATTCTCATCTTTAACGTCATCGTTATCATTGTAAAAACATGTCCATCGTTGTTGTCACAAGAGCTTACAGAACCATAAATCTCTGATTTGGAAATTACGGACATTTTGGAAAATATTTATGGATTATCAGGAAAGGATTTATGCTTTTGAATTATGAACTCTAACTTTTGGAAGTAAGAAGGTTATGAAACAAATGTAGGGAATTATAACATAGGAGTTTCTAGAAATATGATCATCGTCATCATAAAACATGCTTATCTTTAGCATCACAAGAACTCTATAATTCATGAATCTCTACCTTTTGAGAATAAGAACATTCTTGGAAAACATTTATGGATTCACAGAAAGGGATCATGGGATATTTGGAAAACATCTATTGGATTCATAAGAAATGAATCATGCCTTTAGAAGAAAGGGACTAGCCTTAACATACCTGAAAATTCACGTCTCGGCTTTCCCACATATTTCCGGTCTCGCAATCTACATATAAGACCATTCATACTATGGTTAGGCCCATTGTTATATACTTATCCTAAGCATCCAAATAAATCTTTTTAGAAGCTGCCGAAATTCGGGCAGCATCTCCTCTGTTTATATGCCTAGCCCAAAATCGTAATTCAGCAACCAACAATAACAACATCAATACGAACATTAACAACATCACTTTCAACACCAACATGTGCCATAAAATAGCCCACACACTGTTTTCCAGCTTCCATAACTAACCAACTTACGATACAATTATTTAATGACTTTGTCTCTGAGAATAAACCGGTATTAACGTAAATAGAAAGAGATTCATACCTTATTCTTGTTAAAACAACAATATTCTCGATATCCACTTGAATCCACGCTAAAATCCACCGCCAAACGATACTAGAATCACAACCATGCGTTATCCGGGCCTTGATTAACGCTTCGCCACTTGAAAATCACTCAAACCCTCAAATTGTTTTTGACAAAATTGCCTTTTGTGTTGCTGCTCTAAAATTGATTTTTTTTTTGGTGAAAAAAATAGGGTTTTGCCCTTTTTATAAGGTTCAAATTCGGGGGGTCACTGTAGCAGTACTGTAGCAGGTCGGTATTGTAGCAGTTTTTGTAGCACGCGTTTCTGCTTTGTCAGCTGAACTTGTGACGTCCATAATTCTCTACTCCGATGTCCTATCGACAAGCGATTTATTGTGTTGAAAACTAGACTCGACGAAATTCATTTTAGGCTTTTGAAATACCTTAAAACACTTCATATGCTAAGAGATATTCTTCCCTCGAATTAGACCAAAATTTTCACATGGAACTTTACCCATCCTTTCTCCAAAGTCGTACTGTTCAATTTCTTCCACTCATTTCCTTATAAAACCTTCCGGTATACCTTATATAAATCCTTCACTCATTAAATATACTTAATAATGCTTGCTTATATTCCGAAGTCATTTTACTTAACCATAACTCAACGTACTTCTGTTTCAAATTTGATAAGTGCTATTTCGAAGATACGGGGTGTAACAAGCTCATACTAGGAGGCAGCACAATAAACTTAATAAACCATGATGAATGCACTCATATGGAATATTATGTCTGTTAACATTGTGGAATCTTCAAGATTGATGAAAATGCATCAAAAGTATCATTTTGGCATTATAGGTTTTATGGAACATTTTCAAGAGACTGCTAGAATTAAAGAATATAGGAGAAGAATTGGAATGGAACATGCTATGGTGAATGTGTCTGGTAAGATCTGGGCATTTTTTGAAGATTTGTTTGATGTTCAGGTTATAGTAGATCATCCTCAACATTTAGCTATCAAGTTGAGTGTTAGGGGAAGTCAGGATGAGATGATAGTGTCTTTGATATATGCAAAGCGTACTGAGGCAAAAATAATGGATTTATGGGATTCACTAGAGGATTTGTCTTAATCAATGGCGCTTTCTTGGCTGGTAGGAGAAGATTTCAATGTGATCACTACAGATGGGGAAATGTATGAGGGTTTCCCCGTAACTATCAATGAGATTCAAGATTTCAGGGGTTGCATTCAAAACTGTGGGATGACAGATTTTGGATTTACTGGGAGTAAATTTACTTAGTGGAATGGCCAAAGCGGAGAATATTGCATTTTTAAGAGACTGGATAGCTTGTTAGGTAATCAGGCCTTGTAGAACAAATATCCTGATATAAAAGTTTCACATTTGATCAGAACTGGGTCTAATCATGGCCCATTGTTGATATATTATGTTGTAGATTCAATTCCAATTAAAAAACCTTTTAAATTTTTAAAGTTTTGGGTTAAGCATGAAGGTTTTTTAGATACAGTTAAAGCACTGTGGACGACAGACTTTATGGCTAACCCCTTCATACTTTTTCATCAAAAGATGAAGAAGGTGAAGGATGCATTGGTTCTGTGGAGTAAAAACACTTTTGGGAATATTTTTTAGGAGATTGAATCTTTAGAAGAGGTGATCAAGGTACAAGAAGCACAGTTTGAAGTACAGCCATCTCCCTCAAATAGAGAAAGCTTACATAGAGTGCAAGCAAACTTGAATAGATATTTGCTTTTAGAAGAGGAATTCTAGAAACAAAAAGCTGGAATGCAATGGTTTCAAGATGGGGATAGAAATACTAAGTTTTCTCATGCCTATGTTCAAGGGAGAACACGGAAATTGCAGCTAAAAAGAATTCAGAGGGCAGATGGAGAATGGATTGAAGATTGAGATGAAGTAGCGGCTGAAGCTAATAGATTCTTTGAAGATCAATTCACAAAGGAGGCTGGCCCAACTGATTTTGAAATCCTTACTCAGGTACCACAATTGATATCTGAGGAGGAGAACAGACTCTTGGAAGAGGTACCAACAAAAGAGTAAGTCAAGGCAGTGGTCTTTCAACTAAATGGGGAAAGTCTTTGGTGGACCAGATGTTTTCACTGGACTTCTCTATCAAGCATGCTGGGAAATCATTGGGGAGGATATCACTAGTATGGTTGCCCAAGTTTATTACTCATACTAACTTGGTCTTGTTGCCAAAGAAGGAAGTGGTCAACACTTTCTCTGATATGAGACCAATTAGTTTGAGCAAATTTATCAACAAGATTTTCTCCAGATTGCTACATGAGAGATTAGTGGATAATCTTGCTGATGTAATTTCTCTGAATCCATCAGGTTTCATTAAAGATAGGATCATTGTGGAGAATGTTTTGTTGACTCAAGAGATTGTGGTTGATATAAGACTAAGGAAAAAAGATGCAAATATGGTAATAAAGCTTGATATGGCTAAAGCATATGAAAGTTTCTTGGATTTTTCTGACTAAGGTGCTCAGGCAGATGGGATTCTCAGAAAGGGTGATAGATATGGTTTTCAAAATCATAAGCAATAATTACTATTCAGTTTTGGTGAATGGGCAACAACATGGATTTATTCAGTCCTCAAGAGGCGTAAAGCAAGAGGACCCTTTGTACCCTACTTTATTCATTTTTGTAGCTGATGTTTTATCCAAGAATTTGAATCAACTACATCAGAAGCCTCATTTTAAAGGGTTTGGAATGCCTAAGTGGAATTCAAAAGTAAATCATTTGTCCTATGCTGATGATATGATCATTTTTACATCAGCAGATGTTGTTTCTCTACAGTTGATCTTGGATATTTTGAAGAAATATGAAACAACTTCTAGCCAAAAGATTAACATGGAGAAGAGTTCTGTCTACATGCATACAAATGTCCCTGGAGACATTAGATAACTATGGAGATAGTGACTGGTATAACTTGGAAGGAGTTAGCTTTTATGTATTTGGGTTGTCCTGTATATCATTATAGAAGGAAAAAGTAATTCTTCAATTCTTTAATCCTAAAGATCATGAACAGGCTGCAAAGTTGGAAAGGTAAGATGTTGTCTTTTGGAGGTAGGGAAATACTAACTAAGCATGTGCTACAATGTATGCCCATCCATATGCTCACTATAATGAATGCACCAGTGGGGGTGATTAGACAAATGCATAAGATATTTGCACAGTTTTTTGGAGCAACACAATTGGAGGAAGAAGTAGCTATTGGGTATCCTGGAATAACATGTGTGTACCTACTTCTGAAGGAGGGTTGGGCTTTAGATCACTTCATGATGTATCACTGGCTCTATTCTGCAAACTATGGTGGAAGTTTAGGACAAAACCTACACCATGGAGTGCTTTCATGAGTAATAAATATTGTAGAAAAGAGCATTCAATGGTGGTTTAATAGAAATATGGATCTCAGAAAAGGATGTTGGAAGCTAGGGACTTAATTGAACACCAGATATGGTTGCAAATCAGAGGAGGATATTCTGAATTTTGGTATGATAACTGGACTGGTCTAGGAGCTCTTTATCATGTTATTACTCAAGATAGATATGATGACAAGATTCAAAATATGGCTGAACTAGTTGAGGATGGGAATTAGAATCATGGATGGTTGGAGGAACTCCTAAATACCAAGGTGGTTAATCATATCATTGATAACATAACACCTCCTAGAGTACAAAAGGGAAGGGACAAACCATGGTGGTTGTTGGATACTAAAAGAGAATTCACTGTAAGATCAGCATGGGATTTTATAAGGTTAAGAGGACAGGAACTGGATAGATATAAGTTCATGTGGATTAAAGGTTTGCCATTCAAGACTTCATTTTTCTTATGGAGGTGTTGGAAGTATAAATTGCCTCTGGATGATGTTCTTAAGAAAATGAATTTTAACATGGTATCTAGGTGTTGGTGTTGTACATATCCAAAAGAAGAAACAATTTAGCATTTGTTTCTTACATCTTACACTGCTAAGAGGACTTGGTTATATTTCTGTAATGCTGTAGGAATTCAAATTGAGGGTTTACAATTACAACAAATCATTGTTGCATGGTGGCGAGCACCAGTTATTGGCAGGCTGAAGCAAGTGTTTAAAGTAATGCCAGCCATTATTCTGTGGGAACTATGGAAGAGAAGAAATGGTATAAATCATGGCAATAGGAAAGCAGGGAGCAAGGTCATTTATCAGGTTTACTCAACTATTCAGAGGCTGGTCCAGGTGAGGAACCCTTCTTTGGGAAATATTCCTACCAACTAGGATGAGTTGATTCGTAAAAATGGAAGGAGGAGGGGCAACCTTAAAGGTAACTAAGGTAACTTGGAGAATGCATCCTTTGGGGTGGTGTGCTTGTAACACAGATAGGGCTTCCAAGGGAAACCCTGAAAGAAGTTCCTATGGGTTTTGTCTAAGAGATGCTGAAGGGGATTTGATTTAGGCACAAGCTAAGGAGATAGGACATGCAACAAACACTGAAGTAGAGGTTATAGCTGCATATAAGGCTTTGAGATATTGTCAGGATAATGGATTTCACAATGTTATCAGTTAGACAGAATCTCAACTGATTCAGAAAATCCTTATTGAAGGATGGAAACCCCCTTGGTACATTCTTTGAGTGGGTAGAGGAAGTGGAGTTGTTGAAGAAACACATGGAGGTGCTTGTCACTCATACTCTAAGAGAAGCAAATAAGTTGGCAGATACTTTAGCAAATTATACCTTGGATTTTTGGAATGTGTTTTTTCAAAATTTGAAGGATCTGGGGGCTAACATAAGGGAAATTTTGAATAGTGACAAGAGTCAAGTGCCACACTTAAGAATCAGGAGCTGATAATAGGGTTAATAATAGAAGAAATTTGGGAGTTAGGATGCCTTCCATTCAAATCCTTTTGGAGGAGAATGAGGAGGATTTTTTACTAGTTGTTTGTTTAATTTGTGCAGGCTTAGAAGATAATACAAGGAGAGCTACTCACAAACAGTTTCTGGTCATCCTTTGTGGTATAATTCCGGCAATCACTTTCAGCCAGTGTAGTAAAGACTCAAGTTTTGGACAAGTATTTTGAAAGTGTATCTTATTTGTGGTATTAGCTTCATATGATGCTCATTCAAATGGATATACCTTTAATGTACTGGGACTAAACACATGGAGTACTACCATTAATCATGAATGCCAGTCACAAGTACAGATACAGACTACATCAAAATGTTTGTATGTGCTCAAAATTTACATGGATAATCATATTTGGGGCACAAGTTGGGGATACAAAACCTGGCACATATTTTTTCAACATTTGAGGGCAAGTGTTACTCCTCGGAAAAATTTCCCGTTGATGCACAATAAATAGGCTAATGAGGAATATGAAGTATACGATGTTTCAGTAAGTAAGAAATAGCATTTGATGATTCTAAATAAGATTTGAAAGACATTCGATGTTAGATAAGAAAATTGCCAAGAGAAGGCCTTGTATACGATAAGTATCGAAAAGGTTTTATGAGTAGTAAGTTGATGACAACTTAATGATGTGTTGGGGAAGAGTTATGACGCCCCTTGGGTTGCTAATGAAGTGATAAACAAGTGCTATGAAGGTTCCATAAGGATTGGAGATCAAACGAGACGACGGGATCAAACTTGGTGAAATAGTGAGTTCCACGATTGGGTTTCACGGACAGCAGTGTGTTCCACGGACCGTGGATGGGGTCCGTGAACCCGCCAACAGAGAAGGCAGGCTGGCTGGTCGTGAACCACGACCAGCTCCACGGATAAAGATTGGGTTCCACGGACCGTGGAAGAAGCTTCGTGGAACACCCGACGGATCGAAATGTTCTAAGTCTTTAAATGAGTTTCCAACTTCATTATTTCATTTCCAACATCTCTCTACTTCTATCTAAGACTTCTAGGGCTTCATATACATTTCATGAACAAGAATCCAAAGGAAATCTAAGGTTTTTATCATCAATACAAGTGAATCAAAGTGAGAGAACCCATTAAAGTTCATCAAAAGCAAGAAATTCAAGTGAAGGAAAATCTAGGGTTTGGCTCAAGTGAGGTATATGCAACCAATGTTCAATCCAACACCATCTAAGGTAAGTTTTATGATGTTTCCATGTTATATAAAGTATTTGGAAGATGAAACACTTGGATTACAAAAGAATATAAGTAATGGGTCATGAATGTGTGAATAGTAGCACTTTTGAGTAAACGTTTGGAACGAGTTATGATTCTTGATGCTTTATGAATATAATCATGTTATAAAATGATGTTGAGAGTATGGAACCAGACATTGTATGTGAATGAACGTATTGTCGAGATATGACCATGAATATGGATAAAGTGAAGAGAATTGTGAAGTAAGAGTAATGTAGATGACTATAAGCTATTGCGATGATATTATGAACGTTATTATTGATGTTTGGAAATTGATATATGATGTGAGGAAAGCAGTATAAATAGAGGAGATGCTGTCCGACTTTCTCTAGAGTTAGTCATGAATGCTAAATGCTATCCATCATCTAATATGAGTATGCACTTCAATAAAGGTAGAACGTCGACTCAAGAAAACGCTCAAGTTGATATAATAGTTGCACGAAAGGTATGTAAGGCTAACCCTTCTTTCATAAGGCATGGTTCTTTGGACAAATTTTTCATCCTCTTATGAGTTCATGATACTCTAATGATCCTAGCTCGAGAAGCTATTAAGCTAATGACGCTCAAATGATATGACTGTACTAAGTTCCTTATACGATGAGTAATACTCTAAAGATAGAAGGTAATGAATGATGATAGTACCAAGACTAAAGATAGATATGAGTAGGTATGTATGTATGCCCATGTGAGGCTATTATGAACCCCGAGCTTATATGGCCGGGTAGAATATGATAAATATATATATGTATATGTATGTGTGCCCATGAGAGGCTATTGTGAACCCCGAGCTTATATGGCCAGGTAGAACATAGAAAGTAAGTATATATGTATATCTATATATGTGTGTACGCGCGCGGCTAGTTGGTACGAATAACGACCCTGAGCCTTGGTAGGGCAAGGCACTGAGCCTTGGTAGGGCCTGGTATGTCACGACCCAACCCCGTAGGCCGTGACTAGTGCCCGGATTGGGCACCCAAACACATTCACAAATCCGAATCGCAAACAGATGGCTTATACGGACATAAATATCTTATTTGTCTTAGATTATATCAAGCTGTCACAACATATCTCAAACACAAACATATATATATCGAAGCCGACAAGGCTATCAAATGGCGCAACGCCCAAACATATACAAATGCAAGCGACGTAGGGCTGCCACGGCGAATGGGATCGCGCAAAACAAATAACATACAAACACGAGGCTATGCAAGAATGGCGCAACTTGCATGCCCATGTCCACGGACCTCTAGCGGACAAGTAGAATCATATGATGGGACGGGGCCCGCGTGCCCCGAACAAATATACAAATACAACGAACGAATATATACCAAAATGTGGCTCGGAATAAGGAGCACTCCGATCGACGAGGGTATCCTAAACGGTGGATCGCCAGCGTACGTACGTACTGCGGGCATGAAAAACTGTGACCCCAGAAGAAAGAATTCGATGCGGAATATGTCTTGAGTATGCAAAGCGAAAAAAGTGGTATACAAATACGGTGTACTTAGAAATAGAGGTACGGAAAATAAATGTATTTCAAAATATCAAAATGTTCCTTTAAAAATACGAATCATGCATAGAGCACGGGAAATACCAATTGCTTGGCAGTCGATTTAAAGTAAACATTTTTATTTTGGAAATTTTATTTTGTCCCCACGTTTTTGACTTTAGTTTATACCCGCTTTGATACCTTTGTGCTTTTTGGGGTTTTGGTTTATCCGCGGTCCGGCAAATTTTTGATCCTTTATCCCCTTTTGGCGTGTTTTAAGAAACGTTTTTAAATATTATTGTTGTTTTAATATTTTTTTTATCCCGGCGGTTCGTTTATTTAAATTGAATGGTGGTTTGCCCGTTTAAAACTGTGTTTTTTTATGTTTTTTTTTAGCCCTACTTACGTGGTGGTAAAAGTTTTTGGCCCTTTTTTTTTTGGGAAAAATATATATAAAGGGGTTTTGGAGTTTTAGTTTATATAATCGAGGCGTTAAATTTATGTGCGTATTATCTGTTTGGGGGTTTTTGGGGGCTGAGCCTGTCTCGGGGGGTCGTGGCGGTTTCGCCGGTTCGTCCCGGAATGTCTGAGGTGTCTGAAAGGGCTTATCCGGTGTGTTGTCACCCCTCAAAAGGGGGGCTGGGGGATTTGGATGTTGCTTTTCCCGATCTTAGATCGTGCGATAGAGGGGTGTTATCGGGAGACGCCCCCGACCATGTTTTGGCGATGCCCCAGGAAGGCCAGGGCCCCCAAAGGGGAAGTCTCGGGGAGGGGAGACCGGGGCCCGGGCTAGGGCTCGT
>NC_081353.1:5262393-5273990 GCF_029784015.1 Lycium ferocissimum
CCCCCCCCGCCATGCTTGTAAGACTCTATAAGGCTGATTTAACATTCGAGGACGAATGTTCTAAAGGGGGGGAGGATGTTATATCCCGTGTTTTGCACATTCGGGAAATTTGGACATAATTGTGATTTGTAAGAATAAGGACATATTTTGATTTCATTTGGTGGGTATGTTGTTACTTATGGAAAATATTGACACAAGAATATCGGAGACGACCTAAGGGTAAAATTGGAATTTTGGAAATTAGCTCCGTGAATTATAAAATAAGATCCTTAAGTAATTGGGCTAGAAAGAAAAAAAATAGGGAATTGAGGCCAAAATGTTGAGGGTGGCGGGCCATGGTGTTGGCTAAGCCCAAACAATTAGTCATGTGATTAGTCACATGACTAATTAATATAAAAGGGGTGCTAAGGTTCAAGAAAATTCATGAAGCAAAAAGAAGAGAAAAAAAAAATTGAAGAACACCCCTAGAGAGGCATTCGGCCGTCCAAAAAGAAAGAGGAAGAAAGAAATTCCAAGTCCTTTAGTTTTCATCTAAAAATCTCATCCTTCTTGAATTCTTGACAAGTGCAAGACGCTCTTCGACGTGGTATAATTGGTTAAGAAAGAAAACTACGTTCGCGGTAGTTGAAATTTGGAGAAAAAGGTAAGATTTCTATGCTTTTGTGTTATGAAATGAGTTTATATGTTATAATGATTGGAATGGAATGAGAATTTTGGAATTGTGTGTGTGGTTTCATGGCGTGTACGTGTGTAAGAAAAGTGTACGTGGCCGTGAGCCATGGTGGTGTAAGTGAGGATGAATTAAATTTCATTTGGTTGTTAGTGGTATCGTTGTGGCATTTATGATGTGAATAAGGGTTTAACGACTCAAGTCGGCATTGAAATTGGCACGTATGTTGTTGTGGGAAATTTGGTGTGTTCATATAGTTTTATGTAATTATGAAAGTAAGGGTGAATCAATGTCATTGTTAATGAACTTGGAAGAAGGCAATGCAAATTTTGTAGTTTTTTTTTTTGCATTTGCGGAAGTTGGGATGGATTATGGTTTGATGGAAATTTTGTATATTTTGTAGAATAATGAAAATGTGTCCGAATTGTATTTGAATGGCCTTGAATTAGTAGATAAATATGAAAACGTCGGTATTGGATTGAAAGTGTGAAATAAGAATGAAAGTTATCGCATTATGAAGAAAATAATGCTATTCATGCTAGAATGCGTTTTAATTCGATTGTTGATGTTGTTGGTGTTGTTGTTGACTTGGTTGTTGCTATTTTGGCCGAGTTTAATTCTCGGGGATGTTGGAGTTATAGGGGAGATGCTGCCCAAATTTTTGTAGGCAAATAAAGGCTAAGAATAAACTCCCAAAGGCATATCACTTACAGTTGGTAATCTTGACCATTTGTAGATTTTGGAGCAAACGGGATTTGAGTTTAAGCGGGCATAAGGCGCCCATAAGGTATGTAAAGCCTACCTTTTCTCCATTTGGCATGTCCTAGCCATACTAGGTTGAGATTTGAGCTTCGGGGGCAATTCTGTTCATCGAAATCCGAGTCTGATTTTAGGTACTAATCATTCAATGTAATTGAATTATAATTATTATGTTTTGTTGGAAAGCTATTCGAACACCCACATTTTGCGCAATGTGATAGAATCGTTTTGAAACTTACATGGATGACTCCATAGAGTCTAATGTTCGTAATTTATGTGTGCCACCTCGACTTGACCCGAGGTGGGCCCATTAGTCCCGAGACTTCCTTCGTTTGTCTTACTTGATCCACCTTTGTATGGTATAAAGAGGGGACCTTTGCCTACGCATTTAAGGCTCCGTTTGATTTGTTCTATAAGTTATTTGAAAGCTCCTAAATGTAAACGACACTAAATCTTCAAAAAAAATGGCTTATGAAGTATTTTTCGAAAGTTTGGTAAATTTAAAGGCTCATACTTGTGTATACTATTCTGACAGACTCGATACTTTCGTTGAACCTTCTGACTTCAATATGTATAAGTATATGTATATGTGTATTTAATCGTCGAGTCTTGGAATTAAATTGTATATATGCATATGGTTTCCGCACTACTCGTCGTGCTTTATTACTATGATATCGTTCGCCGGTTCACGGGCCGGTTTGTGATCGTGCGCACTATGATAAATTGTAAGATGTCGTGTTACGGTTCCCGAGACCTCGCCATAGTGGCCGGGTTCCGTTTATGGAGTTATCGCCGTGATATGGCTTATGATATGTTTGATGATATGATATGTTTGATGATACGAGATGTTGTGTTCGGGGTGCACGAGATTTGAAACCTTCGGGAGTATGCGTGTGTGGCACAAGCGTCGTGAGTGGTGACCACGTTCGAGCCTTATGCATGATCTCTGTTTGCATTATGTACATATGTTTTCGCATGTGTTTGTATATATTGATCCGGTATTCTCTCCCCGTACCTTTCACTTCGCTATGGTTTGGATTTCCGTACTTTATGCTTTACATACTCGCACATCTTTCGTACCGACCCCTTTCTTCGGGGTCGCGTTTCATGCCCGGGGCAGTACAGAGGTTCGTGATTCGCGATTAAGCCAGTAGGTCACACATTCTCGCTATTACGAGTGCTCTTTCGTCCCGAGCCCATATGTTGGCGCCTATCTTCTCGCGATGTTTATGCTTTTGTATATTTGATTATTTGGGGTACGGCGGGGCCCTATCCCGTCATATGTTTCTGTTTCGATTTGTAGAGGCCTGTAGTCATACATGTGGGTCATGGGTCGTGTGTGTGTTCGTTGTTTATGATCTACGTCTTAATGCGGTCCCGTTTGCTATTATGGCCAAGACGGCCTAATTGTCTGTACATGTGTATGTATCTGGCGATGTATATTCCGCCAACCTATTAGATTTGGATGCGGCCTAAATGGCCTGTACGTTTGTATATGTATATATATTCGGCGATGTGTATTCCGCCGTCCCTTCTGACTTTGATGTGACATTTTTGCACGCGCGACCGCTTAAGATAATATTTGCTTTTAATCTGTTGAGATAATTAATATGAAAGTTTGAGTTAGATAAAAAAATATGACGAGTTAGTATATACGTCTGTTTGGGGTGTCCAAGTAGGACATCAGTCGTGGCCCACGGAGCTGGGTCGTGAAAAAAAAAGAGTAAGCTTAAACGAGTAATGAATGAAACAAGGAAGAGAAAGAAACATGATTACATGTGTTTGAGGAAAGGGAGTAATATGTCCCTTATAGAAATCAATATAACTGAAAGCATCAATGAAGTTAAGGGAAGTCGATGCTCATAGAGGAAAGATAAGTATTGAAAAGGACTTTAGGAATTTGTCACGCCCTAATTTCCGATAGGGCGTGATGGGCACCCGACCCTTACTTAGGGCCGAGCGAACCCGCTGACTCTCGTTATTCTCATAATTATGCTGGGCCCTTAAACCATGACAAGAATGCATAACAAAAGCTTTTCAAGAACAATGCGCTTTTCATCTTTCTACAAAACCAATAAAATCTGTGATCATATGAAATCTGTAACACAATGCATAATAATACATCGGCTTACATAGCCGCTTACAAAACTGACATATATATAGATGACACTGTCTGCAAAGTCTCTAGCATAACTCCAGATACCATATCACACATATGCTCTGACTCGGCAGCACTCCGGGAAGAAATGGAGCTCGCCAATCCAGCAGGTTATCTTCTACTAACATCTTCTACTCATCTGGGTGTACCTGCGTGGCATGAAACGCAGCCCCCGAATGGGGTCAAATATGAATACCGAGCATGTAAAGCATGAAATACACTAAGCGTAATCATACCGACTTAATGAGTACCGAAATCAAGACAAGAACTTAAAACCGTAAGGCTTGCCCTCGAAACATAACTTATGAACATATGCATATATATATAGCGTGTCCCGCCCTCTAGTGAGGGACTCGGTAAGTAAAATCATCATATACATGTACATATAGCGTGTCCCGCCCTCTAATGCGGACTCGGTAAGTAAAATCATGTCATCATATATATATATATATAGCGTGTCCCCGCCCTCTAGCGAGGGACTCGGTGAATAGAATCATCATGCCATCCCGGCCACCATCCCCATATCATCACATCATATATATACATATATATAGCGTGTCCCGCCCTCTAGTGAGGGACTCGCGTGGAACAATGCGGTGGAATGTGTACGAATGCGTGTCCCGGCTCCGTGACTCGGTGAAGGACATATGAGGCCGGCACGAGCGAAGAGTAGTGAGAAACCATATGCGCATAAATCATCATCACAGACTCAATGGATAAGTAAGTAGTCGACGCTCGAGAGTCAAAACGAAAATCATGTTAAGTTCTTTCAAAACAAGTCGTTAGGACTATACAAAGGTAAATCTCGGGGACCACGGATATGTATCAAACCAATCCGGCCCGCCCATGAAAGTTAAGGCCATTATACGTTACAGAATCATTTGCGAACATATCAAGGCAATCCGGTTCAGTCTATGAAAGTTACAAACATTTATAGACATAGGATCTTTTAAGAACAAAATTCTTTTTTGAAACATTTGAAATTCAATCATACATAAGACTTAAGGACCATAGTCCGACCATATTGTTAGAACCCGTATTTTTGTACATTGAAACAATCTGGATTAATTACGATAAGTTAAGGACAAAACTATTTCGGGATACAAAGTCGGGATTCTTGACCTTCGATTTTATTTTGAGATATAAGTTGTGCATGAATTTATTGGTATGGAACAATTAGGAAAATTTGGGACCAAAAGTGATAAAATTGGAAATTGGAAAAGTCATCCATTTTGCTAGTTGGCCGTGTAAGTGGAAGTGGTGCCCACACCAATTTTGTGTCATCTTTTAATTGATCCAACTCATTAATGTGGGCCAAGGGGCAATGGTACAATTCATTTAAGTGGTAAAAGATGACTTACTAGTTCACTTCATTCATTTAACACTTAGAAAATATAAGAAGTTGAAGACTCCCTCCATCAAGGCTCTCTACAAAGGAATCAAATTCCACCGCCATTTCTTGTCCTTCTAAAATTATTCCATTGATGTAAACCCATTATTTTGAGGTCCCTAAGTAGCGTGGAAGCATCGTTGAGCGATCAATCCATTATTTTTCATATTTTGGAAACCCTAGGTTATTGGAAAGTTGAAGAAGAAAGGTAAGAATTCATTATGTTTTATGTATTGTGAAGGTTGTATGCTTGTTGTAGTATGTTAAATTGGATGAATATCATGAAAAATATTATGTTGGATATGAGTTGTGGGTGTGTGGGTGTCATCCGTGCAAGTGGGTGTGTGTTGTGTTGTGTTGAAACTATGAATTAAAGCTTAGTTAGCATTGTTATGATCATTGTAGGGTGAAGAATGAATAAACACCATCTTTGTATGTTGGTAGGAGGTTATGGCCGAATGTAGGCCATTATTGTAGCAAGAATTGAATTAACGTCGCTTAATGTTTTAGTCGTCGTCGCTATGAATTCTATGTTGGAAATGAATGTTTAGTGACTCAAAATGATATTGTGATTGTTGCGGACTGATTTGGAGATTATTGTACATTTAATGTAAATTATATATTGATGAGAATAGCATTGTTAGAATGTGAATTGTGGATACAAATCATGATTTGAGAATGAGGAATAAGTTGAAGTGAGGTTCTCGGTTTGGGGCTATTTTCGGCTGAATTGGAGAAAAATTTGGGTTGTTGAAAATGTTGTATGAATTGCTTAGAATGCCTTTAAATGTTGTTGGTATGGGTTCGGGTTAGTATGTGAATGTATAAGCGTCGACGTTGGCTTGAATGCAGGTCGTCGAATTGAATTTATGTAAGTTGTTGAATAATGGAAAAGAAAGCTATTGTTGTTGTATTGCTTTCCGGATTCGTTGTTGATGTTGCTAGGTTGGTTATTGTTGTTGTTGTTGATTGATATGGCCGAGTTAAATTCTCGAGGTGTCCTATTTACAGGGGAAATACTGCCCAAATTTCTGTAGAATTAAGGGCGAAATTGGAATTTAATGCCCAAAAAGTCTTTAGCTAATGTTTGGCATTTTATGGCTTGTTTATAGATCGTGGGCAGCCCGAATCATAGGTGGGATTTAGCTTGAGTTTGGATCATTTTTGGAGAGCGTTTGAGGTATGTAAAGTAACCTTTTCTTTTGGCATGCCTTAGTTAAATTAGGCTATGATACGAGCCTCTAGGAAACTCTATTCTCGCAATCCGAGCTTGTCTATGATTCGCATTTGTTTCCTTGGTATTCTTGTGCTAATATGCCATAACATTGATCCTTATATCCTTGGAATTCATAAGTTGCAAAGGTTATGTGAAAGCTGATTTTTTTTTTTTGAAAGAATTTATTCTTTAACGATTCTAAAACTAAAAACGCCCATAACTTTCTCAGAAAAGCCCTTGATTGCTTTGAAATTTTCGTAGGAGTTTGTATGATATAGAATGAGTATGTTTTTCATAGGCGGGCTCAGTTCGGGCCTATACTCGTCTGTGGGTCCCGCAACGTTCCTTTATGGAATTTCGATAACTTTTGAAACAAAAAGCAATAATTATTATTCCGATTTCGAATATGACTATTTTACTTATCTTTGGATTTATGATAATGATTTTATGCATATGATTACTCACTACTCCGCTCGTGCCTATTATGATATCGTTCGTCGGTTCCCGGCCGGTTCTCGTTGTCGTGCGCATTATGATGTATTCCGGTGTTATGCTTCGTGTTCGTGGTTCACCGAGTTCCTCGCTCGAGGGACGGGTTCCACTTATATTTGTGTGTGACTTCGTGTATGGTGATATGCCGTGTATGATATGTGACGGAGATTCGGAGATTTGAAACTTTCTAGTGTTATGCTGTGTTATGGCGCCATCGACAGGCGGGCGACCATATTTCCTGTGCCATATGCATGATTTATATTTTGAAGTAATATTTTGATATTTTAGAAATGCATTTATTTTGAAGTAATATTTTGATATTTTAGAAATGCATTTGTTTAGGACACCCTCTTCTCGTTTATTTGGAGTGCTCCTCTCATTCCGGAGCTTATATTTTTGGTATATATATTCGTCCGTTGCATTGTATATATTTGTTCATGGGTACGGCGGGGCCCCGTCCCGTCATATGATTATGTTCCGTCGTTTAGAGGTCCGTGGACATGTTTTAAGGCCGTGCCTACTTCCGTACGGTTGTGTTTGTATGTGTTGTGTTTGGGCGACTCTATTCGCCGCGGCAGCCTTGTCGGCCCGCATATGTATATATGTTGTTCTGTTGGCCCTGTGTGGCCTTTGTTGGTATTTTCTGTGCGCAGGGTTATTTTGGATAGTCCTTAAAACAAAGGAAACTCTGCCGAATTTTTTTTTTTTTTGGAAATTATATAAATTTGGAACGCAGCCTTGTCGGCTTCTGTTATATACTTGGATGCGTTTGATATACCTTGTGATAGCATTTGATAGGTGTGTTTGGGTGCCCAGATCGGGCACTAGTCACGGCCTACGGGGTTGGGTCGTGACACATATGAAGAATGTCAACATCAAGAAGCAAATAAGAATCATAACATGCTCGGAACTTAAGAATGGAGTTACCCAAGGCACAAATCATGTCATACCTTAATCCCGTCTAAGACATGCCAAAAGAAGGAAAGAGTAAGCTTTACATACCTCGTTCGCTTCCTAAGCTAATCCAACTTAAGTCTCGGGCTCTCCAAGAGCTACAATAACGTCATTAAACACCAAACATTAGCTTTAAGTACTTAAGGATTCAATCCCAAGCCACCACTTTATTTACAGAAATTTGGGCAGCATTTCCCCTATAAGTTCAACAACCCCGAGAATTCAACTCGGCTAATATTATCAACAACAATACCAACAACCATTCCAACAACATCAATAACGAATTCAAAACGCATTCTAACATTAGTAACTCTTTTCTATACAATTCGACGATTTTTCATTTTCATTCAAATCAGCTGCATACGATCAAACCATCATCAATATTCACACGTTCAAGTACTAATCCAAACCATTTAAACAGGATTCAAGAACACTTCGGACAATCCACAAAATATTCAAATCAGCCCATCCACTACACAATGCAACCCGAACCTTTCCAATATCAATGGAAACGACAACAACGCATTTCTTTCTTCCGAATTCATAAACTATATTAACAACCACATATTACAATATCATTTATGTAAGTGCAAGAAACTATATTACCAATATGCTAACTTCTACATTAGCTCACAAACGATTCCAACTTCAACTTGTGTCATCTAATACTTTCATTTTCATCACATAATCCACAACACAACAACCAAAATATACTAAGTGAAATTAGTTCTTCACTCCTATTCAACACCACACATGCACGGCCAAACCCACACCCACGGCTTAACTTTCACACATATAATTTCACGATTTTCATTCATTTCCACATACTATAACATGCACAATTCATTCAATACACATGAAAAGAAGATTAAATCCTTACCTTTGCATTCAACTTCTCCCTCGGCTAGAGTTGTACATGGCAACAACGAATGATTTACTTGCTCCAACAACTACTCCACGTTGACGAGGACCTTCCAATTGGTAGAAAAGCTAGGAGAAAATAATTTTTCTTGATCAAGTTTTGGGCAAGGGTTTCGGCCAAGCCATGGCCGAATGCCCCTCCTTTCTCTTTCTCCAAACTTCTTGAATTTTCTTAAGGTGAAAATGATGAACATGACTTAATTAGTCATCTTATGTCTACTTATATAATTAACACATGGCCCATGGCCCACACATGTGCCACACGGCCATAGCCCTTAATTTCATGAAAAATAATTTCAACTTCTAGCCCCAAATTTTCATGAAATGTTCAACTTTCCATAATTCACTCTTAACCCCAAATTCCTTAATATTCCATACCAATAAAATCATAAGCAACTTATGCCTCAAGACAAAGTCGGAAAAATAGCCTTGTTCTTAACTTGTCGCAAACAACTTAAAATATTCCAACGTACAAAATACGGTATATAACATCCTTCCCCCCTTTAGAACATTCGTCCTTGAATGTTCAATTAGTCTCATAAGGTCTTGTAAGGATATCAGGGGGTTTCTTTTATTACTATAACATGTCGTCCCATCTATCAGTCATCTTTCTTCTTCATCTCCTCTTCGGCTTCTCAAGTCATCTCTTTCCTATTACTATTCCACTGCAATACTTTAACAGAAGCTATGTCCTTAATACGCAACCTTCTTGCTTTATGTACAATATAATAAGGTCCAATATATCTCGGGTTAAACTTCTCCTTCTTGTCGCATCTTGTTACATCTTTCGTGGGGGATGTCTTCAAGCATACCCACTCGCCAATCTGGAATTCTAAGTGGCGACACCGACGGTCGTCATACGCTTTCTGCCGTCTCTGAGCTGCTAATAGCCGACCCCCTGCTTTTACTATCATGAACTGGTATTATCCTGAAAGAAGTTGACACACATACTCACCCTTTTTTAGCAGCCAACTAGTTCTGATCATCTTGCTTAAATCATCTTATTATTTTCCTTTTGCTTAACTTGCAGCATTCTAGGCGCATTATCTCGTGTCATCTCTTTATCTTTAATTCAAACTCTTCTCATCAACTATTTGCTTGGTCCCACCCTTAGCATATAAATACCCATAAGTAACATAACTACTCTTGTACGACTTGTATAAGGTACATTCAATCTTAGTCACGATCTTTCTTTCTCCCGGTTCACTCTGCTCCACATATTCCTTCCGTCCTAACATTCGCTGGTAGCCCATCCTGTTATACTCTATTCCCTTCCTTTGTTCACTCCTTTGATTTGCTCACTTCCTACTATAGGAGGTTTTCTGTTTTTCTCCCTTACTACTTATAGGTCGCAGTACCATTAGCGAACAACTCTATCGCCCACATCCTAGCCTCTAATCCAGCATAGCAGTGTTATCTTTCACAATGTCTTCGTAAGTTACTCGTTGTCATTCTCTTGCTGTATTCTCTCCCTTTTTACGCATCCGTATTCAAGCTATTTTAGTGCCAATTGTCTTTATCTTACGCTTGCATCACTCGCACTCACTTCCCCCCTTTAGGGGTGTACTTATACCACCACCCAAGTATACTTTGTCCTATATCCGTATTTCCAATCGCAGTTAGGCGACACTTTTATTCCGACACTTTGATCCCCTTGCCTTCCATCTACTCACTTCCTTTCTTTTCCAAATATCATTGTATTAGTACTTTCCAAGCTCAACCCGTAGCAAAAACATCATCCGCTTGCCTTGTCCGGTTAATGCCTTCCGTATACCGGCGCGTTGGTTGTCGGAATACACATATCCGCTGATGTAGCCATGTATGGAATATCATAGACATACGTACATATTTATATAATTATTACCATCTCACTTACAAAATATTTCCAACCGCTATTCCAACTCACCCTAATTCTAGAGCTGTAATGCGCTTTCTTTTTCTTCACCGGTCTAGTCCGTCTCGGCCTACGCGACCTCATGAGGTTTCCGCCCACTCTGTATATCCTAATTACCCTTAGGCTACTCTAGCTTTCCATTCGGCTCCCTTATGCCTGACGTCATAGGGTTTGCAGTACACTTTCCAGGGGGTCACCCATCCTAAGATTGCTCTCACTCCAGCACGCTTAACTTTGAAACTCTGATAAAATACGATGCTTTAATGTTGATATGATCGCGTCCACTTCATCGCATGACCTCTAGCACATAATCTGGGGTAAATTAAAGCCTTTACAGATTTCAACACGCTCTCATAACACAATTACTATTTTAGCCCTCCTTTGGTCCTCAGTATTTGCTTTTCACCCGTGGATATGATTACTTTTCGTCCTAAACTTCCAGATCCCCGATGGCGATGAACTCACTTTGATCGTCATTGCTTATAAATACTTGGTTATCGGCCTTTGGATCTCTGCTCTCATTTTACCTCGTTCCTCACCCTTTCTATAACCGAGTCTTTCACAGTCCCGTCACTTATAGTACTCGTATCCTTGGCTACACCTGTCGTGATCAATTACTACACTGTCATTTCGCTCCCTTCTTATTTCCTCCTTCCGATTACCCTTTCTTTTCATATGCTCACTATCATTTCCGTTATTATATAACCCTTATTCCAAACTTTCCCTACAGAACTTGATAAGCCTTCCTTATTCGTTCTATAGCTCGCTTTTCCGTTTCACACTTGCCTTTATACTCTAGCAGCATAGATAACACCGTAGCTTTGGCCCCTTTCTCACTAGGCTTTACCTATGTTACACCTCGCATTTTGTGCGTATTCGAAAAAATTGAAAATACTTCGGAACGTTAAGAAATAAGGCTTTGCTTGGGTTTTTCTTAATGTGCATGTGATGTCTAAGGAAATATGGACGTGGACATATTAAGGAAGGTTAAGGACAATATAATGAATTGATCTTGCTTGGGATATAAGTTGGTTGTGAAACTTTGGATGTGGAAATATTGGAAAAGTCTAAGGGCAAAATTGGAATGTCGAAAAATGGTTTCATGAATTATCAAAATGTGGAGCAAACAAAATTGGGCTTGGA
>NC_081353.1:5274090-5368179 GCF_029784015.1 Lycium ferocissimum
CATAATAAGAATTTTAAACCCCAAAAACAATATTTGTGCCAAATATCATTTATATATTTTAATGAATTAATAAATATGAAACAGTAATATATCATATATATTTGTATAATAAACTGTATCTTGTATATACTGTAATTAATAAGAAAAATGTATATTGTTCAGTACAATATCAATAATAATATGTTTATGTAAATATAATATATTGTATACCACTAATATATAGATTTAATATATTATTCACTATGTATATTGTGACGAAATAATGAAGTATAGAATATATTTTATGTCGTATGTAGAATATATAGAATAACGTATGTGGGTTTCCCCCCGGGTTTAACCCGTTTAAACCCAAGGAGTCACCTTCCCCGCTATAAATCAAACTATCTACCCAAGTAATAAATAACCATTAAGATCTATAGGAACTTTAAAACCCACGAATCGAACCCGTTTACTCCAAATTTAGTCTTTGGTCAACTCTCATTTTATTTTTCCTAAAAGGTTTCCCGTTTTTATTTTCTTTTTTCAATATCCCCGATTGTCTCAAACCGACCACGTCCCCCCCGTCGTATATCCTTTTTAAGCCTATGAAAATACGGGGAATGGGCCCCAAATCCCAAAACAATGGGCGGATCGTTACACGAAAAACTACTTTAGGTGACAAAATAAATTGTCACAAAAATCAAAGTTATTGTAGTGATGCAACACCTTTGTTAGATCAAGAAAAGTATTTATTTTTTTCCTCCTTTTTGATTTTTTCCCCATTTTTCTCAATTGTTTTATTTTAAAAAAAAATCTTCATAATTCATACCTCTTTGATAACCGTGCATCCCCAAAAAAATTATATGAGGGGCCTGGTTGAGTACGGCCCGATGCAAAGCGGAATTAAAAAAGGACGATTTTCCGTGGAAAACTCCTTGCTTAAGGGGTTAAAAACAGACCTACCCCGGAAGATTTCAAATCCCTCCAAACTTTATAACAACCATTATAAGCAGGAACTAACTCTTAATCCCCTCCCACAATAGTAGCAACCCGAACAACTCGGCCTCCCTTTTCGGCCCCCTTTCAAACACCTCCCTTGCTCTCTAGCCAAGGAAACTAAACAACTAGATAACACACCAGTGTCCCCAAAGTTCTTGTTAAGAAACTCTTCCCCAAGCAACCTTTGAGAATTAAAATAATACCTAAGCCTTTTGCCAGTATACCCAAAAGCTTGGGAAGCAACCTTGAGAATTTAGAACACCTACAAACAACTTCCTTTTTAAGGTAGATTTATAATTTTAGCACTAATAACAAAAGACCTAACAATTTTGAACTCAACACATCTTCTTTTGTGAGATCGGGTCCTTGGATCGTGCGCCTTGTTCTTGTTCCCCCTTTTGGAGAGGGGAGACCCTTGAGATCTACTTTTTTGCAAGAGAAGTCTTCCCTTGGAATATGTTTCTTATATAAGAGGAGAGTTAAGAGGGGGTGGGGGGACGCTAAAAAGGTAAATTTTCCCCGGCTCCCTTTATGGGTGTGTGCCCCCGAATTTTTATAATTTTGAACTTCGTAACTTTTGGACCTTCGATTATATTTTAAGACATAACTTGTGCATGAATTTGTTGGTATGGAACAATTAGGAAAATTTGGGACCAAAATTCGAATTATTGGAAGTTGAAAATCATGCATTTTTTTTTCTCTTGGCCGTGTGGTGTGGGAGTTGGCCCACACGATTTGTGGACAATTTTAATTGGTCCAACACGTGTGGGCCAAGGACACTTGGACAATATACATATAAGCACAAAAGATGATCAAGTAGTCATCCTTATTCGTTTCCAACACTTAGGAAAAAAAAAAGAGCAAGAAGTTGAAGATAAGGGAGGCTGCGCCAAGACCCTCAAAAATCAACTCCAATTCAAGCCATTCCAAAAATATTTTTTTGATGCAAATTCACTAATTTGAGGTCCCTAAGTAACGTGGAAGTGTTGTTCGGGTCATCCAACCATTCGTTGTGTCAATTGCAAACCACAGCCTATTTGTGGAGTTGAAGAAGAAAGGTGAGATTTAATTATGTTTTGTGTGTTATAAAGGTTGTATGCATGTTGTAGTATGTTAAAATGGATGAAAATCATGAAATATGGCATGTTGGAGTGAAGGTTGTGTGTGTAGTGCATAGCCGTGAGAGGTGTGTGTGTTGTGTTGTATTGAAGTAATGACTTGAGGTCTAGTTAGCATGTTGTGATCATTGTAGGGTGAAGAAATGAATGAGAATCATTTATATATGTTTGTAGGAAGTGTTGGCCGAATGTAGGCTACTTATGTGACAAGAAATGGATTATTGTTCATTAGTAGTTTGGTTGTTGTCGTTATGAATTCTATGTTGGAAATGAGAGTTTAATGACTCAAGATTGATGTTGTAATGGTATGGGATGATTTGGAGAATCATGTGTATTTAATGTGATTTTTATATTTAAGAGAGATGACACCGTTAGAATGTGGATTGTTGGTGCAAATCATGATTTGGAAGTGAGGGATGGATTATAGTTGTGTTCTCGGGTTTGGGGACCTGCTTTTTCGGGTAGATTGGAACAATTGTTGGATTGTTGGAAATGTTGTATGACTTGTTTAAGATGTCTTTGAATATTGTTGGTATGGGCTCGGGTTAGTATTTGAATGTATAAGCGTTGATGTTGGCTTGAAGGTAAGTCGTTGAATTGAATATGTTGAAAGTTGTTGAATGATGAAAAAGAGAGTTATTAATGTTGTATTGCCTTTCGGATTGATTATTAATGTTGCTAGGTTGGTTTTTGTTGTTGTTGTTGTTGATTTGGCCGAGTTAAATTCTCGGGGTTGGTCTATTTACGGTGGAAATGTCGCCAAATTTTCCGTAGAATTATGTGTTAGTTTGGAAATGAACTCTTAAATACTTATAGTTGACATTGGTATTTATTGATGTTATGTTGACCTCGGGGAGTCCGAGACATAGGTTGGAGTTTGGATTAGCTTGGAGAGCAGACGAGGTATGTAAAGCTCAACTCTTCCTTCTTTTGGCATGCCTTAGTCGTAAATAGGCTATGACACGAGCCTCGAGGAAAGTCTACTCTCGCGATCCGACCATGTCTGTGATTCTTGTTTGTTTCTTGGTCTTCGTATGCTTGATATGATGAAATATTGGCCCTTATGTCTTTAGTATAACTAAGTTTCAAAAGTTGCATAAAAGTTGGTTTTTAAAAGAATTTTGTTCCTAAATGATTCCGAAAACTACGAAAGTCCGTAACTTTCACAGACAGAACCGGATCGCTTCGATATGCTCAAAAATGATTCCACGATGTATGATGACTATGTTTTCCATAGGCGGGCCCGGCTCGGGTCTATACCCGTTCGTGGGTCCCGCGACTTTCCTTATGTACTTCTGACGATTTTTGAAAGGATATGATATGACTATTATTCCAATTTCAAGTACGAGCGCTTTTACCTATCTTTTGAGTTTGTAATAGCGATTCGATAACATATGATGACCATGATTTTCGTAGGCGGGTCCGGATTGGGTTGACGCTCGTCCGTGGGTCCCGCGATCTTCTTCTGTATAATTCTGATGGCTTTTGAAAGAATTCAAAATGACTACCTTTCCGACCCCTGAGTATGATTATATATTTGTCGTTTGAGTCCGACATAATGATTCCTATGCATATGATTTTGATACGTAACCTTGGTTTCCGAAGTTCGGTTTGATATGTTCCCGAGCGATATTCGGAAGGAAATCTGATTTGACTACTGTTTTTGGCTCATAAGTGAGGGTTCGTTTCGATTAACCTATTAAGTCTTTGAAAATGTTTTAAACTGTATTTGGTTACTTATGATTCTGCTTGTGCATTACGTTATTACTTCGCCGAGTCCCGGGCCGGTTGTGATATCGTGCGCACTATGTGATGTTGACCGCTGGGTACCTGACCGCGGTATGTGTATATGTGATATTGCCACTGGGTTCTTGGCCGCGGTATATGTATATGTGACATTGGCCGCTGGGTACTTGACCGCGGTATGTGTATAGGTGATTTTGACAGTCTGGATTATGATCAGTCGGTTAATGTCAACTCGTATGATATATTTGATTTTCCGTATATATATGAGACAGAAATGTTTTTCAAAGAAAGCGAAGCATTTTGGCATTCTGATTATCTTATTTGTCTTCTGGACCCTTTATGTACGATTTGGATGTTAGATGTCAGTACTTTGGTATTCGGATTATTATGCTCGCGTTTGGTACACTTTACTTCGGTTATGACTTCGTTTTCTGTACTTCCTGCTTTGCATACTCAGTACATATTCCGTACCGACCCCTTTTTTCTGGTCGCGTTTCATGCCGCCAGTACGTATACATATTTTGGTGATCAGCCGGTGTGGGATTTCCGTTGGTGGCTGTTCGGAGTGCTCCCTTTGTTCGAGCCTACATTTTGGTATATATACACTTCCGTTGTATACGTTTATGTTTTTGTTTATTCAGGGGTACGGCGGGGCCCTGTCCCGTCATGTGATTCTGTTGTTCTGTACTAGAGGTCTATAGACATAGATGTGGGTTATGTACAGTTTTGTTCGGACGCGTTGTGTGAGCTGTGTTTGGGCGACCCGTCCCGTAGTGGCAGCCTTATCAGCTGCGTGTATGTATGCTTTGATATGTATGTATATTATGATAGCCTTGCCGGCTTCTGTGCAGTATATTGGTTTGTATGCGTCAGTTTGGAGCCACGTTTGGTTTTTATGAATGTATGAGTCGTTTGCATGCCGAATCTGGTTAATGAGCACGTGTGAGTGCCCAGCTCGGGCACTAGTCACGGCCTACGGGGTTGGGTCGTGACAATAACACTTCTTAACCTTAATATCTCACAGCTGTATTATCCATACATTCATATCCGTCGCAATTTTTTTTTCCTCCGTGTCCTTGTCTTAATCATACTATTAGTTCTTTCTAACTATGAACTCGTCATAATTAATCCCCGCTTACCAATTCAATTGGTACCTTAATATAACACTCTATCAAGATTCGCCAACCTCTTCTAAGTCATTTCTTAATATCGCAAGCCCTTTCCAAATTCCTTTTCATCATATCAATGTCGACCTCCTAATTACTATTACTACCAATTCAGTAGTTAACTCATTTATCAAGGTCAGTCGTACTTGCAACTTAATCAAATTCTATCCTTACTATTGACACAACCTTTCCAGGCATATCGCAAACCCATATCTCATTTCTCTGTTTATTTCTGGGAAAATTTTGGCAGAGTTTCCTCTGTATTTCTTACTATCTCAAAACCTGCACGCCGGGAATACCAACAATGCCTCACAGGGCCAACATATATATATATATATCATATCATATCACAGCCACACAGGGCTCCCAATATCAACAATAGTATGAAAATGATGAACTTACCTCATATGTTCAATTCAATCTGCACCTGTTACACTTTCCTGTTCGCTTTCCAATTCTTTTTCAACTTTACATTTCAATCGTACCTCAATACCTTACCTGACATATATCTTTCGTACCTTAGCTTACCTGCGTGCTTTGTAGCCTCCAATATCGTCAATCGCTTTCTTCTGTCGAGGTCGTCCTTCCGCTGAAATCAAAAGTTAGTACGAGGAATCTCATTTCCCATGACTTGGCTCTATCACACGATCTAAGACAGAAAAAGGGTCACTGATTCCTAAATACCCCGCGCAGCCTCCTCGTTTATAAGTGTGGCCGGCTTCACACCATAAACAAGACTACGGGACACGGTCTATAGACAATTCGAGGACGAACGCTCGATACCACTTTTGTCATGACCCAACCCCAGCAGAGCGACTAGTGCCCGAGCCGGGCACCCGACGCACTTTGCTAACCATAATCGGCCGTACAAGCAGTTGGACATATGCAAAAGTCGGACATCGAGACCATAGGCGGCATAATCGGATCATGTACATACACAATAGTGATACGTCGCTGAACATTGTCACAAACACATCCATACACATCGTAGTCAAATCTTTCGGCAAATGATATCACATATAAGCCGGTAAGGCTATCGAATACGGGGGACGTCCAAACACAAACCACACAGCCATGGTGAACAACACTTCCCATACCCACACATATATGTCTACAGACCTCTAAGAATCATAACCAAATCATATGACGGAACAGGGCCCGCCGTACCCCAGAATAAACATATGCATATGTACAATAACAGAATCTGGACCAAAGTATAGGCTCCGGAACAAGGGAGCGCTCCAAGACAGCTGAACTGGAACCCTAAGCTGGTGGATCATCCAAATATGCACCTGTACCTGCGCGGCATGAAACGCAGCCCCCGAAGGAAAGGGGGTCAGTACGAAATATGTACTGAGTATGCAAAGCATGAAATATAGTAAGCAAAATCATAATCAAACCAGAAGTACAGAAAGTAAATGCAATATCCAGAATATCAAAATGCTTACTCATTTAAAACATAAACCATGCATGGGGCTCTTAGAATATGGTCGCCCTCCCGTCGTTGGCGCCATAACACGACATAACACCAGAAGGTTTCAAATCTCCGTAACCCGACATATCACACATCATAACACATCATAACGCCATAACACATCATAACGCCATAACACAGCATAACACCAATATAAACGGAACCCGGCCCTCTATCGAGGAGCTCGGTGAGCCGTAACACAACATAACACCGGAATATAACATAGTGCGCACGATAACAGAACCGGCCCGGGACTCGGCAAAAGATACAACAGAATGCACGAGCAGAGTCGTGAGTAAACATATGTAGTTTAAATCACTTTCCAAAAACTTCATCGAATAGTCAAAACGAATTATCATTTAAAATCAGAAGATAGTCAAATCAAATAGAACTTTGGAAATCATAGATACGTATCGGAATCATAAGTATAAGAATCATCATTTCAGACTCAACAGATAAGTATATGATCATACTCGGGGGGTCGAAAAGATAGTCATACTCTGTGCTTTCAAAAGTCATCAGAATTACATAACGAAAAGTCGCGGGACCCACGGACGGGTATCGACCCGAGCCGGGCCCGCCTATGGAAAACATACTCATCATATGCCATAGAATCTCCTACGAACATATCGAGGCAATCCGAGCCTTTCTGTGAAAGTTACGGTCGTTCGTAGTTACGGAACTCTTTAAAAACAAACTTTTTATACAACATTTGGAAATCAATTATTCCAAAGACATAAGGGCCGATATTTCATCACATCAAACATACGACTACCAAGAAACAAATAAGAATCATAGACATGCTCGGATTGCGAGAATAGAATTTCCTCGAGGCTCGTGTCATAGCCTATTTGTAATTAAGGCATGACAAAAGAAGGAAGGGTTGAGCTTTACATACCTCGTCCACTCTCGAAGCTAATCCAAACTTACGTCGCAGACTTTCCAAGATCTACAATATGTCATTAAATACCAACATTAACTAAAGGCTTTTAGACATTCAATTCCAAACTAGCACTTAATTCTACAGAAATTTGGGCAGCATTTCTAATGCAACAACCCCGAGAATTCAACTCGGCCAAATCTTTAACAACAATACCAACAACCATACCCACAACATCAATAATCAATTCAGAATGCATTCTAACGTCAATAACTCATTTCTACATAATTCGACGACATTCCCTTTATATTCAATTAACCACATATGATCAAGCCAACATCAAGGCTTGTACGTTCAAATATTAATCCGAAACTATTCAAACAAAATTAAAAAATGCTTCAAACGATTCGCACAACATTTAAACGACTCAACCAACATACCCATAATCCGAAACCTTCCAATTTCCATAGGAACATCAATAACACATTTCTTTCTTCCAAATTCATGAACTACACCAATAATCCGCATGTTAACAACATCATTCTCATAAATTCAAGAAACTATGTTAAAATCACATTAGCTTCCAAATCAGCCCGCAACAATTACAACATCCACTTGAATCATTAAACTCTCGTTTTAATCATAAAATTCATAACGACGACAACCAAAATACTAAACCGAATCAATTCATTCTTAATCACACAAGGGTGGCAATATTCGGCCACCACCCCAACCTACCAACTTCATGATTTTCATTCATCTTAACACACTACAACAATCCAACATGCTAAATAAAATTAATCCATCACTCCTACATAACATAACACACACACGGCCACAACACAACACACGGCCACAACATCAACACCACACTTTTCATGAGTTTCATTCATTTCCACACTCCACAACATACACAAACCATTCATAACATATTAAAAAGAGGATTAAAACTCACCTTTTCCACTTTGTTCTTCACTTGGCTAGGGTTGAGAATTGCATGAACAAGGGATTCGTTTGCTCCAACAACTACCTCATGTTGTTTAGGACCTTCCAATGAGTGGAAAACATAGAAGAATATAATTTTTAGGGATCAAATTGGAGGGGTCAAATTCAGCCCATCATGGCCGAATATAGTCCCTTTTTTTTCTCCTCCATTTTTCTTCAAGTTTCTAGGGTCGAAATGATGAACTAAGCTTGCTTTGTCATCTATTATATGCATACATGATTCATCCATGTGTACATGGCCCACACATTTCTTGGATGAATTTAATTTGGCCACAAAATGTGTGGGGACCATTTCCAAGCCACATGGCCAACATGGCCAATTTTGATGAATTGCCAACTTTCCATTATTTCACTTTTAGTCCCAAATTTTCCTAAATGTTCCATGCCAACAAATTCATAAACAACTTATGTCTCAAAACAAAATCGAAGGTCAAAAGTCTCGACTTTGTATCCCGGAATGGTTTTGTCCTTAACTTTTCGTGGTTAACCCGGATTATCCCAATGTACAAAGTACGGGATATAACACCAATCACGCAATATAACTGGTTTACTATTAAAGAAATAAGGTCCATATTCTAATATTGCCTTCTTATCTTCCTTTATATTAAACAGCAATATGAAATATCCATCATCATGTAAATAAACCCTAGGTGTATTAACAAAATCCCACAGGCAATGGACAAACAGTAACATCTCTTTGAAAGTTGGAGTACTCCCCATTACATAACTAATAAGTGCATTATCCCATGTTCTACGTTGTTCCTCTAGCTCATTATGGTTAATTTGCACAATATTGGTACCAATTTTAATCGCCAGTGGACTGTGGCCCAATTGCATACTTGTTGTCTGCTGATTGCCTCTGAGATTGTTCTCAACTACCGGAGAAGTAGCTGGATTTTTAGGTACAAGCTTTGCCTTACCTTTCTCAACACATTTCCTCACCTTCGGTGCATCTTTAGAGCTGGATGCATTCTCCGTTGGTGTATTTGCAGCAGTGCTAGGGTTAGTATCAGCTGAGATATGCAAATTCTGAGCTACTTGGGTGGTAGTTTCCTCCTCTATTGCCTTCGCATTCTTTAATTCATCTGCTCCGGTAGTGGTATCGCCGTCGCTTCACCTTCAAATTCTGGCATCTAGAGAGTGAGTTTCATCGGCCCTAAAGTATGTCGGATGCTAGAGTCAAGCATCACAATCCATCAATTATCCTTCTTTGGTTGTGCCGTTACAGTCTTGCCTTTGCCGTTGCCTCAGCGGCGTGCCATTTTAGGGTACTCGGTGCATGTTAGCAGATGTTACTTAACGTTCACCGAGAGTGTGAACTTATCATAAGAACAAGCGATACAAAAGATTTCTAGTAGTACTAGTCCACGTTTTCCTCTTAAAGGTCCTAAATGCAACAAAAACCCACATATTAGTTCGTAATGCAAGATTAATCATTAGTTAGGCGTATTTAGTACAATTAGATCTCTAAACAAGGTAAAATATGGTGGGTGTATAAATACACCTAACATCACCACCGCACACTTAAGCCTTTGTTCGTCCTCGAACAACCACTAAAACACACCCAACTTCACTTACGATTCGCCAAACCTTACCACATTGAATAGGTCTACAATAGAATAAGGTCACTAAGACTATTTAAACATATATGGGAAATAATCTCAAG
Organism: Lycium ferocissimum; assembly: GCF_029784015.1. Taxonomy (NCBI): domain Eukaryota; kingdom Viridiplantae; phylum Streptophyta; class Magnoliopsida; order Solanales; family Solanaceae; genus Lycium; species Lycium ferocissimum. The sequence continues at coordinate 5,284,124 of NC_081353.1, forward strand.
CACAACATCAATTTCAAACATGCCAACAACTGTTTCAAATCATCCTATTCTCTAAAACTGACTCATATATACGAATTTAGGCAAAAACGGTCCTGCCGCCTAACAAAGGAATCAAACACGTCACCAATATCATACTGATTATGTGCCCTTACGATAATGAGAGTTTCCCAAACTTTTTCAATCATTACACACACGGGCATTGAATAGCAAGAATTACTCTCATTCTCAACAAGAAAATTCACATGCTCATACGACTTACCATAGGCTTGCCCTTAATGTCATACTCAATTAACAAAAGCACATTAAGCATAGGATCAAATAGGACATTTATGGTTGTAATGTCGTCCAAGGGATTGGTATGAATTATTTGGATAAATAGTGACAAACCTCCCTAAGCACTTTAAGACATATACTTTGTCAATCCTGTATGCGCTTCCCATCATTTCGTAAATATTTCAACCATTCTTTTTCAATTCACCTTATGCCCCCGTTTTCCATTAAGCACTCTATTTACTTTCTGCGTAATCCACTAGCGAGGAGCAAACTTTTATTGTTAATCTTTTAAAAGTTAAACTCTAACATATACTAAGTATATTTAACAAGTGCACCCTCAACTTTATTTTTTTTCTAGTTTCCACCTTAGCTTCCCTTTATATCTACTTCCCATCTTCTTTCAAGAACTAAATTTCTAAAGTTCTTTAGGAGTTTGGGTTGAAATATTACAGGTTATATCAACAAAGGGGATGATTAAAGATGTGGCTACCAAAGAAAATAGGCCGAAGGATCAAAGGGGTTAACTAAGAATATCACATATGCGTAGGCAAATAGATGGTAAAAAATTATGGCTACCAAAGAAATGCCTGTATCAACTCCTAACTCAACGCACCTTGTTTCACTTCATAAACATATTGGGCAAGTTCTAGACATCAATATGAGACATGGAATATCTACAAAAAATCACTCACAACACGTGGCACACTCATGGTTCAAGATGGATTAGCATTGACCCTCCACTTAGCAAACAATGAAACAAATTCAATGCAAGTATTTTAAAGCCAACAATTTTATCCACAAGTAAAGTAGAAGAGCTTAGGAGTTCGAAACAAGTTATTATTTTTAAACAAACTTTTACTTTCAAAAATTTGAGAATTGCTTATGTTGTCAATAGTGTACCTGCACCTAGCATTCAATTGGTTTTATGGGCTCTTATCTCCTACCTTATCCTAATGACTAATGTTCCCTCAAGATGGTTGTCATCCATCCGTCTTTGGGAACTGCATCTCTATGACGAAAGAAAAAAAATTACGGTTCAGAAGACCCCCTGGAAAAGAACCAAAAACAAAAACCATGGGGTGTGCTAACTACTAGCACGACAAAAAAATATTACTAACTACTAATATATTAACTACTACTTATTACAGGCCATGAATGTTTGTGAAGTACTACAGCTTATTATTTCCTAGAAAGCATGAAACAAATAAAAATATGGTCAAGTGAAAAATAGAAACAATAAGATTATTATAGACCGAATTAAAAATAAAGAAGTTTACTTCCCAACCCACACTTAAAATCAAGCACTTTCCCCCGTTCAATAAAATAAGCCAAAATATAGGGGAGAAATAACTCCTTGTCTACTACTCGTCCTAACCATCTGCAACCTCAAAGTCTTCATCATCACCATCGTCATCATCACTGCTCATGGGAGAAGCATATGTGTCACCATCGTCAATATCAGACTCCGGCTCCTCCTTAGCAGCATCACCATCCTAATTGCTAGCCTCCTCAACCTGTCTCCGGCTCTGGTGTGGGCACATCATTGTCCAATGGTTCCTCAAAACTGGGCCCAATCCTGCATAAATGTTATGCATGGTCATTGAGTGAGAACCTCTTATCAACATAAGACAACTCGTCAACCGTAGCAGCTCGTGGGCTAATGGTCAACTGTAGGCGGTGAAGAGCGTAAGTGTTGGCCATGATGCTGTCACGACCCGTTTTGGGACCGTGCGGACACCTACCCTTCCCACCTCGATAGGCGAACCCTCTCATTCTGTCACGGCCCGACCGGAGGGCCATGACGGGCACCCGGTGCTAACCCACCCGGGCACCTCCTATTGTACATTCACATTCACATCTAGGAGGGCCACATGGCTTACGTCTGATTTCTATACATTATTAATGCTAATCTGATTGGACAACAACACAATCATATCATCATCATCAACTATGCCCATATCCATATACACAAGCCGACGAGGCTATCAAAATAATATACAAAATATGAGCCGACAAGGCTGCAAGACATCTAACCATACATAACTGTCTACGAGCCTCTAAGAATAGTATGTAACATCATATAGGCGGGACAGGACCCCGCCATGCCTATATGTATGTACACAAAAAAAAATAATACCCAAAAGTTGTAGCTCCGGATGAAATGGAGCTCCTCTATGCAATCTCTGAAAAAGAAATCTATGGATCAAGCCTGTCTCCCTATCCACCCGCGGGCATGACGCAGCGTCCACAAACAAAAGGACGTCAGTACGGATAATATACTGAGTATGTAAAGCATAATCAACATCATAATAGGAGCATAAGAAATAACGTAGGAAGTAGCATAAGATATAGCATAAGATGGGAGAATCAGGAGGTAATAGGGCCATTTGTACCTCTATTGGCCATCATCATATTTACTTACTTGTCTTTCATAGGGACCTTCCATTTCCAATGCTTATTCATGCATATATACATATATATACATATTCGTATTCGTATTTATACCTATATTCGTATCCATATCATACCCGACCATGAAGGCTTGGTGGTTCACATACCAGACTATTACAAGGCTCGGTGATTATACATACCTGGACCTACCAAGGCTCAGTGTTATCCGTACCCAACTGCAGAGGTGTGCGCGATAGGTATCATACCCAGCCATATAAGCTCGGTGTTACATAATAGGCATACAAACTTAGACACGTAGACATAAAAGTCCATAAGTATCATCAACATCATTGCCATCATCGTTTTCGTTACATCTATCCTTAGAGGTTCAACTTTCATATAAAGGAGGTACTAGTATCGTGAAAGTATCGAGAATCATGAGCTTTGGTAATCTTAGAGATAGAGTCATTTGGAAGCCTTTATGGAACTCATGAAAGGATATATATATATATATATATATATATATATAACAAGGAACCGTGCCTTAATGAAAGACGGTTTAGCCTTACATACCTCTTTGTTCTCTTAACTAATTAACGCTCACCATCAAGCTTGAGTAATCTACATTTAGAAGGATTCATACCATGGTTAAGCTTTAATGACACTTTTAAATTCAAACTAGAATAATTCATGATATAATGAAAATTGGGCAGCACTTCCCCTATTTCGTCAACTTCCACAATATTAGAAAACAACTCCCAAACACCCATAATACACCCACAATATCATAATCAAGTAATCACATTCCATTAAGCCTTCAAAATTCATCCTTATGTTCAACTTATACCAACAACCTCACACCCATTTTAGCACATTTTCATACAATGCTTCCTTATCATCATTATTACCTTCCATAACAAGATTATATCCATAATATAGTAAAAATCATAACTCACGTTAGCTTACTACTCAGAAACATCATAAAAGTTACATTTAACCTTCATTTTCTACTTTCTTCTTCTACCCAAGTTCTTCAACAACTAAGCATCCATGATAACATGAAATAAGCATGAAAACTAACCTTTTATCTCATGGGAATGAGCTTTGGAGCAGCTATCAACTTAGGTGAAAACCCTAGCTTCAATACTCAAGGATTCCTTGTAGTCCACTAACCCTAGCAAGACGCCTAACACATGGGTACCTTGATTCTTCCCTCTTGATCTTTGTTTTCTCTTGGGTTGGAGTGGAATATGCTTGGAGAAGGGTTTGGAGCTCTCAAGACTTGTGAAAAATGAAAAATCGAATAAATGAACCAAGGCCATCTATTTATACAAAAAGTTAATAATCTGCCGGATGGACTTATGCGGTCCACTTATGCGGTCCACTTATACGGTCCGTATAATATTATACAGTCTGTATAAGTGGACTGTATAACACAACCATGTGAAAGTCCCTTACTGATATAGTTCAAATTATACGGACCTCCTTATACGGACCGTATAAACTTATACAGACCGTATAAGTAGTCGTATAACACCACCAAGAAAAAGACCCCTTCTGTGAAGGTCATGTTATACGGACCCTCCTTATACGGAGCGTATAAGTGGCTGTATAACTCCCAGTTATGCGAAACTTCCTCTTGTTGATTCGTTTAACTTCCAATCCTCGTGGAACCTTCTTGGAACTTACATAATACTTCATTAACCATACAATCGGCCCTATAGCAGCCCCTCAAGATGTCACAAAATAATTATTAGCTCAATGATAGCGATAACCTTTCCGAACACAACTTATATTTCACTTCCTTCAACAAACTAAATTTTACATATTCGTATGACTTCGAAATCTTATGGTATGCACCTTAAGTTATCTAATACTTCCCTTAATCTCGCAAGGATTTCATAATCACCTTAAGCTCACATTAGCCTATCCACAAGGCAACAAATCAGGAATTTCTGAGGTGTAACATTCTTCCCACCTTAGGAACATTCGTCCTCGAATGTTAGGTTCTTAGGGATTCTATAAAAATTTTGCCAGAGTTTTTCCTATAATATGGCACTACCATCCTGCAACAGCAACCCAAAATACATCGCCTCACAGGGCTACAACAACAACATCAATAACCATGGCCACACACGACCAGGAAAAACATCAAGGAACACACTACATACCTGAGGATAATGGCATCTCTGCCTGAGTCTCTTCTGGGGATGAAAATAATTGCGGGTACCTAAACTTCATGTCTTCTTTGGCTTCCCAAGTAATTTTCTCTCTATTATTATTTCTCTATAAAACTTTTACTGAAGCTACCTCTTTGGCTCTGAGCTTCTGTACTTGCCTATCTAAAATGGCAATGGGGGCTTCCTCATAAGACAAGTGCTTGGTAACTTGGACATCATCTATTGGTACAATTCTAGAAGGATCTTCAATGCACTTACGGAGCATCGATACATGGAAAACTGGGTGAACTAACTTCAAATCAGGTGGTAGATATAATTCGTAAGCCACTTGGCCTACCATGCGTACAATTTCATAAGGTCCAATGTATCGGGGGCTAAGCTTGCCCTTCTTGCCAAATCTCATGACGCCCTTCATTGGCGACATCTTCAGCAATACCCAATCTTTCACTTGGAACTCTAAGTACCTTCGACGATTATCCGCATAGGACTTTTGATGACTCTGGGCTATTAATAATCTATGTTGTATAAGCTTGACTTTCTCTATACCTTGCTGGACCAAGTCCGGCCCTATCAATTTGGTCCCTTCTACTTTGAACCATCTAAGTGGGGATCTACCCTTTCGCCCATAGAAAGCCTCATACGGGGCCATTTGGATGCTAGAATGATAACTATTGTTATAAGCAAATTCAATAAGTGGTAAATGGTCATCCCAATTTCATCCAAAATCAAATATACATGCCTGTAGCATATCCTCAAGGGTCTGAATGGTACGTTCAGCTTGTCCATCAGCCTGTGGGTGAAATGCCATACAAAGACTCACCTGATTCCCCAAACCGTCTTGGAAAGATTTCCAAAAATTGATTGTAAACTGAGTCCCTCTATCGGATATAATAGATACTGGAACACCGTGAAGTCGCACTATCTATTTAACATAAAGCCTTGCATAATCTCCTGCTATATATGTAGTTCTGACAGGTAAGAAATGAGCTGACTTCGTGAGTCTATCCACAATCACCCATATTTGTCCTCTTAACTAATTAACGTTCACCATCGAGCTTGAGCAATCTACATTTTGAAGGATTCATACCATGGTTAAGCTTCAATGACACTCTTAAATTCAAACTAGAATAATTCCGGATCTAATGAAAATTAGGCAGCATTTCCCCTATTTCGTCAACTTCCACCATATTAGAAAACAATGCCCAAACACTCATAATACACCCACAATATCATAATCAAGTAATCACATTCCATTAAGCCTTCAAAATGCATCCTTGTATTCAACTTATACCAACAACCTCACACCCATTTTAGCACATTTTCATAGAATGCTTCCTTATCACCATTATTACCTTCCACAACAAGATTATATCCATATTAGAGTAAAAATCATGACTCACGTTAGCTTACTACTCAGAAACATCATAAAAATTACATTTAACCTTCATTTTCTACTTTCTTCTTCTACCCAAGTTCTTCAACAACCAAGCATCCATGATAATATGAAATAAGCATGAAAACTAACCTTTTACCACATGGAAATGAGCTTTGGAGCAGCTATCAACTTAGGTGAAAACCCTAGCTTCAATACTCAAGGATTCCTTGTAGTCCACTAACCCTAGCAAGACTCCTAACACATGGGTACCTTGATTCTTACCTCTTGATCTTTGTTTTCTCTTCAGTTGGAGTGGAATATGCTTGGAGAAGGGTTTGGAGCTCTCAAGACTTGTGGAAAATAAAAAATGGAATAAATGAACCAAGGCCATCTATTTATGCAAAAAGATAAAAATCTGCCCGATAAACTTATACGGACCACTTATACGGTCCGTATAATATTATACGGTCCATATAAGTGGACCGTATAACACCACCATGGGAAAGTCCCTTACTGATATAGGTCAAATTGTACGGACCCCCTTATACGGAACGTATAAACTTATACGGACCATATAAGTTGTCGTATAACACTACCAAGAAAAAGACCCTTTCTGTTAAGGTGATGTTATACGGACCCTCCTTATACGGACCGTATAAGTGGCCGTATAACTCCTAGTTATGTGAAACATCCTCTCGTTGATTCGTTTGACTTCCAATCCTCGTGGAACCTTCTCGGCACTTACATAATACTTCATTAACCATGCAATAGTCCCTATAGCAGCCCCTCAAGACATCACAAAATAATTATTAGCTCAACGATAGCGATAACCTTTCCGAACACGACTTATATTTCACTTCCTTCAACAAACTAAATTTTACATATTCATATGACTTTAAAATCTTATGGTATGCACCTTAAGTTATCTAATGCTTCCCTTAATCTCGTAAGGATTTCATCATCACCTTAAGCTCACATTAGCCTATGCGCAAGGCAATAAATCAGGAATTTTCGAGGTGTAACATATTCATTGACACATGAATTAAGCAACAAATCATTTTCAGCATTAGATAATTAGAAATGCAGCAGAACTCCATAATATATTCAATAACTCAACTGTTTACATGATTACAATAATACATGATTATAGACTCGATATAATTTCCCATGACCTAGTCTAGACTAGTACAAAAGTGACTAAGTAATTCCAGAATTTCACTATGTCCTAAGACTTAACCCCCATATTGGAATGAAGTGTGAGGAAGCCTTCCAGATAGGCACCGCGTATTTCCACATATGCTTCGATCAATCACCTAAAGTAATCTACACCCCAAAAAAGGTGTAGCAAGTGTAATATCAATACAAACCACGCGTACTGAGTATGTATCATAGGCCAACAATGTCACGCCCGAATATGGAGTGGTTTGACCGGCATTCGATGCCAACCTAGGCCCGAGCGAACCACTCTAAATCTAAAACTCTGCGAGTGACCCCCAACTTAAACCAATAAAGCCTACCTGAACACAAACAATACCAACTAACCAGCGAGGGATATATATATATATATATATATATATATATATATATATATATGTGTGTGTTCAATACCAACTAACCAGCGAGGCTGTAATATATATATATATATATATATATATATATATATATATAACTGGGCACACACACCCAAAATATAATTACACATCTGAGCAAGCTGACGAGGCTGCTATGTAAGCAGAACAACAAGACTGAGAGCCAACAAGGCTACATAACACCCCAACTACATACAACTGTTTACAGACCTCTAAGGAACACGAGCTGTATAAAGGACGGGACTTGGCTCCGTCATACCCATATATACTTGTCAAGATAGCAAACCACAAAGGGATTGCAGCTCCGGAACAAGTGGAGCGCACTGACTGCGGCAGAGTGGAAGGCTTATTGAGCTGGATCGTTTTGTCCATTACTCCGAACCTCGCGCATGAACGCAAGTGCCCCCGGTTAAAGGGGACGTCGCATTTAATAGTGTCCGACTATGTAAGGCAAGATAACAACTGAAATGAAATAACAAGCTATCCTCCGAATATTTCAAGAAAGTATCTAGAGGTACTCTACCTGGGTTGCCTTTCATCTGAGGCAAGATAACATAACTCTATAGATATAACTCCGTGACCCGAGGGTCAGGCATAGATAACTCCATGACTCATAGGCCAGGTATAATCAACTCCATGACCCGTAGGTCAAGTATGCGCAACTCCGTGACCCGTCGGTCAGGCAACAACTCCATGACTCGTAGCCTAGGCAACAACTCCATGACCCCTAGACCAGGCAACAACTCCATGACCCGTAGGCTAGGCATTCTGTCTCACTGACCAAGTGGCCATGCTAAATAAAATGTAAATATATGTTTATCATGCATGTACTGAAAAATCCAACTCTATAACATGTCTCTTCTGTCTCTCTATGAACTCTAGGACATATAAAGGGGATATGACCCCTCAGAAAGAATAACAGAACACTCAGAAGTCAGGCAATAATATGACAAGCTCTACTTAGAAAATCTCTAGTCACAAGGTTCATTACGCTCTTACCGTATATGGAATCATGCCAAGAAAAGAAGGAACTGCCTTAACATACCTGGAAACTTATGTTTCGACTTTCAAACTTACTTCCCATCTTGTAATCTACATAAGATCATTCGTGCTCTCGTAATCTACATATAAAACCATTCATACTATTATTAGACTCATCATCATATGGTTTTATTAAGCCTTCAATTTAAATCCTTTTAGAATCTGTCGAAATTCGGGCAGCATCTCCCATGTTTATATCCCTAGCCCAAAATCACAATACTAACAAAACGACAATAATAGCAACACTAATATCCAACCTATCATCATCTACACCAACAAAGTCAATAAAACATCCCACACGATGCTTATCCAATTTCTCAACCAATCAATTTATTATACGACCTTTTTGCAGCTCTATCTCCGTAAATAAACTTAAATTAATATCAATAAGGGAAGATTCATACCTTGCTCCCGCCAGGACCGCAATATCTTTAATATTCGCCTTGAATCCAAGCCAAAATACCTTGCAATACGATATTATAATCGTAACTATACGCTGTCCGAACCTAAATACGGAGAATTCCACTTATTTCGCGCTAAAATTTTATGACCGGAAGTTGGAGGAATATTCGAGGGGATTTGAGATGATTTTCAGGGGTGGCTTGGAGGAAATAAGGGGGTAAGCCCCCTTTTATAACATTCTAGAGTCGGTTTGCATGGACCTAGGATTTGCTCAGCCCGTTCGCGCCACCTTGGGGCGCATTCGCGCTGAGTTAGCCGCTGGTTCCTCAGCTCGTTCGCGCCACCTCTAGGCACGTTCGGATAGAGTTAATCTCTACTTTGCCAGCCTATCTTAAAATGCTCATAACCTTTTATTCTGATGTCCGATTGACTCGTGGTTTGTTGCGTCGGAAACTAGACTTCATGAACTTCATTTTAGGCATTTACTTTACCTCAAAACACTTCATATACTAAAAGATATTACTTCCCCAAGTTGGCTCATATTTTGCCGTTCAAAGTAACACTCATTTTCTTCCAAAGTCATACTAACTCAACTTCTTTAACTCATTTCCTTATAGAACCTTTCGGAGGTCCTTATGTAAATTCCTTACTCATAAAATATACTTAATAATACTTCGCTTCTTATATTTCAAGGTTGTTTTACTTATCCCTAGCCTAATAGCCTTGCATTAAAATTTGATAAGTGCTACGCCGAAAGTACGGGGAAGTAACAGACAATGGTTAGTAACACATATTAGTAAAGAATTCACAGACAAACATGATAACAACTCTGCCAATTCATACGTGTATCTCCCACACAATGTACAACAATACCCTTTAATCATTATCTTCACTTCACTAATCACCGGTCAGACTTCTAACAATCTCGCAACAACCATATCATTTAATCATTCGTTTTAGCCTAGTGGTCAACTCATCATTAGGCACCCATTATCTTACAGTACATAGAGACTGAACATATAGTTAATATTCCGGCCGATCTATGACTACTTCAGCAAGTGCAAACAATAAATTAGACCCAAACACCCGTCATTCCTAAGTAAAGCATCTAATTCTTAAAGGTGCCAAGTATGCATAAATCACGCACGAATCCAACATCAAGAGTATAACACCAAAACATCTCAGAATCCATCCATAATGCAATGCAATGCAATGCAATAGTGTATGAATGCAATACAATGCCATGCAAATGAGGTGTACACATGTACTCCGAACGAAAATATCGACGTCTCGGTAGCACAAACCAGTGTGACTCGTGAAGTCTAAGTGCCACTCGTCCCAGATCTTTGCCCAACAAATAGACGGGACCCAGGATCTTTGCCCACGGGGGGTTCTCACCAGCACCACCTTGAGGGACCCGCGGAGTCCATGCACTAACAAAGATTCTTAAATAGTCATCGAATCGACCATGCAACAACGATGCCGGAATGGATCATCGGACATCGGCCATCGGCTATCTCGCAATCACTCAAGTAAAGAGTTTATCAATATTAGTTTTACTCAATCAACGATACCGGATCATCACCGGTATCAGCCATGCATCATGAGTGAGTGAAAATGTATGCAATGCATGTATCAACCTCAACAACCAAGTTCAATATCAGTTTCATACGATCAACGATTCCGGAATTGATCTTCGGACATCGACCTTCTCACAATCACTCAAGTAAAAGAGTTTATGAAATATCAGTTTCATACAATCAACAATTCCAGAATTGATCTTCGAACATCCGCCTTCTCACAATCACTCAATTAAAAGAGTTTATCAAATATCAATTTCATACAATCAACAATTTCGGAATTAATCTTCGAACATCGGCCATACACCATGAATGAGTGAGAGAGTATGCAATGCGTCTATCAATATCAACAATCAAAAATACCAACAACGGGGGTTAGCCAACAATGTATCACATCACAATACCAACAGTGAGTATGCTAACAATATATCAATATCACAATACCAATCGTGGGTATGCCAACAATATATCAAAATCAAGATGAATAATAGGATCTAGTATCGGACAACAACCCATAGCTTCAAGCCAATACAATAGAACAGTCAAGCACAACCCCACGGAGTGGCTAGCCCCTACTCATAACAGATTAATCAGTCGATATACATTATTACCACTTCCTTACCTCAGCCTATTAGCTTAGGACAAGGATCTCACCCTACCCTCGAAGTCACTCGTCACATCTAATTTAGAACCCAATCACAACTGTGGGTACATCCATTTTCTCATTTAGCGGTTAGATTCACCACAAATAACAGAACTGGAGTAATCACGTATTATAGGAGTTTTTCATTATTAGACAAAAGATAGGTTCCGTCCGTTACTCCCATGTCACATAACTCCACCGATAATCAAGAAAAATCACATCAACACCTAAGGGATCTACAGGCCACAAGCCCGAACAAAAAAATCACACAACAATACCAACCTAGAATTCCATCCCAAACCTCCAATTTCCTACAAATGCATTCTCCGTTCCTTCTAACCCAACGATACGGGAAACTAACCGGAGTCTACCGAAGGGAAGCCTTAACCTACCTTATGGCCAAGCGGGTGCCACGAACATCCATTGATCCTTCAATTTGGTCATCATCTCGTAATCCACACGAAAAGTTTGGAGACAACCGTGAGGCCCAAGACTAGAAATACCCACTATAACCTTCATAAGAGACTTTGGATTTACAAAGGAAGGTTTTTGGATCTCAACCCATTTCTAGATTCCATCCACGACAAGGCAAGGTGATTTTCAAATCTCAAGCTTATTTGAGAAAGTACTATTTCCAAATCCATGGAAGAACTTATTTATTTTTTAAGGTGAAGGAATGTAGAGATCTAGGTTATTAATTTGTTCTAGATGAAGAACATGGAAGGTTTGTTTAGAGGGGACTATGTGGAAATGCTGTTAACCTTTCATTTCTCTAATTCTAAATTACTTGAACACCGATTTGATACTTCTCTACGTAGAAAGAATTAAATGGTTAGGAGTAATTTTATTAAATGAAAGGTGAATTTAAAGGTATTAGAAGGGTCTATCAAGACTAGAGGTTTTATTTTTCTGGTTTTTTCCCGAACTGGGCAGCTAGAAATTAGGGCACTGAAAAATTGGGACAATTCCCGAAATGATTTCTTAAATAGGGAATTTCACTGCGCGTGCTGCTTCAGCAGTTGACGAACCGCTTTGGCGACAGCGGTGCAGCGCTTACAGGGCGGCTATGGCAGAACAATGCTACCCGACCTACCGCTTCAGCGTGGCCGCTGGAGCGCTCAGGTAGGCGCTGGGGTGATCTAGCTGGGCCTTTGACCCTAATTTCGATGCTTGATTCTCTCCCATGCAATGGGTACAACTAGGTTAGATGTCCATAAAAAATATTATACTGAAAGGAAGGGTCCAGGAGGAGACGTTTAGGGTTATTTCGAAAAATTTTATAATAACGACGAAATGGGTCATTACAGATATAGCCATCTCCCACATGGCGCTGTGCTTCAGTCAAAGTCTGCCTCTTCACATCCTCCGAGTTCTTCACCTAATTCACATCAATCGTAGGGCCAGCCATGAGCAGTCTACAATCAAGACCCTCCTCAAACACTCCTTCCTGTCTAAGGCAGTGAGTGAGGGTACTACCAAAGAAGAAACAACGTGCATGTCCCACTCTAGCTTTCTTCATATTTCTTTTCTTAATGGCTCCTAAGTTAATCCGTTGCCCCGTCATCAGTGCATAAATAAGGCATACTCTCTCTCTTCTAATATCCAAGAAGTGACAACAAGGCATAATACGAGCACACACAATTCGGAGACACACCCACGCCTTTTGTGTCGTGTGTGCAAGGGGGAACATCTTATGAGTATTGTTGTCCCTCCTTCCCTCCCACCGTGCATTTGAGTATTGTCCACACAAAGTATGTCGCAACTGACGGTACGTGAGAGGGGGGTGGGAATACAGATCTCCTAAAAAAGCCCACTGGGAAACGTCATCGGGAGCCCCTAAAATCAGTAAATAGCATCATCAGTGAAAGGAGCCGCAAGACTGCGAACACAAATGTCATCCGGATTTATCACATCCCAATTAGCATTTTCCTCGTGAACCAATTGGATGTTGTATTATCCAAGATCCTGAAATACAAACTGCAATACCAAAGCATATATCTGCTCCCATATATCCCGATGTTGGGCTTGTAAGATAGCCTCATTAACAGGCGGCTCAGGATGGTATATTTTTTGCTTGAACTTTTTGTACCATTCTAACCCATAATCCTCCACCCATTTGAGTCATACTTGCATTTTTTATCCTTCTTTTTTGTTTGATTTTGAGGGTGCCAGAGGTTTTGCCCGTCTGAGCCCTTTTTCGGCTTTAGGTCTCTGTAACCTTCTCTTTTCCTTTTTCTCCCGCCTTCTTTTGAGTTGGTCTCACCATGTTTTACCTATTTACAACAAACCAACAATTGGCAACGTAGAAGACATGGGTAACAAACCAAGCTAGTTCGGTGTCAGAACAACCTCCCACTTAGTTCACTAGCGTGGGTGTCAACTAATTAAGAAAAGGGCCATTTTTAATCCACAAACGTGACTAGAAGAACCCACTTAAATTTTTGCATATTCGTGAGGCTAATCACACATTATTACATCCTATGACTAATATTCCCTAAAGAAGGTCGTCATCCATCCGTCGTTGGGACCATTCTGCCCATGACTATATTTTGGGACATTTTATCAAACACTTGCAGTTCATAGTTTGTGTAATAAGCCTTTAGTGGGTGATTATATCTTTGGAGACACAGAGGCCTTGCAAATTCTTGATCTAGCAAGAATTTATATTCGAGAGGGGGATTTTGACCCACTTGACAGTGAACTTGGGCCACCGCCCATGTTATCGATAGAGGAGCCCCGAAGTTGAAGTTGTAGCCTTTACCCGCGCATTTCAAATATGCATTTTTAGGAAAGGGTGAAACTCTATCAGTTATATTGGCAGCATAGCTCACTGAAGAAGAAGAGAAATTTCTTTGAAGATTCTGAGAAATTGAAAGAAAGCACTGGGTTGGCAGATAGCTGATATTCAGGGAATCGGTCCAGCTTTCGGCATGCACAAGATTGTCACGACCAAAAAACGCTTAGTCGTGCGAGCACCTACCATTTCCTACCTTTGTAGGCGAATCCTTCCCTTTACCCAACATAAAAACTATAAATGCGGAAGAACAATGTAATTAATAATAAATCTCGATATCAATTAAAAGAGAATAAGTGCGGAATACATCTTCTACCCAAGACATCTGGTCTAAGTCAAAGACAAGAGCTACTAATGAACACATAGGTCTGAATATATAACAAGAACTATATAAATGTTGCCATACAAGGCTCATATTATCAAAGGAATAATGTCTAGAAATAGATGACAAGTATATGAAGAATGGAAACTCGGGCTTTAGATCCAGCAGTAGCTGACCCTTAGTCTCGGGGTTCTTGTTGCTGTTGTTGGCACGTCCATAGTGGACTATTTTTAGAGCTTTATTGTAGATGAATCTTGTTGATTATTATTATTAAAAGAGTTGATTTAAGGTGTTAAAAGTGTTCTAGAGAATTTGTTAAAGAAAAGAATTAAATAGGCTAGTCGAGAATGGATTCAAGATAGAGCTAGTTATTCATTAGATGATTATTGAGTGTTGTTGTTATTGTTTGTGGGTTGTATTATATCTTGGAGGTTGGAGGGAGTAGGAAGATTAGGGGTAATGCTGTCCGTTTCAAGAAGTCATTCATATATTAACAATAATGTTATTTTTATATTCGAATAGGTTAAGGGGCAACCGAGGCAAGCGTATATCTAGTTGAGCAACGACAGATATGTGAAGGCTATACCTTTCCTTCTTTTGGCATGTCCTTAATGTAAATGAAGCGTAATGAACGTCTTGCTTATGATTCCATTCACGATAGCTGAGAATGTCCTTGATTCTTATTCACTTCTTGATAATAGAACTTTTAAGTGTATTGTACAGTTATTCCTTATATTCCATGTACTCCAGATGAGTTGTTGGTATACTTCGTGATAGTGTAATGTATACAATGATAGTTGGAACATAGAGTTACCTTATATTATCTCAGTAAACCCAGACGTTTGCTTTTAATGAGAGGTTAAAGTTAATGAGACAAATATGGATGGTAGACTTCTTGACAAGGTATACAATAGCCTTCTAGCTTTTCAAATGTTTATGTTACACTTCCTAGGGAACTCTTATATACTTAATAAGTTATTTGATATTGGGAGACTAACGGGAATCGTAGTTTTACTTGTGTGAATTACATATGATCGGGTTGCACGTTCCGTAACACATGCATTACGTATGGATCGGGTTGCACATTCTGCAACACATGCATTACATATGGATCGGGTTGCACGTTCCGTAACACATGCATTGCATATGGATCGGGTTGCGCACTGCAACACATGTATTGAGACTTGGGTCGGGTTGCAATCACAACTTAAGTTTGGTTAGCATTATATTAGTAAGCTAATCAAGGCAACGATATGGTACATAGATGTACATACAGTTATGAGAGTGTAAAGAGGTACACGAATATATGTGTTAAGACTTATATTAATAAGGTCAGAAGTGTCAGGTTACACTCTTACCTTTCCTCATTATGCTATATGTTTGTTGTATCATATTTCTGCCTTGCATACAGAGTGCATTCTTTGTACTAACCGTCCCTTTGCCTGGGGGCGCTGTGTTTCATGCCATACAGGTTTAGACAGATGAGGTTAGGACCATCTTCAGTAGACTGCCTTCAGGTACAGTTTTTGGTTGGTAAGCTCCATCTCTTTCTGGAGTATTGCCGACTCAGGGTTGTATATTATATTTTGTATTATGGATAGGTCGGGGGCCTCGTCTCAATTTATATACTTTGGTTATGTCCTTAGAGGCTTTTGCAGACTGATCCTGTGCACAGCTTAGTCACGTATTGTTAATAGTGATGTCAGTCTCGTAGACCCTTATATATATGTGCATGCGCATTTTTGGAAATAATATTACTGTGATATATGTTGACCTTGGGTCAGATGTTTAGATTTGTATGACATTATACTCACAGGTTGGCCGCGTTGGCCTTGCTCGTCTTTCGGGACATAGATGATGCTAGTTATAGTTTGGTTCGCTCGGCCCTAATTAGGTGTCGGGTGCCAATCATGCCTCACCAAGCTTGGGGTGTGACAAACTTTAAGCAATTACATCAAACTGATCTTAGTCATAGCCGACTTCACTAGTCCCAAGTCTTCTTAGACCTTCAAATCACAATATAGGAAGCATACCACTGAGTACCTTAGTGGGCCAAGTTTGTAGGAAACCATCTAATCACTCTAAAGACCTCTCGCAACTATGGTACCTCCTCGAATCATTACCAAGTACCGATGTAAACCATTATACCTACCCGAATAGATGCTCTCAGTAAAATATCATCAAGTCCATTCGTAGACCCTGATAAAGCTCGATACACCTATCATACCTCAAATCTGAACTGAAACTCATCGAACCTATGAAGGCGATTTACTGGGAATCCATAAGTCCTTCTAGAAATACAACCATTGTCCATAAAGCTTATGTCACACCCCTACTTGATAGGGCAGGATGGGCACCCGACCCTTACTTAGGGCCGAGCTAAGCCGCTGATCCTCGTGATACTCATAATCTTACTGGACTCTTAAATCATGAAATGAATGCATAATGAAAGCTTTTCAAAGAACAACATGCTTTTCTGTCACACCCCAATCTTCTAGGGTGTGATGGGCACCCGACCCTTACTTAGGGCCGAGCGAACCCTCTTACCAACGTAACACTTGTAGCTATATTGGGCCTTTAGCCAAATCATAAATACATAGCGATAGCTTTTTTTTTCTTCTTCCGGAAAGGCAAACATGCTTTTCATACTTTTCCAAATCAAACAAAAACTGCAACGTGTAATACTTTTAATACAATGCACAACAATACAACGGCTTATGGAGCCGCTCACGACTGACATCTTATACCCACGACACGTCGCAAAGTCTCTAATCGTGATCGAAATCATAGCACATGTACGGCCGACTCGGCAACTCTCCGGGCGAATGGAGCTTGCCAACATTGCTGGTCATCTCCTATAATGGCTCCTACTCGCTTGGGCGTACTGCCCCGCGGCATGAAACGCGGCCCCGAAGAAAGGGGGTCGAAGACGAGCAATGTACTGAGTATGTAAGGCATGAATAGTGGCATAGTAAAGAGATATAACGTATGAATAATAACATCTCAGACATTTAGAACTAGTCATGGGATAGAAGTAACCTGTACATATGAATGCCTTCTTGGCAATCGCTGTATGCTTAGACTTTTTCGAGAAAAAGGACGGTATTCCTTATTCACATATGCGGAGACGAACATTTCGATAAACGGTCCTTTAATCATCTGTACAAACGCCGAATACATCGGTTCTCCCTCCCACCTTCCCCACGCATATCCCAACATGTCATACAATGCACATTCGGTGTTTCTTATTCTTGTACATAGAAAACGAGATACCTTTCGGAAAACAAGATTTTTACTCGCATTTACGTACGCCGAACTCATCGGCTCTCCCACCCCCCTCCCCAACAGTGTCCCAAGTATATCATATCGCATATATATATACATCACATAAAAAGACGTCGCGTACGGCTCTCCCATATCCCGCGTCCGGGCATCCCGCGTCCGGGATGATAAGCCAGCTGAATCAGGTGGACACAGTTGCCCTTCCCCATTCCCCATATACATATACATTCATCAATATCATGTATCATATACATTTATCATATAAGCAATATGCATGAGATTCCAAGAGAAGTCATGTATCAATCGTAGCGATATAAGGTCGGTAACGTCCGATTGCATTATGGAATAATCGGGATCACCGTGTCCCACCTTGGAGGAACAAGCATTATAAGGTGAGACCGTCAAGGAAATATAATACCAATCATCACTTGGGCACGCAAAACAAGTTTCGGGTCAATCCGGTTCAAAGATAAGAAAGTTATGAGCGTTGAAGTACAGAACCTTTAAAATAGTCATTATCCCAAAAAATAGCTTAACATTTCATATCGGGCATCATCATTGTCATCATAAAGCCATAGTCGTCGTTTTAGTCATAAAAACTATCAAAAACGTAAAACTTGGATTTTGGAGAAAATGAATATTTTTGAAAACATTTATAAACTTTTAAGAAGAAAATCATGCTTTGAAATCATAATTTCTAACTTTTGGAGACAAGGACGTTATAGGAGCGTTCATAAAGTCGCAATGTATGATTCATGCCATAGAAAGAAAAGGGACGAGCCTTAACATACCTGCGCCGCGCCTTACTAGCTACGTTTGTTCGTCCAACTTGTTAGTCTACATTCAAGAAGATCGACACTATCGTTAGATTCATCAACATATACTTGTCTTAACCTTTCAAGTACATTCACTTATGAAAAGAAATTTCGTGAAAGATCTCCCCTGTAAATATACCACCCCCGAGAATCTAACTCAGCTCAATTCATCAATCAACAACAATCCGAGAATTCAACTCGGCCAAACCAACAATCTTACCAACAACATTCCCTTTATATTCAATTCCATTCAATTCAGTTCAATTCAATTCAATTAAATTCGCATAATATTCCGTCGAATCAATCGACATACTACTTCACCCGAAACCTTCAAATTTAACAACAACCATACATTTCATTATCATCTATGTTCATTAACTTCAACCACATTCCTCATTCAATGTCACATAATCCATAACGACAACAACTAGAATATCGAATTACATTAAGTGACACTAACTTACCAAAACACCTATTTCTTTCATAATCTCTCCTTACACGTCTTCATGCATTTTTTTTTATTCATTTATGTACATTCCAACAACAACAACAACATATTTTCCTCTTTCAAATTCAATCACCTTAGCCCAACTTTCGATCCTCCAAGCCATTTAATTCTTATTTTACATTATAGAATCTACCATAACAACAATCAACTATTAAATAAAACTAATCCATCACTTCTACACTAAACTACTCCATTCGGCCACCACCACTACATGCATGCTTGCATGAATTTTCATCCATTTCTACACATTACAATAACAACCAATACATTACATAAAATTAATTCATTCTTTCTATACCACATATCACACACACGACCAACACTATGCACACGGTCACAACTCCAACATGCATGTTTCCATGTTTTTCACCCACTTCTCCATACTACAACATGTACCAAACATCACAACACATAAATAAAG
The DNA here is from genome assembly GCF_029784015.1 of Lycium ferocissimum. Taxonomy (NCBI): domain Eukaryota; kingdom Viridiplantae; phylum Streptophyta; class Magnoliopsida; order Solanales; family Solanaceae; genus Lycium; species Lycium ferocissimum. The sequence continues at coordinate 5,303,740 of NC_081353.1, forward strand.
ATTGAATACATACCTTTCTCACTTAACCTTCCTTGCTTGGTTAGACTCCAATCTTGCGCAACAAGGGTTCTACTTCCTCCAACAATTACTCCACGTTAAAGAGGACGTGTCAATTAGTAGAGAAGCTCGGGGAAAATAATTTTTTTCCTCTCCAATTTCCATGAGCAGTCCGGCCAGCCCCTTTGGCCGTGACTCTCTCTCTCTTTTCTTTTTCTTTCTTTCTTTCTCTCCTTCTTCATGAATTATGAACACCCCTCTTATATATATACTTATATATATATATTTCATGCATGTGAGGGGCACATGCCCCCTCTCTAGATTTTTCTTCCTTTTTCCCTCCTTTTCTTGAATTTTCTTCAAACTTCCACAAAGATGACTAACTCCTTTCTCTTATTTTTTTTTCTTTATTCGGCCACATGGCCTTTTCAACACATTCCTTGAGCACTCATGAATGACCATTTTGCCCCTAGCCTTTTTCAATATTTCCCATGATGCCACTTTGCAAATTTTTTTCCTTTTTACCCTTAACCTTTTCCGACATTTCCACAATACCAATATTTATAGATAATATTCCTAACAACTCCGACACTAAAATTATTTTAGAACATAGTCTTGTCCTTAATTTCTCACCATCGTCACGCAACATCCGGACGTACGAAATGCGGACTATAACATCCTCCCCCCCTTTAGAACATTCGTCCTCGAATGTTCAACTGACCTTATGGGCGTTATAGTACTCCGGGAGGGTTCCGTTTATAACTGTTCCTTCGTTTATGCCCGTTTCTTATCCTTTGCCTTGTTTTCCTCACAATCGAACTCCTTGACCCTTTTCATGAGTCCTTGTTCGATATCATAGGCCTTCTAATTTACTGGACCAACACCTTGCCCTTGTCTTTCTCAGACCATCTCTTTTCTGTTACTGTTTATCACCATACCTTAACGGAAACCATGTCTGGGTACGCAATCTTTATTTATCGACCCAACGCGGCCGTAGGCTATTCCCTTATCCTCAGGTCTTTCTCTTAGTATACTCATTGTTATTTCACTTCTACTTTTCTCCCAAGTATTCTTGCGACACCCCGACATTTTTGTACTCTGATCCCAAACTAATAGATTTCCTTTTCTGGTACTTGATAATGTTGCGGTTCCTTTTTAGGTCTAGTATAATATAGTCTCACGCAACCTCTTAAGGTTTCTAGCCATTCCATACACTCTGGTTTTCCTTAGGTTACTCTAATCTCTCATTCGTCTCTTATACTTAAATTTATGGAATTCCTTCATACTTCCCAGGGGGGTCACCCATCCTCCCACCTTAGCACGCTTAACCTCGAAACTCTGGTGGGATTCGGTGCCTTAATGCCGATATAATCGCGTCCACTTTCTCATATGACCTTTATTACATGGTTTAAAGCCAGTCGAGGCCTCACAGCTTCCGAAACATTTTCGTAATACGTCCTTTCTTTTACATTTACCGTTTTACCCTTTTTCTCTTCTCGATATTCACTTTCTGCCTGTGCATGACTATTTCCTATCTGGCTCCCCGCTCCACGTAACAGAACAAATATATTCATCCCGTCTCACCTCTTTTGACTTCCATATCATTCCTTGCTTTTTTTCCGCCAATACTGGGCGCCTACGGAAATCGACGATTAGCATAAGGAATCTTATTTCCTATGGCTTAGCTCTATCGCACGATCTAATGACGTAAAGAAGGTCAACCATTCCTAGATGCCCATAGCGGCCTCACGTTTATAAATGTGGCCGGCTTCACACCATAAACGGGACTCTGCGGACACGACTGCGGACAACCCTTGGACCGACCTCTCACGATACCACTTTGTCACACCCCAATCTTCTAGGGTGTGATGGGCACCCGACCCTTACTTAGGGCCGAGCGAACCCTCTTACCAACGTAACACTTGTAGCTATATTGGGCCTTTAGCCAAATCATAAATACATAGCGATAGCTTTTTTTTTCTTCTTCCGGAAAGGCAAACATGCTTTTCATACTCTTCCAAATCAAACAAAAGCGCAACGTGTAATACTTTTAATACAATGCACAACAATACAACGGCTTATGGAGCGCTCACATTGACATCTTATACCCGCGACGACGTCTCGCAAAGTCTCTAACTCGTGATCGAAATCATAGTACATGTACGCTGACTCGGCAACTCTCCAGGGCGAATGGAGCTTGCCAACATTGCTGGTCATCTCCTATAATGGCTCCTACTCGCTTGGCTGTACCTGCGCGGCATGAAACGCAGCCCCCGAAGAAAGGGGGTCAGTACGAGCAATGTACTGAGTATGTAAGGCATGAATAGTGGCATAGTAAAGAGATATAACGTATGAATAATAACATCTCAGACATTTAGAACTAGTCATGGGATAGAAGTAACCTGTACATATGAATGCCTTCTTGGCAATTGCCAGGTATGCTTAGACTTTTTCAGAAAAAGGACGGTATTCCTTATTCACATATGCAGAGACAGAACATTTCAGATAAACTGTATCCTTTAATCATCTGTAAAGACGCCGAATACATCGGTTCTCCCTCCCCCCTTCCCCACAGTATCCCAACATGTCATACAATGCACATTCGGTGTTTCTTATTCTTGTACATAGAAAACAGATACCTTTCGGAAAAAAGTACTTTTTACTCGCATTTACAGACGCCGAACTCATCGGCTCTCCCACCCCCCTCCCCAACAGTGTCCCAAGTATATCATATCGCATATATATATACATCACATAAACGAGACGCCGCGTACGGCTCTCCCATATCCGCGTCCCAGGCATCCCGCGTCCGGGATGATAAGCCGAATCGGTGGACACGGTTGCCCTTCCCATTCCCACACACATATACATTCATCAATATCATGTATCATATACATTTATCATATAAGCAATATGCATGAGATTCCAAGAGAAGTCATGTATCAATCAGAGCGATATAAGGTCGGTAACGTCCGATTGCATTATGGAATAATCGGGATCACCGTGTCCCACCTTGGAGGAACAAGCATTATAAGGTGAGACCGTCAAGGAAATATAATACCAATCATCACTTGGGCACGCAAAACAAGTTTCGGGTCAATCCGGTTCAGCATAAGAAAGTTATGAGCATTGAAGTACAGAACCTTTAAAATAGTCATTATCCCAAAAAATAGCTTAACATTTCATATCGGGCATCATCATTGTCATCATAAAGCCATAGTCGTCGTTTTAGTCATAAAAACTATCAAAAACGTAAAACTTGGATTTTGGAGAAAAATGAATATTTTTGAAAACATTTATAAACTTTTAAGAAGAAAATCATGCTTTGAAATCATAATTTCTAACTTTTGGAGACAAGGACGTTATAGGAGCGTTCATAAAGTCGCAATGTATGATTCATGCCATAGAAAGAAAAGGGACGAGCCTTAACATACCTGCGCCGCGCCTTACTAGCTACGCTTGTTCGTCCAACTTGTTAGTCTACATTCAAGAAGATCGACACTATCGTTAGATTCATCAACATATACTTGTCTTAACCTTTCAAGTACATTCACTTATGGTCGCGAAATTTCGGCGAAGATCTCTCCCCGTAAATATACCACCCCCGAGAATCTAACTCAGCTCAATTCATCAATCAACAACAATCCGAGAATTCAACTCGGCCAAACCAACAACAATACCAACAATCTTACCAACAACATTCCCTTTATATTCAATTCCATTCAATTCAGTTCAATTCAATTCAATTAAATTCGCATAATATTCCGTCGAATCAATCGACATACTACTTCACCATTCAAACCTTCAAATTTAACAACAACCATACATTTCATTATCATCTATGTTCATTAACTTCAACCACATTCCTCATTCAATGTCACATAATCCATAACGACAACAACTAGAATATCGAATTACATTAAGTGACACTAACTTACCAAAACACCTATTTCTTTCATAATCTCTCCTTACACGTCTTCATGCATTTTTTTTTTATTCATTTATGTACATTCCAACAACAACAACAACATATTTTCCTCTTTCAAATTCAATCACCTTAACCCAACTTTCGATCCTCCAAGCCATTTAATTCTTATTTTACATTATAGAATCTACCATAACAACAATCAACTATTAAATAAAACTAATCCATCACTTCTACACTACACTACTCCATTCGGCCACCACCACTACATGCATGCTTGCATGAATTTTCATCCATTTCTACACATTACAATAACAACCAATACATTACATAAAATTAATTCATTCTTTCTATACCACATATCACACACACGATGAATACTATTCACACGGTCACAACTCCAACATGCATGTTTCCATGTTTTTCACCCACTTCTCCAAACTACAACATGTACCAAACATCACAACACATAAATAAAGATTGAATACATACCTTTCTCACTTAACCTTCCTTGCTTGGTTAGACTCCAATCTTGCGCAACAAGGGTTCTACTTCCTCCAACAATTACTCCACGTTAAAGAGGACGTGTCAATTAGTAGAGAAGCTCGGGGAAAATAATTTTTTTCCTCTCCAATTTCCATGAGCGAGTCCGGCCAGCCCCCTTTGGCGTGACTCTCTCTCTCTTTTCTTTTCTTTCTTTCTTTCTTTCTTTCTTTCTCTCCTTCTTCATGAATTATGAACACCCCTCTTATATATATACTTATATATATATTGCATGCATGTGAGGGGCACATGCCCCCTCTCTAGATTTTTCTTCCTTTTTCCCTCCTTTTCTTGAATTTTCTTCAAACTTCCACAAAGATGACTAACTCCTTTCTCTTATTTTTTTTCTTTATTCGGCCACATGGCCTTTTCAAGACATTCCTTGAGCACTCATGAAATGACCATTTTGCCCCTAGCCTTTTTCAATATTTCCCATGATGCCACTTTGCAAATTTTTTTCCTTTTTACCCTTAACCTTTTCCGACATTTCCACAATACCAATATTTATAGATAATATTCCTAACAACTCCGACACTAAAATTATTTTAGAACATAGTCTTGTCCTTAATTTCTCACCATCGTCACGCAACATCCGGACGTACGAAATGCGGGCTATAACACCGGACGTGTCAATTAGTAGAGAAGCTCGGGGAAAATAATTTTTTTCCTCTCCAATTTCCATGAGCAGTCCGGCCAGCCCCTTTGGCCGTGACTCTCTCTCTCTTTTCTTTTTCTTTCTTTCTTTCTTTCTTTCTTTCTCTCCTTCTTCATGAATTATGAACACCCCTCTTATATATATACTTATATATATATATTTCATGCATGTGAGGGGCACATGCCCCTCTCTAGATTTTTCTTCCTTTTCCCTCCTTTTCTTGAATTTTCTTCAAACTTCCACAAAGATGACTAACTCCTTTCTCTTTTTTTTTCTTTATTCGGCCACATGGCCTTTTCAAGACATTCCTTGAGCACTCATGAAATGACCATTTTGCCCCTAGCCTTTTTCAATATTTCCCATGATGCCACTTTGCAAATTTTTTTTCCTTTTTACCCTTAACCTTTTCCGACATTTCCTGAATACCAATATTTATAGATCAATATTCCTAACAACTCCGACACTAAAATTATTTTAGAACATAGTCTTGTCCTTAATTTCTCACCATCGTCACGCAACATCCGGACGTACGAAATGCGGGCTATAACATTTTCGTCTTTCTCAAATCAAGTAAAATCTGTAATCATATGAAATCTGTAACATAATGCATAATGACACATCGGCTTACGAGAGCCGCTTACGAAGACGATATGCTATATACGTGACTGCGTACGCAAAGTCTCTAACATAAATCAAGATACTATAACATAGATACTGCGACTCGGCAGCACATCGGAAGGAAATGGAGCACGCCAATCCGGCGGAACATCTTCTACTCATACCAGATACACCTGCGTGGCATGAAACGCAGCCCCCCGAAGAAAGGGGGTCAGTACGGAATATGTACTGAGCATGTAAAGCATGAAATACAGTAAACAGGATCATATTGAAATAAGGAGTATAGAAAATCATAAGGCTTGCCTTTGAAACATAAATAAATAATCATCATGTACATATGCATGTATAACGTGTCCCGGCCCTCTAGTGAGGGACTCGATAAATAAAATCATCATATACATGTACATATAACGTGCCCCGGCCCTCTAGTGAGGGACGCGGTGAATGAAGTCATCATATGCCATCCTGGCCGCCTCCCCCCATATCATCGTATCATCATATACATATACATATAACGTGCCCGGCCCTACAGTGAGGGACGCGGTGAATAATGCAGTGGAGTTGCACGAATACATGCCCTGGCCCGGGACGCAGTGAAAGAAGTAATAACAGCTCGCACGAGCAGAGTAGTGAGAAACCATATGCATATAAATCAACTTTCAAGACTCAGTAGATAAGGAGACAATCAACGCTCGAGTATCAAACGATAGTCATGTCAAATCCGTTCTAAATACCATTAGGACTGCATTAAAGAGAAATTTAAGGGATCGTAGACATGTATCAAACAAATCCGAGCCCGCCTATGAAAGTTACGGACTTTATTCGCATTAGGACCCTCTACGAACGTATCGAAGCGATCCGAGCCCGTCTATGAAAGTTACGGACTTTATTCGACATAGAATCCTTTAGGAACAAAAACTCTTTATGCAACATTTACTATCCAATCATACAAAAGACACAAGGACCATAGCTCGACTATATTAGGAATGCTAACATCAAGAAGTGAATAAGAATCGTAGACATGCTCGGATCGTAAGAATAGAGTTACCCCAAGGCTCGTATCATATCATATCTTACTTACCTCAAGACATGCCAAAAGAAAGAAAGGGTAAGCTTTACATACCTGTTCCACCTCTTATTAGCTACGCTTATTTGTCCAAGCTCGTAAGCCTACACTTAAAAGGATTTACACTAATGTTAGACTCTTTATTGCATACTTGTTCCAAATTTCAAATCAAACTACTCTATATTCTGCCAAAAATCGGGCAGCATCTCCCCTGAGCTCATACTAAGCTATCCACAGTCTTGATAACGCGAAATTTTCCAAGGTGTAACATCCTTCCCCCTTTAGAAACATTCGTCCTCGAATGTTAAGTTCTTAGGGATTTCTACAAAAATTTTACCAGAGTTTCCCCTGTAATTGTACCACTATCATCTTATCACAACAACCCAAAACATATGATCGCCCCACCGGGCTACAACATCAACATCCATACTAGCCCACACACGACCAAGAAATCGCTTTAAATAAAGCATTACATATCTGAGGGCTCTGTTTGCATATCCTTTAGGGGCTGAAATAGATACGGGTACCTAGACTTCATTTCTTAACCTTTTTTTTTTTCCACTTCTTTGCCCTCACGTACAAGGTCAGAAATTGGCTAGCACCTCGCTCTTGTTTTGCCTCAAGCAATGTAGTCTTGACATGGTGTGCCTTGACTATTTATTATCCCGTAAGTATTTCTCTTTTTCTCTTTCCTTGTTTGCTTGCTAGTGACCCACTACTTTTCTCGTACACGGTGCCCTTTCTGCGTTTATCCTCTCGGTACCTTCTCGGCCTACTCTTTTTAATGTCTGTCGGCCTTAGATATGCACTGCACTGACACCTTATAGTTTATTGGGCGATTCATCGATCGCACATCCTTGTCACTATCTCTCCTACCTATACACTGTAAGTGTTTATTCGACACGACTTTATCGCTAGTGGGCATAATGGCTGTGTTCGTTAAGATATTCCTTTCAGTTCCTTTCCAAGACCATTTCCCTTGATCTAATGTACGTATATACCTAATGATTCTTCACCCTTTTCTATCCTTCACAGCATAGTTACACTTATGGCAATTCATAATCCGAGTTCAATTAAATTTGTAACTTGCCACCTTTTTGAGCACTTGCCACAACTGTTTCTTTAACCTACATTTTGAATTTCTTTAAATCTCTCAATACAACTCAAAGCATAGGGCTACGACAATTCTTACTCCATTACGACTCCCTTACCACTTATATGTATATCTAGCTCCACAACAGTTACATGTACCATTATACCGACAATCACTTCATCTGTCGTTATTCTTTATCGTATTTTCGGGGTAGCCTTTTGCAATTCTAGTTGGGTATAGCTTCATATTGATGGTTTATATACTCCATAGCACATGCTTTCATATTCAGTATAATTAGCGATCCATGAAATATCTTCTAATATCCGGTGAACTCTTTTATCTCTATTCATAGGAGCAAAGATCTTTCCAAAAATTTCTGAACTACCAATCGTTGTTCCTTTTAACACAATTGTTATCCTCTTCGGTGTAAAATTTCCTCTTGTCATCACCCTGAGTGTCCTTTAGGTTCGTCATCCTCTCTATCATCCTTTGTGAATTTGACTTGAAGACCTTTCTTGCTCTTTTCATTGCCTTTAAGACATGTTGCTGCATATTTAGGTACGGCGCGAATTTACCCAATACGAGGGATTCAAATCATGGTCTAAAAATATCGTAGTTCCTCTTGATGTAAGGTGCTCTCTTAAGTTCTCTTCCATACTCCCTCTCCGCATGTCTACCTCATGGTACCCATATTGTCAATTCGTTTCTACTTCTTTCCATCACCTTCCCGATATGCCAATACGCCTCGAACTTTATTCCCGAGCTAGTAAATTTCTTCTTTTGGAGCTTGAGACTATCGTAACTCTTTGCAAGTCCAACTTTGTTCTTCCCCCCCCCCCTTATTAAGGGGACCCTTATACGCCAATAGGTTCCAAACGTCCATTATCTCCGATAATTATCCGCCGCCCGCATGACTTTCTTAAACCGAAGTTCCTTCATCACATGGTCCGACGTATCTATCTTCTCGCTAGCTACACTCTCTCGTATTTAACTCGGAATACTCATAAGGGTATCCAATTCCGATGCTTTCTTTTTCGTACTTCTGTCTTTCATGACTAACGACGTCCTGGACTCACAAGTTAATGGGGACGTCGAGATTCACTACGTCCTTTATGAAGTTTTCGGTTATACCTAAATCCTTACCTCTCTTCCCGACTTTCTTGTAATATCTCTAAGGTTTCTTACCCTAAGTTCTTCTTCGATTTATGTCTATACCGCCGTTCTTGTCAATATTCCTATGCCTTTCCATCCACTACCAATCCTTTCGCCCATTTAGCTTACTTACTCATAATCCTTCTTAATTATGCGTTTATGTCGCCGCTGTGCATCCGAGTTTTCCGAGTGTCCTACTACTTCTTCTTCGTTAGAGCGAAATTCTTACAATTTACACTCTCTCCATCCCCGTTCATCAACCCTTATCTATCTTTCTGATGCTACGGCCGGGCGATCTTCTCTTCCATACACGTTCCTTATATTTCATTTCATTTCCACTATGACCCAATCTCCCAGTCTTCACATGGATTCCTATTCTATGTCATCAATTTACCCAAATAGTCTCGTGTTTTGCCCGTCGTCTCTTTTGGAGGCTTTACTCACTCATATTTCTTACCTTTCACTTTGTCCGATATTTGATATCCTTACCTTCCATCTACTCACTTTTTTTTCTTTTCCCAAATACCATGGTTGTAGAACTTTCCAAACTTAACCTGTAGTGAAAATAGCATCAGCTTACCTTGTAACGCTGGTACCATATCTTTTGTTTTGTCCCTTGAACTCCGTTACCCTGTTCGATTAATGCCTTCCCTACACTGCAACATTGGTTGCCGGGATACACATACCCACTGATATAGCCATGTATGGGATATCATGTGCATACCTATATACATACATAATTGCTACTATCTCGCTCACAAATACTTCCAAATGCTATTCAACTTGCCCTGCTTCCAGAGCCGTGATGCACCTTCTTTCTCTTCATTGGTTCGATCTGCCTCGTCCTATGTGACCTCTTAAGTTTCTGCCTACTCTGTATACTCTAATTTCTCTTAGGCTACTCTAGCTTCCTATTTGGCTCTCCTGTGTCCGACTTTATAGGACTTTTGGTACACTTCCCAGGGGGTCACCCATCCTAAAATTTCTCTCACTCCAGCACGCTTAACCTTGGAACTCCGATGAAATACGATGCTTTAATACTAGTATGATAGCGTCCACCTCACCGCATGACCTTCATCACATAATCTGGAGTAAGTTGAAGTCTTAACAGATTCCGAAACGTTCTCATAACACATCTCCCTCCGAATTAGAAAGGGTCGCTTACTCTTCTGACTCTGCCATTACTATTTTAGCCCTTTTTCAATCCTCAATATTCACTTTTCACCTATGGATATTACTACTTCCCGTCCTAGACTTCCAGATTCCCAAAGGTGATGAACACACCTTGATCGCCGTTACTTATAAATACTTGGTTATCGGCCTTTGAATTTCTGCTCTCATTTTACCTCGTTCCTCATCCTTTCTATAACCGAGTCTCTCACAGTCCCGGGGTCAGCCGTACTCGCAACTTAGTTAAATCTTATCATTACTATCGGCACGACCTTTCAAGCCATATCACAAACCTATATCTCATTCTCTCTTTATTTCTAGAAAAATTTTGGCAGAGTTTCCTCTGTAATTGTTACTATCTCAAAATCGGCACGCAGGAAGTACCAACAATGCCTCACAGGGCCAACATATGTATATATATATATATATATATCATATCGTATCACAGCCACACAGGGCTCCCAATATAAACAACAGTACGAAAATGATGAACATACCTCGTATGCCCAACTCAAACTGCACCTGTTACACTTTCTTGTTTACTTTCCCTTTTAATCTTCAACTTATATTTCAATCGTACTACAATATCTTACCCGACATATATCTTTCATACCTTTGCTTACCTGCGTGCTCTGTAACTTCTAATATCGCTAGTCACTTTCTTCTGTCGATGCCGTTCTTCTGCTGAAATCAAAGGTTAGTATAAGGAATTTCATCCCTTATGACTTGGCTCTATGGCACGATCTCGGATGTGAAAGAAGAGTAACCACCCTAGATGCCCGTAGCCTCCTGTTTATAAATGTGGCGCGCTTCACACCATAAACAGGACTCTACTGGACACGACTTTGCAGACAACCCCTAGGACGAACTGCTCTGATACCAATTTGTCACACCCCTACTTGATGGGGCATGATGGGCACCCGACCCTTACTTAGGGCCGAGCGAACCCGCTGATCCTCGTGATACTCATAATCTTACTGGACTCCTAAATCATGAAATGAATGCATAATGGAAGCTTTTCAAAGAACAACATGCTTTTCGTCTTTCTCAAATCAAGTAAAATCTGTAATCATATGAAATCTGTAACATAATGCATAATGACACATCGGCTTACAGAGCCGCTTACGAGACTGACATGCTATATACGTGACTCTGTCTGCAAAGTCTCTAACATAAATCAAGATACCATAACATAGATACTCTGACTCGGCAGCACTCCGGAAGGAAATGGAGCTCGCCAATCCAGCTGGAACATCTTCTACTCATCTGTATACACCTGCGTGGCATGAAACGCAGCCCCCGAAGAAAGGGGGTCAGTACGGAATATGTACTGAGCATGTAAAGCATGAAATACAGTAAACAGGATCATACTGAAATAAGGAGTATAGAAAATCATAAGGCTTGCCTCTGAAACATAAATAAATAATCATCATGTACATATGCATGTATAACGTGTCTCGGCCCTCTAGTGAGGGACTCGGTAAATAAAATCATCATATACATGTACATATAACGTTTCTCGGCCCTCTAGTGAGGGACGCGGTGAATGACGTCATCATATGTCGTCCTGGCCGCCTCCCCCATATCATCATATCATCATATACATATACATATAACGTGCCCCGGCCCTCTAGTGAGGGACGCGGTGAATAATGCAGTGGAGTTGCACGAATACATGCCCTGGCCCGGGACGCAGTGAAAGAAGTAATAACAGCTCGCACGAGCAGAGTAGTGAGAAACCATATGCATATAAATCAACTTTCAAGACTCAGTAGATAAGGAGACAATCAACGCTCGAGTATCAAACGATAGTCATGTCAAATCCGTTCTAAATACCATTAGGACTGCATTAAAGAGAAATTTGAGGGATCGTAGACATGTATCAAACCAATCCGAGCCCGCCTATGAAAGTTACGGACTTTATTCGCATTAGGACCCTCTACGAATATATCGAAGCGATCCGAGCCCGTCTATGAAAGTTACGGACTTTATTCGACATAGAATCCTTTAGGAACAAAAACTCTTTATGCAACATTTGCTATCCAATCATACAAAAGACACAAGGACCATAGCTCGACTATATTAGGAATTCTAACATCAAGAAGTGAATAAGAATCGTAGACATGCTCGGATCGTAAGAATAGAGTTACCCCAAGGCTCGTATCATATCATATCTTACTTACCTCTAAGACATGCCAAAAGAAAGAAAGGGTAAGCTTTACATACCTGTTCCACCTCTTATTAGCTACGCTTATTCGTCCAAGCTCGTAAGCCTGCACTTAAAAGGATTCACACTAACGTTAGACTCTTTATTGCACACTTGTTCCATATTTCATATCAAACCACTCTATATTCTGCCGAAAATCGGGCAGCATCTCTCCTGAGCTCATACTAAGCCGTCCACAGTCTTGATAACGCGAAATTTTCCAAGGTGTAACAGCTTAATTCAACAATTCTGACCCTGAATGAGTGCACGACTCTTGAATACCCTGAATAGTCACTTGAACTGACTCCAACTTTCCGAACCCAAATCATAGTCTTGCCATACAGCGGCCAATTCTAATCTTTTCCTCATGAAAAATCGGTCATGTCTGTCACCCTCAACTCCAAAGCTGAGTCGTATCCAAGCTGTCAACTTAGTACCAAAGAACTATACCTTATGATTGCAACCTTCATGTTTCTCAACATTTACTCGATATGCAAATCATATACAACCCCAAATTTTTCAACGCAAAACCTGTAGCCTCATATAATACCCTTTCACCCATCGAACACCTCGATATGCCCATAATAATTTTGAAAGTATCAAATGTTACAACCACCACTCTAAACCTCAAGCAACTACTCCCTAGTCCTTAATACCCATAAGTGCTCACCTAAGCTATCAAGTCAATATTACTTGCAACATAATACACTACCACGAATACAGTCTCATCTCGAAAATATAACTCTAGCCCTCACCTAATAGCGAAAATCCACAATTCCTTTCTCTTAAACCAAACTAACTCATCCACCGAAGAGTGTTCCGAAATTACCCAACTGTGTACCAGTCAAGCTACTTCCATAAGCCTTAACATGTTGGCTACTTGAAATTTTCTCCTTACTAGTCGCTGATCACGAGACCTCACGGAACTTCGTCATATCACTTAGTCCATTTCTGTAGACTTCTTTCTTTAAGCTTACTCAACAATCATACCTCATCTGAATTATGCAAGACAACAACACCACAAACTATATAGACCCAAGTAATTTCTGCAGAAGTACCCTATGGTTACCGATTCTCGATCAACTATACCTTTTCTTTCCTTTTCAACCCCTCAACTTCTAATCAGATAACAATTATTGCCACCGTCTAACCATTACTCGAACCCACTAAATAGAATATCGCATAATCATAAGTCTTGCAAACTAGCCGAGTCAATCCTGGAGATAGTAGCATGCCACGCACTCTACACACTAGAGTTCCCCTAACTCACTCAACTCTAAAACTTAAAACTTTCTAAATCCAGCGTATCACATACACAGTCCTACTAAAGTTCCCACGTACCTCCACCAAGGTACCTTTGCTCAAATTCCCTTTAACTCAAATTTTGAAATGTTTTCTCTAACTCGAATTAATTTGAACCTCATCATTGATTTACAACTTCAAACATCCCAATTATCGAACCAAAACACTTCAAACTATTCGCTCGATTATCCCTGTCATTCAATCAACTCAACTGAGTAGTAACACCAGTAGTAGCAAGAGCTAGCCTATAGATGCAACACCTGATAGCTCCTTGAGTACTAACACTTCGCACTTGTCCAACACTAGAGTCATCCTTATTAGTCAACCACTAGCTCCTATTGGCCCACGGCATAACCCATTATACCAACTCAACATTGAACCTTTATGTCTATCATACCATGTATTGATGCAACATAACTATCAAATCAACTACCTATTAATTCCACGATATCCTTACCATTCCTCTAAATACGAAGACCCAACGAATATATCCTTTACTGGAGAACTAGGACCACAGCGACCTGATATCTTAAGTCTCCACTTGTCATAAGTAACCTTGGTTTGCCATCTTGAATTGATAACCACTTTCCTGAAAGAACCCACAAGCCACCACCATATAGTCACGTCGAAGTCCAACTTAACTTTTCACGACTGAACACAAAATCAACTCTCATACCAAGTGCAACCTTATCTTGACAAATGCAAAGATATACCAATTTTCCCTTCTTAATAACAGAGATTAATCTATCCAAATTCTCTTCCTTACACTGTCGTCCCATTATCACGAAAAGAAATCATACCAAAATTGTCACGACCCAATTGGAAGGCCATGACGGGCACCCGGAGCTAACCTGCCGAGCACCTCTGAATATATATCTCATAATCATTTCTAGGTGGACCACAAAAATAGCTCATGCGTATCATAATCTGTCACGACCCAACCGGAGGGGCCGCGACAGGCACCCGGTGCTAACCCACCCGAGCACCTCTTAACATATTTTCACATTTACATCTAGGTGAGCCACATAGCTAAATCATACTTTCCCTCCATCAATCATACTAATCCCATTGGGTAACAATACATTTATATCATCATCAATAACAATGCCCATATCAATGTACATAAGCCGACAAGGCTAAGAAAATGATATCCAAAATATAGGCCTACAAGGCCAAACACATCTAACCATATGCACATGTCTACGAGCCTCTAAAGAGAGTATTTCATATCATATAGGTGGGACAGGACCCCGCCATGCCCATAAATATGTACACAAAAGAATAAGTACCAAAAGCTGTAGCTCCGAATGAAATGGAGCTCCGCTATGTAGTCCCTGAGTAATAAAGCTATGAATCAAGTCTGTCTCCCACAACAAAGGCAATGGGCATGACGCAAAGATCCACAAACAAAAGGACGTCGCATACGAAGAATGTACCGAGTATGTAAAGCATGATCAACATCATTAAGAAAACATAATAGACAACATAAGAAATAGCATAGGATGGGAGATAGTAGTATCATCAATAAACACTTACTTGCTTTCCATAGGGACTTTCCATTTCTAATGCGTGATTGTGTACATACATCCATATCCGTATCCGTACTCGTTTACATTCCATATCCATAATCGTATTCGTAGTCATATTTCCATTCATACTCGTATTCATTTACATATTCATATATATAGCATTTACGTAGTCATGGCATATTCGTATTCATATTCATATTCATATTCATATCATATACATAGCATTTACATAGCATACCCGACCACAAAGGTTCGGTGTTTCACATACCTGGCCCTATCAAGGCTCAGGGTTATACATACCTGGCCCTACCAAGGCTCAGGGTTATCTGTACCCAACAGTAGTGGTGCGCGCGCAATATATATATATGTATATACATTCTATCCGGCCATACAAGCTCGGGGTTTCATAATATATATATATATATATATATACATACATTCTACCCGGCCATACAAGCTCGGGGTTTCATAATAGCCATACATAGGCACATATACATAAAAGCCCTTAAATATCTTTAGCATCACCACTATCGTCGTTCATTACATCTATCCCTAGAGGATTACTCATTATATGGGGAAATTAGTACAATCGTAACATATCGAGAATCATCAGCATAGTAGCTTTTAAAGATAGGATCATTTGGAGGACATCGTAGGCTCATAGAAGAATAGATATTTGGCCAAGGAACCATGCCTTATGAAAGAAGGGTTAGCCTAACATACCTTTCTGTTCAACTATTCTATCACTTGCACATTCTCCTTCAATGCTCACGTTTCTACCTTCATTAGAGTCATACTATCATTAGAAAATCGATAGCTTAGCATACATGACTAAAGCTAGAGAAAATTGGACTACATCTCCTTTATTTATACAACTTCCTCCATATCATATATCAACTCCCAAACATCAATAATAACATTCTCAACATCATAACAATACTTTTTATTCACATACATTATCCCTACTTCTCAATTCAGTTCCAATCACCCATTTTCATGGTCATAGCACACAATTACATTCATTCATATACAATGTTTATCCCGTATTCTTAACATCATTTATAACATAATCATAATCACAACATATCAAGAATCATGACTCAATCAAAACTATTACTCAAAAATGACACTATTCCACATTCACGACCCATTTCCTATATCCTTCTACAATCCAAGTGTTTCAACTTTCAATACCTTAAACAACATGGAAATACCATAAAACTTACCTTAGATGGTATAGGAATGACCCTTGGGTGCAAAAACTTCACTTGAGCAAAACCCTAGTCTCTCCTTCACTTAGATTCTTGTCTTGGATGAACTTTAATGGGTTTCTTACACTTGATTCACTTAGTTTGATGAAGCTGATCACTAATATCCCTTGAATTTTTTGTGGGAGAAGTGTTCTAGAGAGAAGGGGTGAAAAATGAAATGAAATAATGAACTTGGTCCCCTTTTTAATAACTTAAAAATCTGACCTGTCGGGAAAATATACGAACACTTATACTGTCCGTATAAACTTATACGGTCTGTACAATTGACCGTGAAATCACCCCTTCAACATATCGCTTCTATGACCATTATACGGCACATTATACGGTCCGTATAATTTTATACGGTCCGTATAAGTGACCGTATAATCCCATCAGTGAGGGACCTTCACTGTGACGATTCTGCGGACCATTATACGGACCGTATAATCGACCGTATAACCCATCTTTTCACTGATCTTGTTCTCGTCACTTCGTTTGATCTCCAATCCTTATGGAACCTTCTTAACACTTGTTTATCACCTCATTAATAATCTAAGGGACATTATAACTCTTCTCCAAAATATCATTAAGTCGTCGTTAACTTGTTACTCGTAAATCCTTTCCGATACATATCGTATGCCTTGCCTTCTCTTGGCAAACTTTCTCCCCTTACCTCGAATGCCTTTGAAATCATAATTAGGGTCATCAAATGTCATTCGTTACTTATTGAAATATCGAATACTTCGTGTCCTTCGTTCGTCTATTCACTGTGCATCAACAGGGAATTTTTCGAGGTGTAACATAATTTGTAAGGGCATATATCACAAGATAATGACACATCCCTATATAATCATCAATAACTTGCACATCATTTATTGGCACGATCCTAGTAGATTCTCCAACACATTTACGAAGCATTGAGACATAAAAAACTGGGTGAACTGGCTCTAGATCAGGAGGTAGATCTAATTCGTAAGCCACTTTGCCTTCCTTGCGCACAATCTCATAAGGCCCAATGTACCGGGGACTAAGCTTCCCCTTTTTGCCAAATCTCATAACACCCTTCATCGGCGACACCTTTAAGAATACCTAATCTTTAACTTGGAACTCTAAGCCCTTTCGATGATTATCAGCATAGGACTTTTGGTGCCTTTGGGCTGCTAATAATCGATCTTGTATGAGCTTAAATTTCTCTATAGCTTGCTGGACCAAGTCTGGCCCTATCAATTTAGTCTCTTCTAGCTCGAACCACCCAATTGGGGATCTACACTTTCGCCCATATAAAACCTCATACGGTGCCATTTGAATGATAGAATGATAGTTATTGTTATAAGCAAATTCAATAAGTGGTAAGTGTGTCACGACCCAACTAGGGCCATGACGGGTACCCGGGGCTAACCACCGAGCACCACCCATTCCATTACTTATCCTGCCTTCATTCATATTTTCTTATCATTCATAATCATAGAAAAACTGTTATATCCCATATTTTGTACGTTGGAATATTTTTAAGTTGGTTGCGACGAGTTATGGACAAGGCTATTTTTTTCCGACCTTGCCTTAAGGCATTTGTTGCTTACGAATTTATTGGCATGGAATATTAAGAAAAATTTGGGGTTAGAAGTTAATTTAGGAAAGTTGGCATTTCACGAAATAATGGCCAAGTTGGCCGTGTGGTATGAGTGGGGCACCACCCATGGCTTGGCTAATTTTAATTCATCCAAGCCATATGTGGGCCATGGGACACATGGATGACTTATATATGAGCATATTGGATGACTTATTAATCACATTCTTCATACTTTCAAACTTTAGAAAATTCAAGAAACTTGGAGAAAAATAAAGAGAGGCCATTCGGCCATGGAACCGAGAATTTGAGCCCTCAAATCTTGATTCAAAAAAAAAATATTTTCTTCTAGCAATTCCAACCAATTGGAAGGTCCTTATTAACGTGCTTAAAAATTGACAATCATGTTGTTACTTCATAATTTAAACTCACGTTGACGATTATATTTCGTATTTTTGTACGTCGGATTATTCGCAAGTGAGGTGGGGCCCACACATTGAGATTTTTTTTGGGACATGCGACAATTTATATGAATCACATATGTGAAGTTAAACATAACTCAAGAAGGACCCTTGAGCCAAATCAAAGTTGAAGTCCTCCAAGCAAATATTTTTAAGTAACGTTTTCGGGTGATCTGACTTCGAGGGGTAGAAACGGTATCATAAGTTTGGAATCTGAAAAAATACCAAAGACAGAAGTTGTAGATAATTGAATTATATTTCCAACCATAGGTCGTGGGCCGACATGTGACGTCGGGATAAGGAGATATGGACGTTTTAAGACGGAAAGGTCAGTGGGCTAGGCCCAAACCGGGCCCAATCGGGTTAGGCCCATGACCCATGCCTATTTAAGTGAAATTTCAGCCCTTTCCTCTCATTTTTCAGACCAAGAACACCAGAAAATTCTGGAAAGAGAGAGAGAAGAGCCTTGAGAGAAGAAAAATCAATTTTGACCAAAATCGAGCCCCGAATTCCGAAGTCCATGAAGAGAAAAGTGTTGTACGCCGCGTTGTCTTCAATTTGAGCTAAAAATCAACCAAGGAGAAGAGTGATAACGTGGGGGATGCATGCTTAAGGTATGAATACGGTTCCTTTTCATTGTTAACGAGTTTATTTAGAATTTTAACGGATTAGCACGGAGGGAATAGTCTGATAAATTCGTTTGTTGGTGTTGTGAATTATGGAAGGAGATTTGAAGAGAATTTTGGATGAAAATAAATGTAATTACCTTGTAAAATGTGAAGGCTGTTGTTATTGATGTTGTTCATATGAATTTCGACTCCTTTACGGAAATAAAATTATTAAATAGTTATATCGCAAATTTGGTTGGTTGAGAAATTTAGAAAACGATAGTGTGCGGGCTGTTTTATGGCATACGTCGGTATTGGAAATGATGTTAATACTATTGGTATTGTTGTTGGTGTTGTTGGTTACTGAATTGAGAATTCGGGCTAGGCATATAAACGGGGGAAATCTTTGCCCAAATTTAGTAGACAAATGCTAACTTAGGATTGAATTCCTAAGTGCCTATAGCTAATGTTTGGTATTTATTGACGTATTGTAGATCTTGGGGAGCCCGAGACTTGAGTTTGGATTAGCTTAGGAAGCGGACAAGGTATGTAAAGCTTAACCTTTCTTTCTTTTGGCATGTCTTAGTGTAAGCAAGCTATGACACGATCCTTGGGGTAGCTCTATTCCTATGATCCGAGCATGTTACGATTCTTATCCGTCTCTTAATGTTAGCATTCTTAATGTGGTAGAAATATGGTTTGCATGTCTTTGTATGATTGAATCCAAATGTGGTACAAAGAGTTTTGCTCCAAAAGGATTTTTATATTGAAAATGTCCCTAACTTTCATAGACAGAACCGGATTGCTTTGATATGCTCGTAAATGATTCTATAACGAATAATGACTTTAACTTTCATGGGCGGGCCCGGATTGGTTTGACGCATATCCGTGGTCCCCGAGATTTCCCTTGTATAGTCCTAACGGCTTGTCTTTGAAGAACCTAACATGATTACCGTTTTAATTCTCGAGTGTCGACTACTTACTTATCCATTGAGTCTGTAATGATGATTTATGTGCATATGGTTTCTCACTACTCGCTCGTGCATGCCTCAATGTATCTTTCACCGAGTCCCGGCCGGTATGTATTCGTGCACGGTTTCCACCGCATTATTCACCGAGTCCCTCACTAGAGGGTCGGGTACGGTATATATATATATATATATGATGATATGATGATGTGATGATATGGATGGATGGCGGCCGGGATGGCATATGATGATTCTATTCACCGAGTCCCTCACTAGAGGGGCGGGACATATATATATATATATATATATATATATATATATATATGACATAATGACATGATGATATGATGATTTTATTTACCGAGTCCCTCGCTAGAGGGCCGGGACACATTATGTATACGCATATGTACTACATGATTTTGACACGCATGATATATGATTTAAAGGCAAGTCTTTTGGATTTTTTTTTACGGTTATTATACTTGTTTACTGTAAATCCCAGTTCGGCTATGCTCTTGATTACTGTATTCCATGCTTTGCATACTCAGTACATATTCCGTACTGACCCCCCCCCCTTTCTTCGGGGGCTGCGTTTCATGCCACGCAGGTATATACAGATGATTAGAAGAGGTTCCAGCTAGATTGGCGAGCTCCATTTCCTCCCGGAGTGCTGCCGAGTCAGAGTGTTTATGTTATGTCATCTTGGTTTATGTTAGAGACTTTGCAGACACGGTCACGTGTATATATAACATGTCAATTTTGTAAGCGGCTATGTAAGCCGATGTATCATTATGTATTATAATACAGATTTCCTATGATTACAGGTTTTATTTGTTTTGAGAAAGATGAAAAGTGTGTGGTTCTTTGAAAAGCTTCCATTATGTTTTATTTTCATGATTTAATGGACCAGCATGATTATGAGTATTACGAGAGTTAGTGGGTTCGCTCGGCGCTAAGTAAGGGTCGGGTGCCCAGCACGCCCTATCAAGTTAGGGTGTGACAAATTGGTATCAGAGCAGTTCGTCCTAGGGGTTGTCTGCAAAGTCGTGTCCGGTAGAGTCCTGTTTATGGTGTGAAGCGCGCCACATTTATAAACGGGAGGCTACGGGGCATCTAGGGTGGTTACTCTTCTTTCGCATCTTAGATCGTGCCATAGAGCCAAGTCATAGGAAATGAGATTCCTTACCCTGACTTTTGATTGCGGCGAGAAGAATGACATCGACGAAGAAAGTGATTGATGATATTGGAAGTTACTAAGCACGCGAGTAAGCAAAGGTATGAAAGGTATATGTCGAATAAGGTATTGAAGTACGATCGAAATGTAAAGTTGAAAGCTAAAAAGGAAAGTAAACGGAAAGTGCAACGGTGCGATTCGAGTTGGGCATACGAGGTATGTTCGTCATTTTCGTATCGTCGTTGATATTGGGAGCCCCGTGTGGTTTGTGATATGATATGATACATATATATATATATATATGTTGGCCACTGCGAGGCATTGTTGGTATTTCTGCGTGCGTGTGTTTGAGATAGTAATAATTATAGAGGAAACTGCGAAATTTTCCAAAAATAAAAAGAGAATGAGATATAGGTTGTAATACGACTTGAAAGGTCGTGCCGATAGTAATGGTGAGATGCGGCTAGGCTACGAGTACGGCCGACATCGAGAAAGAAGTTAATTACTAAATTAAGGATAAGAATAATTAGAAGGTCGATACCGATATGATAAAAGAATTTGGAAAGGGTTTGTAATCCTAAGAGATGATTCAGAAAAGGGCTGGTAAATCTTGATGGAGTATTATTTAAGATACCGACTGAATTAATAAGCAGGGATGAATTATGACGAGCCTATAGTTAAAAGAGATAATAGCGTGATTAAGACAAGAGTACAGAGGAAAATAATTATGGTGGATGTGAATGTACGGATAAGGCAGCTTGCGAGATATTACGGATAAAGTGGACCAGGAAGGGTGAAAGGTTAAGAAGTGCTATATTATAGGATTGATTACGAATAGGATATAATGTGAATATAATGGAGATTGTTATGAAAATAAGTAAGGCCGAGTGAGAAGGTGGCCAAAGCTACGATGTGATCTATGTAGCTAGAATATAAAGGCAAGTATGACGCGCGAGAAGTGAGCTATAGGACGAACAAGGAAGGCTTATCAAGTTACGTAGGGGAAGTTCGGAATAAGGGTTATATAATAACGGAAATGATAGCGAGTGTAAGAAAAGAAAGGGTAATTGGAAGAAGGAAATAAGAAGAAAGCGAGGTGAGAGGGTAGTGATAGATCACGACATGTGTAGCCAAGGATACGAGTACTATAAGTGACGAGACTGTGAAAGACTCGGTTATAGAAAGGATGAGGAACGAGGTAAAATGAGAGCGAAATCAAAGGCCGATAACCAAGTATTTATAAGTAACGGCGATCAAGGTGTGTCCATCATCATTGGGAATGCGGAAGTCTAGGACGGAAAGTAGTCGTACCCATAGGTGAAACGTGAATACCGAGGATTAAAAGAGGGCTAAAATAGTAATTGTGTTATGAGAGCGTTTTAAAATCGGTTAAGACGTCAATGTATTCCGTTATGTGATGAAGGTCATGTGGTGAGGTGGACGCGATCATACTAGTGTTAAAGCATCGTATCTCATCGGAGTTCCAAGGTTAAGCGTCTTTGGAGTGAGAGCAATTTTAGGATGGGTGACCCCCGGAAGTTTTACGAAAAGGTCGACAAATTCGGACGTAAGAAGCAAATGAGAAGCTAGAGTAATCTAAGGAAAATTTGAGTACGCGGTGGGCGGAAACCTTAAGAGGTCGCGTAGAACGGGGAGGATTAGACCGGTAAAGAGAAAGAAAGTGCATCACAGCTCTAGAATTAGGAAGAGTTGGAATAGCGTTTGGAGATATTTGTAAGCAAGATAGTAGAAATTATACATGTATATAGGTATGCTCGAGATATCCCGTACACGGCTATGCCAGCGGATATGTGTATCCGGCAACCAACGTGGCGGTATTTGGAAGACATTAATTGGACAGGGTGACGAAGTTCAAGTGGAAAGAAGTATTGATGGCACAAATGTTACAAGGCAAGTTGATGTTGTTTTCACCACAGGTTAAGCTTGGAAAGTTCTAATACAATGATAGTTGGAAAAGAAAGAAAGTGGGTAGGTGGAAGAGAAGAGAATCAAAATGTCAGAATAAGAGTGCCGTCTAATTGAAACTGGAAATGCGGACATAAGGCAAAGTATAATTGGGTAATAGTATAAGCACACCCCTTAAAGGGGTGAAGCGAGTGCGAGAGATGCAAGTGTAAGATGAAGACAAACGACACTACAATATCTTGGATACGGATGCTTGGACTACAGGTAAGATTCTTTGCCGAGGCAAGTTAGTAAGATCCAAAAGCCAGAAAGAGGGGTTGAAGCTAAGATGGTACTTGAGATAGTGCTGGGGATTAATTGTAGAGATCTTGAATGATATGATATTGGAAAGTGGACGCTTAAAAAGGGAGAATACGACAAGAGAAGATAATGAGTAACTTGCGGAGACATTGTGAAAGATAACACTGCTATGCGGGATTAGAAGCTAAGATGTGGGCAATAGAGTTGTTCGCTAACGATAGAGAACCCCCTATAGTAGGAAGTGAGGAAAGGAAGGGAAAGGAGTATGACAAGATAGGCTACCAGCGAATGTAAGTACGGGGGGGGGGGGGGGAGATGTGAAGTAGCATGAACCAAGAGAAGGAAAGGCCGTGACTAAGATTGAACATACCTTATACAAGTTATACAAGAATAGTGATGCCACCTGCAAGTATTGGTATGATAAGAATGAGACTAAGTAAGTACTTGATAAGAAGAGTAAGGACTTAGCAACGACAACGCAGTTGTGATATTTTGGGTACATTACAGAAAAATGTAACGATAGTTTAAGCCAATTACTAAAATAGAATTAGTGCTGAGGACAAACAGGACATGGCTATGGGTGGACCAAAGATCTACCATGACACCGGTTGTAAGATAAGAGGGGCGAAGACAAAGCGAAACCTAAGAATCAGTGAAGCCATGCTAGGTATTTCTTGGGCTAATTTAAGCGCCTTTGTATATTCGCGTAAAGATTGCAACAACATATGTGACAGGAAAGTTGAGAGCAAGATCTGAGTGAAGAGACGATGGAAAGGTTTGAATTAAAGATAAAGAGATGACACGGGATAATGTGCCTAGAATGTTACAAGTTGAGTAAAAGGGATTGTAAGATGATTTAGACAAGATGGTCAAAACTAGCTGATCGCTAAGAGAGTGAATTTATGCGTCAGATTCTTTCAGATTTATATCAACTGACGATAAGTAAAGTAGGGAACGGCTATTAGCAGCCCAGAGACGACAGAAAGCATATGACGACAATCGACGTCGACACTTAGAATTCCGGATTGGCGAGTGGGTATGCTTGAAGATGCCACCCATGAAAGATGTAATGAGATCCGACAAGAAGAAGAAGTTTAACCCGAGATGTATTGGACCTTATTATATTATTCGTAAGGTAAAAGGAGATGAAAAAGAAATATGATTGGTAGATGAGAGTACATGCTAGGGTAATAAAGGAAACCCCTCCGAGATCCTTATAAGACCCTATGAGACTAGTTGAACATTCGAGGACGAATGTTCTAAAGGGGGGAAGGATGTTATATCCCGTATTTTGTACGTTGGAATATTTTTAAGTTGGTTGCGACGAGTTATGGACAAGGCTATTTTTTTCCGACCTTGCCTTAAGGCATAAGTTGCTTATGAATTTATTGGCATGGAATATTAAGGAAAATTTGGGGTTAAAAGTTAATTTAGGAAAGTTGGCATTTCATGAAATAATGGCCAAGTTGGCCGTGTGGTGTGAGTGGGGCACCACCCATGGCTTGGCTAATTTTAATTCATCCAAGCCATGTGTGGGCCATGGGACACATGGATGACTTATATATGAGCATATTGGATGACTTATTAATCACATTCTTCATACTTTCAAACTTTAGAAAATTCAAGAAACTTGGAGAAAAATAAAGAGAGGCCATTCGGCCATGGAACCGAGAATTTGAGCCCTCAAATCTTGATTCAAAAAAAAAAAAAATTCTTCTAGCAGTTCCAACCAATTGGAAGGTCCTTATTAACGTGCTTAAAAATTGACAATCATGTTGTTGCTTCATAATTTAAACTCACGTTGACAGTATTATATTTCGTATTTTTGTACGTCGGATTATTCGCAAGCTGAGGTGGGGCCCACACATTGAGATTTTTTTTGGGACATGCGACAATTTATATGAATCACATATGTGAAGTTAAACATAACTCAAGAAGGACCCTTGAGCCAAATCAAAGTGGAAGTCCTCCAAGCAAATATTTTTAAGTAACGTTTTCGGGTGATCTGACTTCGAGGGGCAGAAACGGTATTATAAGTTTGGAATTTGGAAAAATACCAAAGATATAAGTTGTATATAATTGAATTATCTTTCCAACCATAGGTCGTGGGCCCACAGGTGACGTCGGGATAAGGAGATATGGACGTTTTAAGGCGGAAAGGTCAGTGGGCTAGGCCCAAACCGGCCCAATCGGGTTAGGCCCATGACCCATGCCTATTTAAGTGAAATTTCAGCCCTTTCCTCTCATTTTTCAGACCAAGAACACCAGAAAATTCTGGAAAGAGAGAGAGAGAGAGCCTTGGAGAGAAGAAAAACCAATTTTGACCAAAATCTGAGCCCCGAATTCCGAAGCCCATGAAGAGAAAAGTGTTGTACGTTGCGTTGTCTTCAATTTGAGCTAAAAATCAACCAAGGAGAAGAGTGATAACGTGGGGGCTGCATGCTTAAGGTATGAATACGGTTCCTTTTCATTGTTAACGAGTTTATTTAGAATTTTAACGGATTAGCACGGAGGGAATAGTCTGATAAATTCGTTTGTTGGTGTTGTGAATTATGGAAGGAGATTTGAAGAGAATTTTGGATGAAAATAAATGTAATTACCTTGTAAAATGTGAAGGCTATTGTTATTGATGTTGTTCATATGAATTTCGACTCCTTTACGGAAATAAAATTATTAAATAGTTATATCGCAAAATTTGGTTGGTTGAGAAATTTAGAAAACAGTGTGCGGGATGTTTTATGGCATACGTCGGTATTGGAAATGATGTTAATACTATTGGTATTGTTGTTGGTGTTGTTGGTTCTTGAATTGAGAATTCGGGCTAGGCATATAAACGGGGAAATGCTTTGCCCAAATTTCGTAGACAAATGCTAACTTAGGATTGAATTCCTAAGTGCCTATAGCTAATGTTTGGTATTTATTGACGTATTGTAGATCTTGGGGAGCCCGAGACTTGAGTTTGGATTAGCTTAGGAAGCGGACGAGGTATGTAAAGCTTAACCTTTCTTTCTTTTGGCATGTCTTAGTGTAAGTAAGCTATGACACGATCCTCGGGGTAACTCTATTCCTATGATCCGAGCATGTTACGATTCTTATCCGTCTCTTAATGTTAGCATTCTTAATGTGGTAGAACTATGGTTTTCATGTCTTTGTATGATTGAATCCAAATGTGGTACAAAGAGTTTTGCTCCAAAAGGATTTTTATGTTGAAAATGTCCCTAACTTTCATAGACAGAACCGGATTGCTTTGATATGCTCGTAAATGATTCTATAACGAATAATGACTTTAACTTTCATGGGCGGGCCCGGATTGGTTTGACGCATATCCGTGGTCCCCGAGATTTCCTTGTATAGTCCTAACGGCTTGTCTTTGAAGAACCTAACATGATTACCGTTTTAATTCTCGAGCGTCGACTACTTACTTATCCATTGAGTCTGTAATGATGATTTATGTGCATATGGTTTCTCACTACTCTGCTCGTGCATGCCTCAATGTATCTTTCACCGAGTCCCGGGCCGGGTATGTATTCGTGCACAGTTTCACTGCATTATTCACCGAGTCCCTCACTAGAGGGCCGGGTACGTATATATATATATATATATATGATGATATGATGATGATGATGGATATGGATGGCGGCATGATGATGGCATATGATGATTCTATTCACCGAGTCCCTCACTAGAGGGCGGGTACGTATATATATATATATATATATATATATATATATATATATATATATATATATATATATATATATATATATATATATATATATATGGCATAATGACATGATGATATGATGATTTTATTTACCGAGTCCCTCACTAGAGGGCGGGACACGTTATGTATACGCATATGTACTACATGATTTTGACACGCATGATATATGATTTAAAGGCAAGTCTTTTGGATTTTTTTTTTTTTTTGGTTATTATACTTGTTTCTCTAAATCCCGGTTATGCTCTTGATTCTTTGTATTCCATGCTTTGCATACTCGGTACATATTAAAATGCCGACCCCCCTTTCTTCGGGGGCTGCGTTTCATGCCACGCAGGTATATACAGATGATTAGAAGAGGTTCCGGCTGGATTGGCGAGCTCCATTTCCTCCCGGAGTGCTGCCGAGTCAGAGTGTTTATGTTATGTCATCTTGGTTTATGTTTGAGACTTTGCAGACAGGGTCACGTGTATATATAGCATGTCAATTTTGTAAGCGGCTATGTAAGTCGATGTATCATTATGTATTATAATACGATTTCCTATGATTACGGGTTTTATTTGTTTTGAGAAAGATGAAAAGTGTGTGGTTCTTTGAAAAGCTTCCATTATGTTTTATTTTCATGATTTAATGGATCTCAAAGATAGCACCTCTAGAATAAAGGAGGGTTTTACGCAACTCTGCTGATTGCCCCTATGGATCTGTACCGTCTCCCTGTCTACCTGTGGGCATGAACACAGCGTCCGAAGAAAAGGACGTCAGTACGAAATATGTACTGAGTATGTAAAGCATGATCATTATCAAGATGGAGACATAATTGATAACATATGAAATAACTTAAGATTGGAGACAATAGATTCCTCACCATAGCACTTACCCCCCCCCCCCCCCCTAGGGACGTTCAATTTCTATTTCGTACTCACATACATACATTCATATCTTTGCTTATTTGCCTGTCGTATCTATATTTCCTTTCGTACTCAGGTTTGTATCATATACTTTGCACATACATAGCCCTTACTTGGCACTTACGTGGTCTTAACATATTCATACTCTAATCGATGGCATATACATGGCATAATCGTACTCATAAAGATGTCATACATGTAGCTTATTATATTGCGTACCCGACCATGAAGGTTCGGTGTTATCCTTAACATCACTATACGTCACATAAACATATCATGATCTTAGCACGACTAATCATCATCTCACATTCACCATAACACATACATATACCTATCATAGTGTCGTGTCTATTTATACACATTTGAACAATATCCGTATTTGGCCACGTAGGGCTCGACAATATCCGTATTCGGCCACGTAGTGGCTCGACAATATCCGTATTCGGCCACGTAGTGGCTCGACAATATCACATGTTTATCTTTCGTACCCGGCCATAACGAGGCTCGGTGTGTCTCTTATCATTACACACATCTCATATGCTTATCATAGCTTTCCATAAAACATGCACTTAAATCAAGGACAATCTATTAGAAATAATATCATTTCCATGACGTGAACTTCACAACATATACCGTACACTTGCCATACATTTTATATATTTGTCATCATACATCATCATAGATTCATCACTATCATTCATTTCATGGACATATTATTCATTCATCTTTATTCGTGTCATATTCGCATCGTAAGCATATCATAATTCTACCATATTTTAGCATTCTTATGTTACATATAACTATACATATCCTCAACACATACATTTGAACTCAAGACAACTACATCTATGGCGGGGTGACATAAGGTCGTGAATCCCCCGATCATGTTATGGGATGAGCGTAAGCGTCATATCTCACCTTGGAGGGATTAGCATTTAAGGCGAGTACATGTCGGAAGAACATCAATGGCTCATGATCGTCATCGTTAACTTCGTAGGTACATCATATTGTAATCTCTAGAATCTTTAGGTTTAAACTTATCATTATCTTTATCGCATTCATAGCGTATTTCTTGTCTTATCTAACTATTCATGAACATAGGCTCTTCGTCTCTCGAAACATAGGCGATTCATGAAGGAGAAGGAATATCATACATAGGATTCATGCCTTAGAAAGAAAGGTTGAGCCTTACATACCTCTGTCGTTTAGTTACTCTATTGCTTGCTCGTTCTCCTCTAACGCTCACGCCTTTACCTTCAAGAGAGTTCGTATCGACATTAGCTACGCAATTATAAGAACGTGCTTCTTAAGGTTGAAGAAAATTGGGCAGCGTTTCCTTTGGTTATACTACTTTCCGCCATATTCCATATCAACTACCAACATTCATACCAACAATCACGATATTACTAACAACAATCGTCATTCATTTACATTATTCGCATTTCACAATTTCATTCCAATCCCCCATAATCATGACTAAAGTCTATTTTCGCGTTCTTTCATATCCAATGCTTATTCCATGTTCTAAATGTCATTTATAACGTATTTAAACTCTCAACATATCCATTTTCATGATTCATTTCAGCTACTACTCAACATTGACACTATTCACCCATTTAACACCCATTTTCTCTACTCTTCTACAATCCATGTGTTTCAACTTACTAATACTTCAAATAACCTAGAAAGGTCATGAAACTCACCTTAGATGATGGACGAACAAGCCTTGGATGATAATACACCTTTTCCACCAAAACCCTATTTCACTTTCTCGTGGAATTTCTTGGTTTGGATGACTTTAATGAGGTTTCATAAGCTTGATTCACTTCAAATCTTGTTATTGATCTTTGATTCTCTTGGTTTTCTTGTGGATGAAATATGTGGAAGGTTCTAGAGGTCTTGAGAAGTTGAAGAAACGTGTGGAAATGAAATAAATGAAATGGGAGCATCATTATATAATTGAACTAAGTTCAGCCCGTCGGGAGTTCCACGGACTGTTCCACGGTCCGTGGAACCAAGTGCTGGCCGAGGAACTGGTCGTGGTTCACGACCAGACAGCCACCTCCTCTGCGTCGGTTCCGACGGACCCATCCACGGTCCGTGGAATATTATATGGGCCGTGGAAGTGATCGTGGAATTCACTGCTTCTCCGAAATTGTTCCCGTCGTCTCGTTTGATCTCCAATCCTTATGGAACCTTCTTAACACTTTTTTATCACATCATTGGTAATCTAAGGGACATTATAACTCTTCTCCACAACATCCTTAAGCCACCATTAACTCGATACTCATAGTTCTCGTCCGACACACTAACCTATAGCTCGCTTTCCCTAGCAACTTTCTTGCCTTATCTCGGATGCCTTTGGAAATCTTAATTAGGACCATCACATACTATTTCTTACTTATCCAAGCCTCGTATTCATCGTGCCCTTCGCGAGCCTATTCACTTGTACGCTAAGGGGAAATTTTCGAGGTGTAACAAAGTGATCATCCCAATATCCTCCAAAATCTAACATACATGCCCGTAACATATCCTCAAGAGTCTGAATGGTACGTTCAGCTTGTCCATCAGTCTGCGGATGAAATCGTGCTAAGGCTCACATGAGTCCCCAAACCCTCTTGGAAGGACTTCCAAAAATTAGCCGTAAACTGAGTCCCTCTATCGGAGATAATTGATACCGGAACACCGTGAAGCCGCACTATCTCTTTAACATAAAGCTTTGCATAATCTTCTGCCACATATATCATTCTGACTAGTAAGAAATGAGCTGACTTCGTGAGTCTATCCACAATCACCTATATAGAATCATACTTACGTCGAGAACGGGGTAAGCCTGTAATGAAGTCCATGTTAATTACTTCCCACTTTCAAGTTAGAATTTCTATAACTTGCAACAATCCGCCTGGCTTTTGGTGCTCGATTTTCACTTGTTGACAATTGGGACATTGAGCTACAAATTCTGCTATATCCTTCTTCATCCCATTCCACAAATAAATAGATTTAAGATCATGATACATTTTCGTTGCTCCAGGGTGGACAGAATAACGGGAGCAATGGGCTTCTCTCAATATTTGGTGGCGTAGTCCCGCCACATCGGGAACACGTAATCTACCTCGGCATCGGAGAACTCCGTCTCCTGCAATCTTAAATGATGACTTCTCCTTCTGGGGAAGTGTATCTCTGTAATGCATTAGCATGGGATCTTCGTATTGTCGCTCTTTCACTTCCACTACTAACGACGAGACTGTTGAATTCTGAATCGTAGTTCCCCTGCTACTTGCGTCCACTACTCGAACTCCTAGGCTAGCTAACGGCTGGAGCTCATAAGCCATTTCTCTTTTCTCTGGTCGTACATCACACAAACTTCCCATAGATCTACGCGCAGCATCGACCATAACATTTTCCTTTCCGGGGTGATATAGGATATCAACATCATAATCTTTTAGCAACTCCAACTATCGTCATTGCCGCAAATTCAACTCTTTCTGCTTGAAGATATACTGAAGGCTCTTATGATCTGTGTAAATATCCACATGAACACCATACAAGTAATGTCTCCACATCTTTAATGCATGAATCACTTCAGCCAATTCAAGGTCATGGGTTGGATAATGTTTCTCATGTTTTCGTAATTGCCTTGAAGCATACGCAATCACGTTACCATGTTGCATCAACACACAGCCTAGCCCAATGCCTGAAGCATCGCAATAAACAACATAACCTTCCTGTTACACCCCATACTTCGTACGTCGGAATATTCTAAGTTGGTTGCAACGAGGTATGGACAAGACTTTTAATTTCCGGTTTTGTTGATTTTGTCTCAAAGCATAAGTCGCATATTCATTTTTGGTGGGTATGAAATGTTAAGGGTAAACTTGGAATAAGGAATTTGGGGTTAAAAGTGAATTATGGAAAGTTGGCCATTATTTGAAATGGCCATGAGGTGGCCGGCCATGTGTGAGTGTGTGTGGGCCATGGGGCCATGTGTTTAAATTACATATGTAGCCAAAGATGACTAAGTAAGTCATCTTAATCACTTCCTCCCTTAAGAAGTTTCAAGAGAGAGAGTTGAAGAGAGAAAAAAAAGGCACACGGCCATGGAAGAGCGGGGCCGGGCCGAAACCAAATTTCCTCAAATTTGATCTTGGAAAATTCTTTTCTTTAAGATTTCCTACTAAGTGAAGGTCCTCGTCGACGGGAGTGGTTGTTGGAGCAAGAAAAACGTCCGTTGTTGCCTTGTCCAAGCCTAGCAAGAGGAGAAGTTGATTGGAAAAGGTGAGGTTTGATTTCCTTTACATGCTTTATAGATGGTTGTGTGTGTTGTGGTATACTTTGATGAATGAAGTTCATGGAATTATGGTATGTGGAGTATAGCCGTGTGTGTGTGGGTGTTGTAGGAATGAAGAATTAATTGTATTCTACATGTTTGTGTGTTGTTGTAGGGTGAAACGAATAAACTTCATGAAAATATGGATGTTGAGGTTGAGCCATGAATGTTGTGCTGTGGGTCGTACGGGTGTTTTAGTATGACAAAGAATGGATTGATTTTACTTAGTGTTTTAGTTGTTGTGGTTATGGATTATGTGATGTAAAAATGCATGGAAATCATGAAGGAGGTATGATGATGCCTTGGCCGAGAATGGGTTATTTTGTGTACTAAGGAATGAATTAATATTGTGTAGTAATTTAGTTGTTATTGTCATGAATTCTATGATGAAAATGAAGGTTTAATGGTTTAAATGGAAGTTGGAGTCGTTATAGATTATTAGAGAAGATAATGTGATTTCAATATGGTTTCTTGTATTTATGGAAATGAAGTTGTTAACGTGTAGATTATTGGTGTAGTTGAGAATTTGAAAGAAAGAAGCGCATTATTGTCGTATTCATTAAGTTGGAAGGTTTCGGGTTTCATGGCATATTGTTGGGATTGTCTTGAATACTTTGTGGATTGTTCGGAATATTCTTAAATCTTGTTTGGATGGTTGTTGGTTTGGTTGTCATTGTTGATATTAGCCGAGTTGAAATCTCGGGTTGGTGAGTATATAGGGAAATGCTGCCAATTTTTGGTAGAAAAAGTAATGGTTTGGAATTGGATTCTTTTAGCGCGTATGACTAATGTTAGATGCCTATCGATGTTATTGTAGATTTTGGAGTGCCGAGGTTTGAGTTTGGACTAGCCTAGGAAGCAAACCAGGTATGTGAAGCTTACCCTTCTTTTCTTTTGGCATGTCTTAGACGGATTAAGGTATGACATGATTTGTGCCTTGGGGTAACTCCATTCGTAAATTTTGAGTAGGTTTGTGATTCATATTTGCTTGATGTTGGCATCCTTGGTATGTTCCGTATGTCTTGATATGATTGAGTTTGAAGTGTTGCGTAAGCGATTTTTATATGTTTCTTATTATTCGTACCCTTAATGCGATCCGAGTTAGATCCTCACGTCTTTTGTATGACTAAATTTCTAAGGTTGCAAAGAGTACGTTTTCAAAAGAATTTGGTTTTAAAAGAGTTTTGTTTTCAAAAGAGATATATGCCTAAACGACTCCGAAACTTCAAACGTCCGTAACTTTTGCATACGACCTCGAAACGCCCAAAACATAATATGTAAGTTCATAAGACATCACTCTCCCCTACCCCTCGTAGTCGGGCCCGACGGGGTCGGCACCGTCCGTGGGGCCCGCG
The DNA here is from genome assembly GCF_029784015.1 of Lycium ferocissimum. Classification (NCBI taxonomy): domain Eukaryota; kingdom Viridiplantae; phylum Streptophyta; class Magnoliopsida; order Solanales; family Solanaceae; genus Lycium; species Lycium ferocissimum. The sequence continues at coordinate 5,337,561 of NC_081353.1, forward strand.
GCCCTTCTATGCTACCTTTATGGATTTTTCGGAAAAATTAATATTTTCTTCACTATGATTATTTATTTATCTCGTCGAGTTGAAGTAAGGGTTTTATGCCCATGATTTTGATGCGTAACCACGGTTTTCGAAGTTCGGTTTGAAATGTCCCGAGCGAGATTCGGAGAAAACTTGATTTGACTATGATTTTGATTTTCAAAAAAAGGGTTCGTTTTGATCATTCGGTTGAGTCTGTGATGGTGTTTGATATGGGTGTGGTTACTTACGATCTGCTCGTGCGTTCTGTGTTACATCTTTCACCGGATCCCGGTCCGGTATATGATCGTGCGCACTATGATGTATTCTGAAGTTATGCTGTGTTACGGTTCCCGAGACCTCGCCATAGGGCCGGGTTCCGTTTATGAAGTTATGCTGTGATATGGCTTATGATGTGTTGTGATGATGTGTTGTGTTCGGGGATACGGAGATTTGAAATCTTCTGGAGTTATCCGTGTTGTGGCGCCAGATAGGTGGCGACCACGTTCGTCCACGGTCCTATGGACCGCATTTGATATGTGATGATGTATGATGAGTTTGTTCTCCGATGATGAGTTTGATCACCGATGATGAGGTAAATCCCACATCGGTTAATGTCATTCCATGTGACAGATTATGATGCGTTCGGTATGAGTATGTATGAATTGTGTGTCGGATGTAAGTACTTAGATAGTTGGGTTATTACGACTTCACTTTCTGTACTTCCTACTTTAGTTATGACCTCGTTTGATGTATGCTATGCTTTACATGCTCAGTACATATTTCGTACTGACCCCCTTTCTTCGGGGGCTGCGTTTCATGCCACGCAGGTACCCACGGATGAGTCGGTGATGCTAGCGAGAAGATGCTCCAGGTTGGATTGGTGAGCTCCATTTCCTGAGGCTGCCGAGTCAGAGTGCTTTGTATGGTGTTCGAAGTTGTGATAGAGACTTTGCAGACAGTGTCGAGTGTATGATATGTCGGGTCTGTTTGTAAGCGGCTACGTAAGCCGGTGTGTTTGTATGTATTATGTTACCGATGTGTTTGGCAAGCGGCTATATAAGCCGAAGTATCGTTATGCCTTATATTGCGCTTTTCATACGATTGCATTTTATTTGGTTTGAAAAAAAAAAACGAGAGCATGTTTGTTTTCTGAAAAATTTTCATTACGTGTGTATGTTTTGTTTTGTGGGCCCAGTATGGTTATGAGTATAGGAGAGTCTGCGGGTTCGCTCGGCCCTAGGTAAGGGTCGGGTGCCCATCACACCCTATCGGAAATTGGGGTGTGACACTTCCAATCTCTCTGGAAGTGTCAGGACTGGGGCAGAAGTCAATCTATCTTTTAGCTCTTAGAAACTACGTTCATAAGCATTTGTCCATTGAAACTTTGCTGATTTCTGGGTCAGCTTTGTGAGTGGTGCAGAAATAGAAGAAAAACCTTCAACAAATCTCCTCTAATATCCTGCTAAGCCCAGAAAGCTACGAACCTCCGTAAGAGTTGTGGGCCTTGGCCAAGTCTTCACGGCCTTAATCTTTTGGCTATCTACCCGAATACCATCGGCTGAAACAATCTGCCCCAGAAATGTCACTGAGTTCAACCAAAACTCACACTTAGAAAATTTTGCAAACAACTCTCGAGTTTGAAGAACTCTAAGGACAGTACGCAAATGATCCTCATGTTCTGCCTCGGATCTAGAATACACCAAGATATTGTCGATGAATACAATCCCGAATAAATCTAAGAAGGGCCTGAACACATCGTTCATCGAATCCATAAATACTGCCTGTGCATTAGTTAGCCCAAATGACATTACCCGGAACTCAAAATGGCCATATCTTATTCTGAAGGCTGTCTTAGGGATATCTTTCTCCCTAACTCTCACTTGGTGATACCCGGATCTCAAATCTATCTTTGAAAACTATTTGACACCTTGTAATTGGTCAAATAAGTCATCAATCCTCGGAAGAGGATATTTATTCTTAATTGTTACCTTATTCAGTTGTCGATAGTCAATACACATTCTCAAGGAGCCATCTTTCTTTCGGACAAACAATACAGGTGCTCCCCACGAGGATGAACTAGACCTAATAAAGCCTTTCTCAAGCAAGTTTTTCAATTGCTCATTCAACTCTTTCAATTCTGCGGGAGCCATTCTATAAGGAGGAATAGATATAGGCTTGGTGTCTGGCAATACATCAATAGCAAAATCAATCTCCCACTCAGGAGGGAGGCCTAGAAGCTCTTCCGGGAACACATCGGAAAATTCATTTACTACGGGGACTGACTGAAGAGTTGGTGGCTCAGCTTCTACATCGTGAACCCGGACTAGATAATAAATGCAACCTTTTGTGATCATTTTCCTTGCCTTTAGATAGGAAATAAACCTACCTTTTAGTGACGCAAAGATTCCCTTTCCATTCTAAAACTGGTTCTCCCGGAAATTGGAAACGAACCGTTTTCATTCTACAATCAACATTGGCATAGCAAGAAGCCAACCAATCAATGCCCATAATAACATCAAAATCCACCATTTTTAATTCATGCAAGTCAATCATAGTACGACGATCACAAATCACAACTATGCAGTTTCTATATACTTGGCTAGCTATTACCGATTCACCAACGGGTGTAGACACCTCAAAAGGTTTGATCGACTCCGATTTGACTCTAAACCGACCCGCAATATACGGAGTAACATATGACAATGTGGAGCCCGGATCTATCAAAGCATATACATCATGAGAAAATACCAATAATATACCTGTGACAACATCCGGAGAAGACTCAAGATCTTGGCGTCCAGCCAAAGCATAAATACGGTGCTGAGGACGGCTAGAACTGGGGACTCTCTCTCTCTGCCTCTACCATGGCCGACTGGCACATGTAAACCTGGCCCCACAGGGCGTATAGATGATGAAGATCCGGCTATCGACCCTGAAGGCTGGGTCCTACCTCTGCCACCAACTGAGGGGCAATCACGCATAATATGGCCTGGCCGACCACATGAATAGCAAACCTCTGAACCTAATCGGCACTGACCCAAATGTAACTTCCCACACTGGGAATATCGTGGCACGGGTGTCCTCGCCTGACCCGAATCACCTCTGAACTGCAAACCTAAAAAACTCAGACTCGGCCCGAAATGAGTAGATCTGTCAAATCTTTGGCCTGAAAACCGTGGAGGTGCACTAGTCATAGAATGGCCTGAATGCCTCGAAAACTACTGTCTATGCCCGCCTCTATACTCACTCATCGGACCCGAAGATCTAGCCCTCTTGTTATACCCTCTATCATGCTCATGCTCACGCTCACTTCTTTGTTGTTGTAGGCTTTCTTCTAAATTTTGAGCATGGGCTTGAATGCGCGAAATATTCATGTTGTCCTGAAGGGATGCGGTCAAGCACCTATCCATCAAATGTGGCCCTAGGCCTTTCATAAATCGGTGCACTCGGTCACCCATATCCGCTACCATGGCCAAAGCATACCTAGCCAAAGAATTGAAGCGGAGACTATACTCTAAAGCACTCATGCTTCCTTGCCTCAAATTCAAGAACTTATCGGATCTAGCTCGCCGAATTTTTGGAGGAAAATAATGTCAGAGGAAGGCATCTACAAATTCTTGCCATACCGGGGGAGGCGCATTGGCTCCCCGTGAAGCCATCCAAACCGTGTACCAATGAACCGCAACATCCCTCGCCTATAGGATGCTAACTCCACCGATTCGGTGTCCGAAGCATGTATCAACCGAAGTGTCCTCAACATACCATCGATAAAGTTCTGAAGGTCTTCATCCGGCTTTCATCCAAAGAATTCTAAAGGGTTCAAGCTAATGAAATCACGGGCCCTTGCACTAACAGCCCGATCACCTTGCCCTGTACTTTGCCGCTGAGTCTGGGCAGCAACCAATTGAGTAAGCAAATGAATGGCCTCTTTTACATCTTGGCTTGAAGCATCCAATGGAGAAACCGGAGGTGCTGGAGCTGGGGCGGAGGCTCCCTCACGCTCCCTAGAAATAGGCACTGAATGGGAGGACTGAGATTGAGCCGCATTCTGGGACTCACTTTCCAATACAACTGTTGGCGTGCTCTTCAAAGACGCTTTTCTCGCCACCGTCTTGCCCTTTTGGGCTGCCGTAGCCTTTCTCTTTACAGGCATCTCTGAAATACATAACACACGGTTAAGAAGAAGGAATTTCTTATATCATAGCTCTATCGCACGATCTTATGAAGAAAGACGGTCATTCATTCCTAAAATACCCGCAGCCTCTTGTTTATAAGTGTGGCGCGCAACACACCCATAACCAAGACTCTACTGGACATGGCTCGTAGACACACCCTAGGACAGAACTGCTCTGATACTACTTTTGTCACTACCCAACCGAGGGGCCGCGACGGGCACCCGGTGCTAACCCACCCGGGCACCTCTTAACATATTTTCACATTTACATCTAGGTGAGCCACATAGCTAAATCGTACTTTCCCTCCATCAATCATACTAATCCCATTGGGCAACAATACATTTATATCATCATCAATAACAATGCCCATATCAATGTACATAAGCCGACGAGGCTAACAAAATGATATCCAAAATATAGGCCGACAAGGCCAAACACATCTAACCATATGCACATGTCTACGAGCCTCTAAAGAGAGTATGTCATATCATATAGGCGGGACAGGACCCCGCCATGCCCATAAATATGTACACAAAAGAATAAGTACCAAAAGTTATAGCTCCGAATGAAATGGAGCTCCGCCATGTAGTCCCTGAGCAATAAAGCTATGAATCAAGTCTGTCTCTCTGGCCAACTGCGGGCATGACGCAGCGTCCACAAACAAAAGGACGTCAGTACGAAGAATGTACTGAGTATGTAAAGCATGATCAACATCATTAAGAAAACATAATAGACAACATAAGAAATAGCATAGGATGGGAGATAGTAGTTTCATCGTCATAAACACTTACTTGCTTTCCATAGGGACTTTCCATTTCTAATGCGTGATTGTGTACATGCATCCATATCCGTATCCGTACTCGCTTACATTCCATATCCATAATCGTATTCGTAGTCATTTTTCCATTCATACTCGTATTCATTTACATATTCATATATATAGCATTTACGTAGTCATGGCATATTCGTATTCATATTCATATCATATACATCGCATTTACATAGCGAACCCGACCACGAAGGTTCGGTGTTTCACATACCCAGCCCTACCAAGGCTCAAGGTAATACACACCTGCCCCTACCAAGGCTCAGGGTTATCCGTACCCAACTGCAGTGGTGCGCGCGCAATATATATATACATTCTACCCGGCCATATAAGCTCGGGGTTTCATAATAGCCATATATAGGCACATATACGTAAAAGCCCGTGAATATCTTTAGCATCACCACTATCGCCGTTCATTACATTTATCCCTAGCGGATTACTCATCATATGGGGAAATTAGTACAATCGTAACATATCGAGAATCATGATCTTAGTAGCTTTTAAAGATAGGATCATTTGGAGGACATCGTAGGCTCATAGAAGAATAGATATTTGGCCAAGGAACCATGCCTTATGAAAGAAGGGTTAGCCTTACATACCTTTCCGTTCAACTATTCTATCACTTGCACATTCTCCTTCAATGCTCACGTTTCTACCTTCATTAGAGTTATACTATCATTAGAAAATCGATAGCTTAGCATACATGACTAAAGCTAGAGAAAATTGGACAGCATCTCCTTTATTTATACAACTTCCTCCATATCATATATCAACTCTCAAACATCAATAATAACATTCTCAACATCATAACAATACTCTTTATGCACATGCATTATCCTTACTTCTCAATTCACTTCCAATCATCCATTTTCATGGTCATAGCACACGATTACATTCATTCATATACAATGTCTATCCCGTGTTCTTAACATCATTTATAACATAACCATAATCACAACACATCAAGAACCATGACTCAATCCAAACTATTACTCAAAAATGACACTATTCCCACATTCATGACCCATTTCCTATATCCTTCTACAATCCAAGTGTTTCAACTTTCAATACCTTAAACAACATGGAAATATCATAAAACTTACCTTAGATAGTGTAGTAATGACCCTTGGGTGCAAACACTTCACTTGAGCAAAACCCTAGTTTCTCCTTCACTTGGATTCTTGTCTTGGACTAACTTTAATGGGTTTCTTACACTTGATTCACTTAGTTTGATGAAGTTGATCACTAATATCCCTTGAATTTTTTGTGGGAGAAGTGTTCTAGAGAGTTCTAGAGAAAAGGGGTGAAAATGAAATGAAATAATGAACTTGGTCCCCTTTTTAATAACTTAAAAATCTGACCCGTCGGGAAAATATACGGACACTTATACGGTCCGTATAAACTTATACGGTCCGTATAAGTGACCGTGAAATCACCCCTTCAACATATCATTTCTGTGACCATTATACGGCACATTATACGGTCCGTATAATTTTATACGGTCCATATAAGTGACCGTACAATCCCATCAGTGAGGGACCTTCACTGTGACGATTCTGCGGACCATTATACGGACCGTATAACATTATACAGACCGTATAATCGACCGTATAACCCATCTTTTCACTGATTTTGTTCTCGTCACTTCGTTTGATCTCCAATCCTTATGGAACCTTCTTAACACTTTTTTATCACCTCATTAACAATCTAATGGACGTTATAAATCTTCTCCAAAACATCATTAAGTCGTCGTTAACTTGTTACTCGTAAATCCTTTCCGATACATATCATATGCCTTGCCTTCTCTTGGCAGTCTTTCTCTCCTTACCTCGAATTCCTTTGAAATCTTAATTAGGGTCATCAAATGTCATTCCTTACTTATTAAAATATTGAATACTTCGTGTCCTTCGTTCGTCTATTCACTGTGCATCAACGGGGAATTTTTCGAGGTGTAACATAATCTGTAAGGGCATATATCACAAGATAATGACACATCCCTATACAATCATCAATAACTATACCCATAAACATAAGCCATAAAAGGCTGCCAAAATATAATACAACAATATCAATTGATAATGATATGGGCCGTCTAGCTACACACATTTGTCTACGTGCCTCTATATAGAATACAGGAATCCATGAAGAAGGGGCAGGACTCTGCCATGCCCAAGTATGTACACAAAAGAGTAATACCAGTAAACTGCAGCTCTGAAACAAATGGAGAGCTCCTGAGACTCCGCTGATGAAGCTCTGAAGGATCAGATCCGTCACCCTGCTTTCCTGCGGACATGAACGCAAAGGTACACAAGAAAGGATGTCAGTACGAGCGATGTACTGAGTACGTAAGGCATGAATAGCAACGCAACAAGAGATAGGGAACAAAACATGAAATAAAGAGATAACCTGTACATCTAAATGCCTCTTAGGCGGATACCATGCATGCTTAGCCTTTTCACAAAAACATTTCTCATCCACATATATATAACATAATAGTGCTGTGGAACGTGCGGCCCGATCCATAAATATATTATATCATCATTATATACCCATATATCCTGCGTCTAGGACGATATCATAGTATACCAACTGATCAGGTGGTTATGCGTATATAACGCCGTCACCCTTTTCCCATACCCCATATACATATAATATATGCGTCTATAACGCCTTCATCTTTTCTCAGATCATATATACATATATAATATAAGTAGCATGCATGAGAGCCCAATTAACGTTACTATTTTATCGGAGTGACGTAAGGTCGGTAACCTCTGATTTATATTATGGAACAATCATCATCGCTACATCTCACCTTGAAGGAACAATTGTCATAAGGTGAGATCAAACACAATGAATAAAATCAAGAAAATCATGAAATAAACTCAATAATCTCATAATAGCATCAAAACCATAAGCTTTGGAATGTCTAAAATGGAATCATCCATCATCAACATTATCATCATAGCAAACATCTATCTTTGGCATCATAAGAACTTTGAGAATCATGAACTTCTAGCTTTTTGGGAATAAGGATGTTATGGAAAGCATGTGTGGATTCGTAAGAAAAGAATCATGCCTTTAGAAAGCAACGAACAACCTTAACATACCTTTTGGGTCTCCTTAACTACTTGACGCTTATCCTCCTAAGCTCGTAAATCTACATTCAAGAGAATTCATACTATTGTTAGGCTTATCGTCATATGCTTATCTTAAGCCTTCAAATTAAACCTCTTTAGAATCGACCGAAATTTGGGCAAAGATCTCCCCGTTTATATCCCTAGTCCGAAATCATAATACCAACAACCAACAACACTAACATCAACAATATCATCATCAATACCAAAATACTCCATAAAATATCCCACACGATGTTTATTCAATTTCTTAGCCAAATAATTTATTATACGACCATTTAATAGTTCTATCTCCGTAAATAAACCTAAATCTATATCAATAAGGAGAGATTCTTGCCTTATTCCCACTAGAGCCGCAATATCTTCAATATTCACCTTGATTTCAAGCTAAGATTCACCGCAATACAATATTATAATCACAACTATATGCTATCCGAACCTAAATCTCGAGATTACACTTGATTTGGACTAAAATTTTATGGCTGGAAGTTGGGGGAATGTTCTAGAGAGTTTGGGATAGTTTTAGGGGTGTTTGGATGAAAAATAATGGGTTAAACCCCCTTTTATATTGTTCTAGAGTCAGTTGGCACTGTCCTAGAATTTTTGCGCACTGTAGCTGCACGTTCGTGCACTGTAGCTGGCGCGTCCCTACTCTGCGACATAACTTGTAACGTCCATAACTCTCTACTCCGATGTCATATCGACGAGTAGTTTGTTGCATTGGAAACTATACTTCATGAACTTCATTTTAGGCTTTTAATTTGATTCAAAACTTTTCATATGCTAAAAGATATCCTTTCCCCAAATTGGCTCAAAATTATCGCATGAAATCCTGCCCATCCTTTCTCCAAAATTCCAACAACTTAGTTTCCTTGCTTCACTTGTTCTCCAATCATTCCATGACCTATTACATGAACTTAAACCTCCATAACCATAAGATAGGCACACATATAATCTCATATATCCTAGGAAATATCTCCAGTGTCTACAATTGATCAACTTACACCTAACGAATCTCAATGTACAAAACTGCGAGGTGTAACATTCCTCTCCCCTTAGAAACATTCGTCCTTGAATGTTAAACTCTTAGGAATCCTACAAAAATTTCACCAGAGTTTCCCCTGTAATTGTACCACTGCCATCCTTTCACAACAACCCAAAATATATAGTGCCTTACAAGGCTACAACATCAATATCCATATTAGCCACACACGACCAAGAAATCGTTCAAAGAAGCATCACATACCTGAGGATAATGGTGTCTCTGTCTGGAGCTCTTCCGGGGATGGAAATAGATGCGGATACTTGGACTTCATATCTTCGTCTGCTTCCCAAGTCATTTCTTCCCTATTATTGTTTCTCCACAGGACTTTAACTGAGGCTACGTCTTGGGTTCTGAGTCTCCGAACTTGCCTATCTAGAATGGCAATGGCTACTTCTTCATAAGATAATTTCTCAGTAACTTGGACATCATCTACAGGCACAATTCAGGAAGGATCTCCAACGCACTTATGAAGCATTGACATATGAAAGACTAGGTTGACTGACTCAAAATCTGAAGGCAAATCTAACTCATAAGCTACTTGGCCTACCTTGTGCACAATCTTGTAAGGCCCAATACACCTAGGACTAAGCTTGACCTTCTTGCCAAATCTCATTGCACCTTTCATCGGTGACACTTTCAAGAATGCCCAATCATTAACATTGAATTTCAAGTTTCGTTGACGATTGTCTGCGTAGGATTTCTGATGACTTTGAGTTGTTAATAATAGGTCTTGAATAAGCTTGATCTTCTCCACCGCTTACTAGATCAAGTCTGGCCCCACTAACTTTGTCTCCCTTACTTCGAACCATCCAATTGGTGATCTACACTCTCGCCCATCTAGAGCTTCATACGGGACCAACTGAATATTGGAATGGAAAGTAGAACACACTAACTGGTTATCCCGACTTCCTTATAGTCATAATATCCATACTAATCATTCCTTCATTCCTCAACGACATATCTATATGTTCCTCGTTCTTTCCGGCTTTCTGTTTATTTATTAACGGACTATGAACTCTGTAATGTTTCTTCTTTTAATCCATCAAGGTCATGATACATCCTTATTGCCTCTGAGTAGATCATCCACCTTTGCTACATTTGATATAGGTTTGACCTTGATATCTTAGGAATCCACCTTACCGAGATACTCTTTCCTGACTACCCTTTCAAGTTCAATTTTTAGAGATATTCCATATCTAGAATACTCTATCTTTACTCAAGTTTTTTGACTTATATCATAGTATTTTCCATTGCTATCCTCGACAACGCTACGCTTCACCAGTTGAAGCGCTATAATAATCTTGACAAGCTTCTCATATACTTGTATCATCTTTGCGATACATAATTCTATACCGTTCTGTTACCTCCCAGAATGAATATATCCATCTTGGTGCTAGATTTATCTTCATTCTTAGTATAACCAAGCCATTTTACACGAAGTTACTCATCATTATCCTTCTCCATTTCCACTACCACCCTTTAATTCTTCATGTAAGTCTAGCTGGTTCCACCTTAATTGCAATATGACTTTAATTTCCTTTACCTCCTAGATCTTCTGTACCTAAGATTCTCGTATCATCTAGAAGCTTTTGCTCTCATGTTGTCATACCTAATCCTTCTTTGTTTCTTTATTACTGGACCTTTCGTAGCATCTTTGTCTTGGAACTTCGGGTAAGACTCTCCATGGAATTTTATCTCCCAACCTTATCCCTTTTGTGGTGGTTCTCGATTCCTTTTTGTTGCAATCGGTCCAACTTCTAACAAAGCATACTCCTGATCCAATACTTGTTTGTCTCATCTTCCCCCCTTAGGGTGTTAGCCCATTATTCTATACTTAACATCCCATTAGTTCTCCTTTTCCTTGCAAGTACATGCTCTCAGCAAATCCGTAACTAATCTTAGTCATGACTATTCGCCGTCTAAATTTATGTGGTCGGTTGTATATACTTGTAACGAGTCACATATTCCCGTAGATGTACTGGTCCTGGATGGGCCTAATCTTTCATCAAAAGAATCTTCATAGTTTCTTTACTGTTCTTCCAAGATCACCTTTCTCCTATTATTCGCTTTCCTTATTTCATCACCATGATGGTATCTAGCATCAATTTTATTCTCAAAATCTGCCCTGATTGTTAATGTCCCTCCTTCTCTTTGCCACCTAAACACTCAATCTTTAGACAAGCCTCTTTTAAACTACAAATTCATCTCTTTAATAAAGGGTGCATCTTATATCAACTCGTGACTTCCAACTCATTCATCTACTATCATATAACCAATTCCTTCAAAGCATCATTCACATCCTTCATTAGCTATTCACCTTATATTACTAACTCAATAACCTTGTAACAAGAGGACTTCAAAAAGAATCTCCCCGTACCTTAGTCCTAACTTTGTCTTATATCCATATATCCTTATATTCGTACCTCCATACAATATACTTTATACGATAAAAAAGCTTTTGTCGCTATCTCGCTCTTTTAGTAACGTAAATCGTTCTCTTACATCTTCTACCCCTTTATACTGATAAATCATTAGCATATTTATATTCAAGAGTCATATTTAAGCATATACTTATCCCTTCCATTTCTTGCTTTGAGAAAAAGTTACAACCCTCATCTAATCATACTGACATCTCATTAATGAAACACTTTGAAAGGTTTAATCGACTCAAGTTTCGCCCCAATCCGCCCAGCAATATAAGGAGTAACATATAAAGATATAGAACCCGGATCAAATAATGCATACACATCATGAGAAAATACGGACAATGTACATGTAACAATGTCGGTGGAGGACTCAAGATCCTGTAGCCTAGCTAGGGCATGGGTATGATTCTGAGGACCACTCAATCATGACGCTCCTTCTCAATCTTTAGCACGACTTGTTGGTGCCTGCGAGCTTTGCCCTGAAGGGCGTACAAATGACGAAAAACCAATTGCTGATCCTGCGGGTAGGACCTACCTTTACCACATATCCATGGACAGTCACGCCAGATATGGCCTGGTCGAGCACAAGCATAACAAACATCTAGTCCTAATTGACATGATCCAGAATGTGGCCTACCACACTGAGTACATCGAGGTAAAGGTGGCCTCATCTGACCGGATTCACCTCCATACTGGGAACCCAAAACTCTGGAGCTCTAACCTGGCCCATAATAAGTGGGTCAATCAAACCTGGGTCTAGCAAACTGTGGAGGCGCACTAGCTGCTGAATGAGCTGAGCGTTTAGAGAATTATTGCCTTGGGCCACCTCTGAACTAACTGTCAAACCCTGAAGACCTGACTCTCTTCCTCTGACCCCTATCACCATGGCCCGCACCCTGCCGCTGAGCCTGAGCGGCTACTAACAAGGTCAGCAAAAGGATGACCTGTCTCATCTCCTGGCCCGTGGCATCTGGTGGAAAAACTGGGGGTATTAGAGCTGGAGCTGGGGTCCCTTCATGCTCCTCTGAAATGGGTGGAGTATGAGAGGTCTAAGTGTTACACCTCTCGTTTTCATAGGAAAAACTTACGGCTCCCTAGTTGAGTATCCTTTGAAATGGAGATTTGTACTCAAGTATTGAGATGCTAAGTATTGTACCCAGTGTATGGAGGTACAAGCAGTTATTCCAGGTATATTACAGGATTAGAAGTTGAACGGATTGAACCGACGCAGGCTGAATAGATTCAGGGAAGTCTGCAGACATCAGACATTATTGACGGACCGTCGATCATTTCGACGTACCGTCCACATGCACCATCGCAATGTTCTGAAAATTCAGCTCTGCGAAAGCAGATCGACCAGATACATCGACACGTCGATGAGCCGTTGATCTCCACCGTCAACATTGTTATATCCCGTATTTCGTACATTGGGACAATCCGGGTTAACTACGATAAGTTAGGGACAAAACCATTCCGGGATATGAAGTCGAGACGTTTGACCTTCGATTTTGTTTTGAGACCTAATTTGTTCATGAATTTGTTGGCATGGAACATTTGGGAAAATTTGGGACCAAAAACGGAATAAGTGAAAGTTGGGAATTATTGAATTTTGGCCATATTGGTCCCACACATTTTTGTGGCCAAATTTGATTGGCCCAACACATGTGTGGGCCATGGACACATGTATGAATCATCTAAGGGCTTAAAAGATGACTTCTAAGTCATCTTTCCTCACTTTACACTTAGCAAAAAAAAAAATAGAAGTTGAAGAACAACAAGCTTGAGCTCTCGGCCAAAGAGGGGGAAAAACCAAGTCCAAAACAAGCCATCCCAAAATTATTTCGTTGATGCAAATTCACTAATTTGAGGTCCCTAAGTAACGTGGAAGTGTTATTCGGGTCATCCAACCATCCGTTTTCATCCTAGCAAACCCTAGCCTAGTGTGGAGTTGAAGAAGAAAGGTAAGATTTAATCATGTTTTATGTGTTATGAATGGTGTATGCATGTTGTAGTATGCTAAAATGGATGAAAATCATGAAATATGGTAGGTTGGAGTTGAGCCGTGTGTGTGTGTTGTGTTGTGTAGGAGTAATGAGTTAAATTCTAGTTAGCATGTTTTGATGGTTGTAGTGTGAAGAGAAGAATGAAAATCATGAAAGTTAGTTGTGGATGTATTGGCCGAATATGGCTTGTGAAATGTAGCAAAGAATGGATTAATTCTATTCGGAATTTTGAATGTTGTCGTTATGAGTTCTATGTTAGAAATGAGAGTTTAATGACTCAAGATTGATGTTGTAATTGTATGGGCTGATTTGGAGAATCATGTGTATTTAATGTAATTTTTATATTTAAGAGAATGACATTGTTAGAATGTGGATTGTTGGTGTAAATCACGATTTGGAAGTGAGGGATGTGTTATGGATGTGTTCTCGGGTTGGGGGCTATTTTCGGGTGAGTTGGAGTATTATTTGGGGTGTTGGAAATGTTGTATGAATTGCTTAAAACGTCTTTGCATATTGTTGGTATGGGTTCGGGTTAGTATTTGAATGTATAAGCGTTGATGTTGGCTTGAAGGTAAGCCGTTGAATTGAATATATTGAAACTTATTGAATGATGTAAGAGAGAGTTACTAATGTTATTGTTACACCTCGCATTTTTTGCACGTTTGAATATCCCGAGTTAATGGCGAGAAGTTAAGGACAAGACTATGTTCTAAAATTATTTTAATGCATTAGTAGGTTATGAGCATTATTTATGGACGTTGGTAGTATGGAAATAATGAGAAAGGTTAAGAGTAAAAAGGAAAATTCAAAAAAAGGGTTCATGGAAATATTATGGAAGGCTAAGGGCAAAACGGGAATTTCACAAAGTTCAAGGAAATTCATGAAAGGGCCATGTTGGCCGTGCACCTTATGCCCTTATTATTTTAATTAAATGGGGCTAATTATAATTACATGGACCAAAGCTTATAAAAGAAGCCAAGTGGTCATCTTTGTTTAATTTCAAGAAAATTCTAGAGAAATGGAGAAGGGGACATGTGATCATATTTTTTAATTGAGGGACCTAAGTATAAATATGTGGAAGTGGTGGAAGAATTATATATATATATAGGAGTTCATCTTTTAAGTGAAGAAGAAAGAAAGAAAGAAGGAAAGCAATAACCATGGCCATTCGGCCATGGTCTTCAATTTTTGTCTCTTCAAAATTTGTCCCCAAAAATTATTTTCTTGTCGTATTCCTACTAATTCAAGGGTCCTCTCCAACGTGGTATAATTGTTTCGAAGGATAAGTCGTTCGTTTCGTCGTTGTTACACTTGAGCCAAGTGAAGAAGTGAAGGAAAAGGTAAGAACTCATCTTCTTTTGTATGTTATGGATGGATATGTATATTGTGGAGTTGAGAAATGGATGAAAAACATGAAATCATGCATGTGTTGTGTGTGGCCGTGTACATGTGGTATACTATGGAAGTGATGAACTAATTTATTTAGCGTGTTGGATTGTTGTATTATGGATGGTTGTGTATGTTGTAATGTAAAGGAATGGATGAAATTTATAAAATTGTGTGTGTGTGTGAGCTGGCCGAATGAGGGGCTGCCCTAATATGAAAGGGATGAATTAGATTTACTTAGTATTTTGGTTGTTACTTGTTGTGGATTTTATGTTGAAAATAAAGGTTTAATGATCCAAGTCGAAGTTATAAGTTGTGTGGGCTGATTTGGAAGCTAACATGATTTTAATATGCTTTCTTGAATTCATGGAAGTAATGTTATAAATGTATGGAATTGTTGATATAGTTTATGAGTTTGAAAGGAAGAATTAAGTCGTTATTGTTTTGTTGAAATTGGAAAGTATTGGATGAAGTAGTATGTAGATTAAGTTGTGGGAACATTATGTAAATTGAATCGAATTGAATTGAATATGAATGGAATGTTGTTAGTAAGATTGTTGGCATTGTTGTTGATATTGTGGCCGAGTTCCATTCTCGGGTTGTTGTTGATAATTGGCCAAGTTGAACTTGGTGGGATGGCGCATTTACAGGGGAAATGCTGCCGAAATTTCTGTGGGCAAGTGTCAATCCAAGATGAAACCTCTAAAGGTTCTAATTACCATTTGGTAAATGTGACCAATATGTAGATTCTGGCGAACTTGGAGCTTGGATTTGGAGTAGCAGAAGGAGCGGGAAGAGGTATGTAAGACTTTATTTCCTTTCTTTGGCATGTCTTAGACGCGTAGGCTTGATTTCGCGTCTCGGGGACTTTCCTAACTCTAGAAATCCGTGATTGAAATTTTCTACTATTCACTCAGTAGAATTGAACCCAAAGTTCATGAATGGTTGAAAGAAAGGTCCAAACACTTAGAACTTGCATGATTAGGACCCGATTACCCTAAACTCTCCTAAGTATTGTCATGGAACGTATTATACGTAAATTATGTACGCCACCTCATTTGATCCGAGGTGGGCCCACTATTCCCGGATTCCCTCTTATTGTTTCATTAAGTTTATTTCCGTACTATAGTCAATGAAGGTTTTTGATCATCATTCCGACTACAAACAATAACTATTTTAATTAAACCCTTGACCCCAAAGCGTGATTTTTCTCCCTAAAAGTTTACAAATGTTTTCCAAAATATTCGTTTTTCTTTAAAAAAAAACCAAGTTCTACAATATTGAAAGCCTTAAAGACTAAGATAGCGATTATGGTTCTATGACGATAATGATGATGCTAGAGATGAGAAAAAGTTTGTTGATCGTTTTCCTAAGATTCCAAAGTACACGAAATCTTGTCTTGTGACCCTATTCTACGTTGTTCATGATGTTGCTTTTCATCGGTAGTCTCGCCTTAAAATACTCGTTCCTTCAAGGTGAGACAAAGCGATCCCGGTTAATACATAATGTAATCGGAGGTTACCGACCTTACGTCACTCCGATAGACACATGACCTTCCTTGGGCTCTCATGCATGCTATTTATATAATAATGTATATAATATCTAATGTTGATGAATGTTTATGTATACATTGTATTTGCGGGGAATGGGGAGGGCAACTGTGTCCACCTGATTCAGCTGGCTTATCATCCCGGACGCGGGATGCCCGGACGCGGGATTTATGGGAGAGCCGTACGCGGCGTCTGTTCTGTGATATATATATATGTATATATACTATGATATATTTGGGACACTGTTGGGGGAGGGGGGTGGGAGAGCCGATGAACTCGGCGTCTGTACTGCAAGCAAAAAGTACCGTTTTCCGAAAAGTATCTGTTTTCTATGTACAAAAATAAAAACACCGTGTTCAAAAAAAAAAAAGAGAAAAGCTAGGCATGCATGGCCTCCGCCCTGAGGGGCACTTACAGGTACAGGTTACTCCTTTATTCTACGATACTGTCTATGTTTCCATATAGTTATTACTCGCACAAGAGTTACCGTTTTACTCGTGATATGCTCTACACTCTTTCGTGTTGTTACCGCTTGTTCATGTCTTACATACTCGGTACATTGCTCGTACGACCCCTCTTCTCCGGGGAAAGGGACGCGTTCATGCCACGCGGTACACCCGTGAAAGACGGATCGAAGTCAATATAGAAGATGTTCCGGCGAAGTTGGCAAGCTCCATTGGCCGGAGGTAGCCGAGTCGAGTACACGTGCCAGGAGTTCCGATTACAGTTAGAGACTTTGCAGACAGAGTCGTGGGTTTTGGGAGTCAGTTTGCATTATGACATGAGTTTTGTATAGCTACATATTTTAATTGATTTAAAGACATCGAAAGAGTCTTATTATATAAGAGTAATCTTATTAAATACGTTTGCTTTAGAGTTTCAAAAAAAAAAAATTTCAAAAAAAGACGTGATAAGAGTCGAGGGAAATTCGCTCGGCCCTAGGTAAGGGTCGGGTGCCCATCACAAGGGGACATGTGATCATATTTTTTAATTGAGGGACCGATCAAGATCGGGGTGTGAAGAAGAAAGAAAGTAGCTTGAGATTATATTGCCTTTCGGATTGATTATTGATGTTGCTAGGTTGGTTGTTGTTGTTTGGTCTATTTACGGGGAAAATCTGCCCAAATTTTCGTAGAATTATGTGTTAGTTTGGAAATGAACTCTTAAATACTTATAGTTGACATTGGCATTTATTGATGTTATGTAGACCTCGGGGAGTCCGAGACATAGGTTGGAGTTTGGATTAGCTTGGAGAGCGGACGAGGTATGTAAAGCTTGGCCCTTCCTTCTTTTGGCATGCCTTAGTCGTAAATAGGCTATGACACGAGCCTCGAGGAAATTCTACTCTCGCGATCCGACCATGTCGTGATTCTTATTTGTTTCTTGGTCTTCGTATGCATGATATGATGAAATGTTGGGCCTTATGTCTTTTGTATGAATAAGTTTCAAAAGTTGCATAAAAGTTTGTTTTGTTTAAAAGGGTTTTGTTCCTAAACGATTCCGAAAACTACGAAAGTCCGTAACTTTCACAGACAGAACCGGATCGCCTCGATATGCTCAAAAATGATTCCATGATGTATGATGACTATGTTTTCCATAGGCGGGGCCGGCTCGGGTCGACACCCCTCCGTGGGCCCCGCGACTTTCCTTATGTACTTCTGACGATTTTTGAAAAGATATGATACGACTATTATTTCGATTCCAAGAACGATCAGTTTACTTATCTTTTGAGTTTGCGATAATGATTCGATAACATATGATGACTATGATTTTCGTAGGCGGGTCCGGATTGAGTGGACGCTCGTCCGTGAGTCCCGCGATCTTCTTCTGTATAATTCGACTTTTGAAAGAATTCGATATGACTATCTTCCCGACCCCGAGTATGATTACTTATTTGTCTGTTGAGTCTGAAATAAGAATTTTTATGTATGTGATTTTGATGCGTAACTACGGTTTCTGAAGTTCGGTTTGATATGTTCCCGAGTGACGTTCGGGAGAAAATCTGATTTGACTACTGTTTTGGCCTATAAACGATGGTTCGTTTCGATTAACCTACTAAGTCTTTGAAAATGTTTTAAACTGTATTTGGCTACTTATGATTCTGCTCGTGCATTCTGTTGTTACATTTTTCGCCGAGTCCCGGGCCGGTATGTGATGTGATGTTGCCGCTGGATTCTTGACCGCGGTATGTGATGTGATGTTGCCGCTGGATTCTTGACCGCGGTATGTGTATGTGTGATATTGACCGCTGGGTACTTGACCGTGGTATGTGTATATGTGATTTTGACAGTCCGGATTATGATCAGTCGGTTAATGTCAGCTCATATAAAATGTTTGATTGTCCGTATATATAAGATAGAGACGTTTTACAAAAGAAAGCTAAGCATTTTGGCATCTGGATATGCACTTACTTTCTGTACTTCTGTTTCGGTTATGACTCAGATTTGCTTACTGTATCTTACGCCTTGCATACTCGGTACACATTCCGTATCGACCCCCTTTCTTCGGGGCTACGTTTCATGCCCGCGGTACGGACGTACGGTTCGGTGATCCGCCAGTCTAGGACACCTATCCTGCTGTTGGAGAGCTCCCTTTATTCCGGAGCCTACATTTTGGTATATATTCTCCCGTTGTATATGTATTTGTGTATTCAGGGGTACGGCGGGGCCCTGTCCCGTCATATGATTCTGTTGATCTGTATTAGAGGTCTGTAGACATAGATGTGGGTTATGTACAGTTTTATTCGGATGCGTTGAGTAAGCTGTGTTTGGGCGGCCCAGCCTTGTCGGCTGCGTGTATGTATGCTTTACTACGTTATGTATATTATGATAGCCTTGCCGGCTATATGCGCATATGATTGTATGTGTCGGTTTGGAGCCACGTCTAATATTTGTATACGTACGAGTCGTATCTATATGCGAATCGGTTAGATAAGCGCGTATGGGTGCCCGGCTCGGGCACTAGTCACGGCCTACGGGGTTGGGTCGTGACGAAGTGGTATCGAGCGATTCGTCCTCGGAATGTCTACGACCGTGTCTCGTAGAGTCTTGTTTATCGGTGTGTTGTGCACCACATCTATAAACGGAGGCTACGGGATATTTAGGATGTCATCTTTCTTTACGATCTTAGATCGTGCGATAGAGCTGTATTATCAGGATGACCCCTCCCTAACGGATTGTTATGTTTTCGAGCGATGCCTCCGAGGAAGGCCACGGCTGCCCGGAGAGGGCAAGTCTACGAGCAGGGGGACCGGCCGGCCCGGAGAGTTACTAGGGCCCGTGCCGAGCTGCGTAGCGAGATTGTGCCCCGATGGCTGGTTCGCTACCCCCGCGTATCGAGGGGCTTGGAGCGAGCCACGGTTTGCGGGGGGGCGGCTCCACCGCCAGCTCCCGAGGTTCGAGCACCCGAGCCTCCGGCTCCTCAGCCAGGGGCGGAGGATCGGGCGATGCGAGATGCGGTCCGGTTATTGACCGAATTGATGGCGGCCCAGGTTCACAGGCACGGATCAGGGGGTGATCGTGCGGATAGATATGACAGTCAGAGGGCCCGTGATTTTCTGCTTTGTGGCCCACCAGAGTTTTTCGGGTCAAAGCCCGCAGAGGACCCTCAGGAGTTCA
This sequence comes from Lycium ferocissimum, assembly GCF_029784015.1. Lineage (NCBI taxonomy): Eukaryota > Viridiplantae > Streptophyta > Magnoliopsida > Solanales > Solanaceae > Lycium > Lycium ferocissimum. Next base: position 5,357,744 of record NC_081353.1, read on the forward strand.
TCCGGCAGATGCAGCGTACACTGCGATTGATTAGTGCTTCCGAGACAGAGTCGGTTGAGATGGCATCCTATCGGTTGCACGATGTAGCGGCTAATTGGTATGAGTCTTGGATGCTGTCTAGAGGCGAGGGTGCCCCTCCAGCCGTATGGGGCGAGTTTACAGAGGCCTTCCTGGCCCATTTTCTACCTCCGGAGGTGAGGCGGGCCAGGGTAGATAGATTCCTGCTGTTGAAGCAGAGGGCGAGTGTCCGGGAGTATAGTCTGGAGTTTGATTCGCTGGCCAGATATGCGTCCGCTTATGTAGGGCGATATGACGGACCGGATGCACCGGTATGTGATGGGGCTGGATGACTACTTGGTTGACAGTTGTTTGGTGATGGCGGCCCAGTCAGGGATGGATATCGCACGGGTTCAGGCACATGCCCAGGGTATGGAGGACCGACACAGAGGGCATCAGCCTGACAGGGATTACGATAGGGGCCAGCCCAAGAGGGCCAGATCCGCGGGATATTCTGGGGAGTCTCGAGGCAGGCAGCCTCAGCAGCAGCAGAGCAGATATCCTCCCCAGCCAGTGCAGAGTACACCCCCACAGCTCCCCGGCTGGAGACCAGATGGTGCGGGGTATTTAGAGGCAGGGCAGAGCTCCAGGGCTTCGGGCTCACAGATGGACATAGGTTCCAGCCAGTTGAGGCCACCCCTACCCCGATGTCCTCACTGTAGAAGACGCCACCCGGGGGGGGGGGATGTCATCATGCTATGGGTGCTTGCTTTACCTGTGGCCAGCAGGGCCACTTTATGAGAGATTGTCCACTCAGGGGCGGTGCAGGGGGAGCAGCTCAGCCCACCGGGTCAGTTGCCGGTTCGTCTTCCCCTTCCGTAGCTATGCACCCGATGGGGCGGGGCATACCGGCACCAGCAGGCCGTGGCAGAGGCCGTGGCGGGGCCTCCAGTTCTGGCGGTCCATCGAACCGCCTATATGCGTTGACCCGTAGACAGGATCAGGAGGCGCCACCAGATGCGGGTACAGGTAATTTAGACTCTTTAATTGGTTATGCTGATTGATGTATGAACTGTTTGTGATAATTGTAAAAGAAACTCCCCCGAGTGTTTATAAGATCCCGTAAGGCTAATTTAACATTCGAGGACGAATGTTCTAAAGGGGAGGAGGATGTTATATCCCGTATTTTGTTCATTGGGACAATCCGGTTTAACTATGATAGGTTAGAGACAAAACCATTCCGGGATACAATGTCGAGACTTTTGACCTTCGATTTCGTTTTGAGACCTAAGTTGTTCATGAATTTGTTGGCATGGAACAATTAGGAAAATTTGGGACCAAAAGTGGAATAATTGGAAGTTGAAATTATGAATTTGGCCATGTTGGCCATGTGGTGGATGGAGATGGTCCCACACATTTTTGTGGCCAATTTTAATTGGTCCAACACATGTGTGTGGCCATGGACACATGTATCAATTTGTGTGAGGGCTTAAAAGATGACTTCTAAGTCATCTTTCAACATTCCACACTTAGCAAAAAAAAAAAAAAAAAGAAGTTGAAGAACAACCACAACCACTCTCGGCCAAGAGGGGAAAAACCAAGTCCAAATTTAGCCATTCCAAAAATATTTCTTTGACGCAAATCCACTAATTGGAGGTCCCTAAGTAGCGTGGAAGTGTTGTTTGGGTCATCAAACCATCCGTTTTGTAGATCGCAAACCCTAGCCTATTTGTGAAGTTGAAGAAGAAAGGTAAGATTTAATCATGTTTTATGTGTTATGAATGGTGTATGCATGTTGTAGTATGCTAAAATGGATGAAAATCATGAAATATGGTAGGTTGGAGTTGAGCCGTGTGTGTGTGATGTATGGCCGTGTGTGTGTGTTGTGTTGTGTAGGAGTAATGAGTTAAATTCTAGTTAGCATGTTTTGATGGTTGTAGTGTGAAGAGAAGAATGAAAATCATGAAAGTTAGTTGTGGATGTATTGGCCGAATATGGCTTGTGAAATGTAGCAAAGAATGGATTAATTCTATTCGGAATTTTGAATGTTGTCGTTATGAATTCTATGTTGGAAATGAGAGTTTAATGACTCAAGATTGATGTTGTAATTGTATGGGCTGATTTGGAGAATCATGTGTATTTAATGTAATTTTTATATTTAAGAGAATGACATTGTTAGAATGTGGATTGTTGGTGTAAATCATGATTTGGAAGTGAGGGATGTGTTATGGATGTGTTCTCGGGTTTGGGGCTATTTTCGGGTGAATTGGAGTATTTTTGGATTGTTGGAAATGTTGTATGAATTGCTTAAAATGTCTTTGAATATTGTTGGTATGGGTTCGGGTTAGTATTTGAATGTATAAGCGTTGATGTTGGCTTGAAGGTAAGCCGTTGAATTGAATATATTGAAAGTTGTTGAATGATGTAAGAGAGAGTTACTTGTGTTATATTGCCTTTCGGATTGATTATTGATGTTGCTAGGTTGGTTGTTGTTGTTGTTGTTGTTGATTTGGCCGAGTTAAATTCTCGGGGTTGGTCTATTTACAGGGGAAATGCTGCCCAAATTTCCGTAGAATTATGTGTTAGTTTGGAAATGAACTCTTAAATACTTATAGTTGACATTGGCATTTATTGATGTTATGTAGACCTCGGGGAGTCCGAGACATAGGTTGGAGTTTGGATTAGCTTGGAGAGCGGACGAGGTATGTAAAGCTTGGCCCTTCCTTCTTTTGGCATGCCTTAGTCGTAAATAGGCTATGACACGAGCCTCGAGGAAATTCTACTCTCGCGATCCGACCATGTCTGTGATTCTTATTTGTTTCTTGGTCTTCGTATGCATGATATGATGAAATGTTGGGCCTTATGTCTTTTGTATGAATAAGTTTCAAAAGTTGCATAAAAGTTTGTTTTGTTTAAAAGGGTTTTGTTCCTAAACGATTCCGAAAACTACGGAAGTCCGTAACTTTCACAGACAGAACCGGATCGCTTCGATATGCTCAAAAATGATTCCATGATGTATGATGACTATGTTTTCCATAGGCGGGCCCGGCTCGGGTCGACACCCCTCCGTGGGCCCCGCGACTTTCCTTATGTACTTCTGACGATTTTTGAAAAGATATGATACGACTATTATTCCGATTTCAAGAACGATCAGTTTACTTATCTTTTGAGTTTGCGATAATGATTCGATAACATATGATGACTATGATTTTCGTAGGCGGGTCCGGATTGAGTGGACGCTCGTCCGTGAGTCCCGCGATCTTCTTCTGTATAATTCTGACGGCTTTTGAAAGAATTCGATATGACTATCTTCCCGACCCCCGAGTATGATTACTTATTTGTCTGTTGAGTCTGAAATAAGAATTTTTATGTATGTGATTTTGATACGTAACTACGGTTTCTGAAGTTCGGTTTGATATGTTCCCGAGTGACGTTCGGGAGAAAATCTGATTTGACTACTGTTTTGGCCTATAAACGATGGTTCGTTTCGATTAACCTACTAAGTCTTTGAAAATGTTTTAAACTGTATTTGGCTACTTATGATTCTGCTCGTGCATTCTGTTGTTACATTTTTCGCCGAGTCTCGGGCCGGTATGTGATGTGATGTTGCCGCTGGATTCTTGACCGCGGTATGTGATGTGATGTTGCCGCTGGATTCTTGGCCGCGGTATGTGATGTCGCCGCTGGATTCTTGACCGCGGTATGTGTATGTGTGATATTGACCGCTGGGTACTTGACCGCGGTATGTGTATATGTGATTTTGACAGTCCGGATTATGATCAGTCGGTTAATGTCAGCTCATATAAAATGTTTGATTGTCCGTATATATGAGATAGAGACGTTTTACAAAAGAAAGCTAAGCATTTTGGCATCTGGATATGCACTTACTTTCTGTACTTCTGTTTCGGTTATGACTCAGATTTGCTTACTGTATCTTCTGCCTTGCATACTCAGTACACATTCCGTACTGACCCCCTTTCTTCGGGGGCTGCGTTTCATGCCCGCAGGTACGGACGTACGGTTCGGTGATCCGCCGCCTAGGACACCTATCCCGCCGTTGGAGAGCTCCCTTTATTCGGAGCCTACATTTTGGTATATATTCTCCCGTTGTATATGTATTTGTGTATTCAGGGGTACGGCGGGGCCCTGTCCCGTCATATGACTCTGTTGATCTGTATTAGAGGTCTGTAGACAAAGATGTGGGTTATGTACAGTTTTATTCGGATGCGTTGAGCAAGCTGTGTTTGGGCGGCCCATCCGCCGTGGCAGCCTTGTCGGCTGCGTGTATGTATGCTTTGCTACGTTATGTATATTATGATAGCCTTGCCGGCTTTTGTGCAGTATATATTTGTATGTGTCAGTTTGGAGCCACGTCTAATACGGATTTATTTTGGAAAGTGGGTATTCATGAAATAACCATGGGGGGATAAGACATGTGGCCGGCCATATTTTTATTGGGTGTGGCCATGAAATAAGGGGCAAAATTATAATGCAGGGCCACATGGATGGTTATTATATGTAACAAAAGATGAATAATTAGTCATATTTTCCATCTTCAACACTTAAGAAAAATCAAGAAACTTGGAGAACATGAACTAAAGACCATTCGGCCATAGCTTGCAAGGTTGAGGTCCAAAAATTGATCAAGAAAAAAATAGTTTTTTCTAGAAAATCAACTAATTAGAAGGCTCTCTTTAACGTGAGATAGTTGTTGGAGTCAACAAATCATTCGTTTCGTCGTTCGCAAACCCTAGCCAAGTTGTGAAGTTAAGAAAGAAAGGTAAGGTTTAATCCTCTTTTTCACATGTTATGAATGATGTGTGCATGTTGTAGTATGTAGAAATGAATGAACTTATGGAAATATGCATGATCGAAGTTGAGCCGTGTATATGGCTTGTAAGCCGTGCAGGTGTGTGTTGTGTAGGAGTGATGGATTAATTCTATTTAGCATGTTTGGTTGTTGTAGTGTGTTGAAATGGATGAGAATCATGAAGTTGGCATGTTGAGGTGTTGGCCGAATATGGTCTCTCTTGTATGCCAAGGAATGAATTAATTTTGTTTAGTGTTTTGGTTGTTGTTGTTATGGATTCCATGATGATAATGAGAGTTTAATGGCTCAAGTTGATGTTGTAATTGTTGTGGGCTGATTTGGAAGTTAACGTGAATTTGGTGTAGTTTTTATATTTATTAGAATGACATTGTTAAAGTGTAGATTGTTGGTGTAATTCATGAATTTGGGAGAGAGGAATGTGTTGTTGTGTTGTTCTCGGGTTTGGGGTGGTTTCGGGTGAATTGGAGTGTTGGTTGGGTTGTCTTGAATATTGTGTGAGTTGTTTAAAGCGTTAAGCCAATATTGTTTGAATGGTTTCGGATTAGTAATTGAACGTGTGAACATTGGTGTTAGTTTGATTATACGCGGTTGAATTGATTATAATGGAATGTTGTTGAATTATGTAGAAAAGAGTATTTAATGTTAGAATGCGTTTTGAATTGATTGTTGATGTCGTAAACATGGTTGTTGGTATTGTTGTTGATGATTTGGCCGAGTTGAATTCTCGGGGTGTTGAATTTACAGGGGAAATGCTGCCCAAATTTCTGTAGAATTAAGTACTAGTTTGGAATTGAATTCCTAAATGCCTATAGTAATGTTTGGTATCGATGATGTTGTTGTAGATCTTGGGGAGTCCGAGACTTAGGTTTGGATTAGCTTTGAGGAGCGGACGAGGTATGTAAAGCCTAACCCTTCTTTCTTTGGCATGTCTTAGTTGTAAATAGGCCATGACACGAGCCTCGAAACTCCTCTTTATGATCCAAGCATGTCTACGATTCTTATTCACCTCTTAACGTCGGCATTCTTAATGTAGTAATATTATGGTCCCTATGTCTTTAGTAAGATTGGATTTCAAATATTGCATAAGGATTTTGTCTTTAAAAAGAGTTCTACGTCTAAAATGGTAACTTTGTAGACGGAAATCCGGATCGCCTCGATATGCCCGTAGGAGATTCTGTAGCGTATAATGACTATATCTTCCATAGGTGGGCTAGGATTGAGTTGATGCTCGTCCGTGGGTCCCGCGACTTTCCTTTGTATAGCTCAAACGATTTTGTGACATAACTTGATATAACTACCACCCGACCCCCGAGTGTTGGTTACTTACTTATTTATTGAGTCTGTAATAATGATTTTTATGCATATGGTTACTCACGACTCTGCTCGTGCATTCGGTTGTATCTTTCGCCTAGTCCCGGACCGGTTATGTAGTCGTGCACACTATGTTATATTCCGGTGTTATCTTTGTGTTATAGTTCACAGAGCTCTTAAGCTAGCGTAGGGGACCTTATATATTTTGGTGTTATGCGTGATATGGCGTTATGATGTGTTATGGAGATATGTCGGGTTACGGAGATATGAAGTATACAGTGTTATCATTGTGTTATGGCGCCAATGACGGGCCAGGCCACGACCATATTCGAGCCCTATGCATGATTTGTGTTTTAAAAGTAAACGTTTTGGTATTTTGGATATTATACTTATTTTACGTACTTATTTCGATTATGATTACGTTTCTGCGTATCTCTTGCTTTACATACTCGCACATATTCCGTACTAACCCCACTTTCTTGGGTCGCGTTTCATGCCCGCAGTACAAACGCCCATTTGGTGATCCGCCGTGACCTAGACACCTATTCGCGTGGGAGTGCTCACTTGTGTTCCGGGAGCCTATATTTTTGTATATATTCTTTCGTTGCATATGTATTTGTTTATTTAGAGGCACGGCGGCCCGTCCCGAGTCATATGATTCGTTGTTCTGTTGAGAGGTACGTAGACATATATGTGGGTTGTGGATATCTCTGTTCGGTTGTGTATATGGTATATGTTTTGGGGCGGTCCCATTCATGGTAGCCTTGCGCGCGCGTTTATATATATTTTCAGACGTTGCGCCATATGATAGCTCATGGCGTTCGTGATATATATTTGTGTTTGCGACACTTTTGAGACGACGTACGATATTTGTATATGTGTCGATATCCGTACGCGATTACGGTTAATGAATGTGTTTGGGTGCCCAGCTCGGGCACTAATCCGCGCTCCTACGGGGTTGGGTCGTGACAAAGAGAGTATCCGCAGCGGTTCGTCCTCGGAATGTCTACGAGCACCGTGTCTAGCGAGTCTTGTTTATCGGTGTGTTGTGCTGCACATCTACAAACGAGAGGCCGTGACATTTAGGATGTTATCCTTCCTTCGATCCTAGATCGCGTATGTAGCCGTATTATCGGGATGACTCCTTCCTAACGAATTGTTATGTTTCAGCGATGCTCCGAGAAAGACGGGGTTTGCCCAGAAGGGCAAGTCGACAGCGAGTTGGAGAGACGACCGCCCGGTGTCTGGAGAGTTACTAGGGCCGGTGCCGAGCCCTGCACAGTTTGTGCCCCCGACCGCCCCGATTCTGCTACACCGCCACTATCAGAGGGACTTGGAGCGGCCGGCGGTACGCCGAGTCGGGGAGGCGGCTCCGCGCCGGCTCCCGCGGTTCCGACACCCCGACCTCCCGGCTCCCAGCCGGGGGGCGGAGGGATCGGGCTATGCGAGATGCGGTTCAGTTATTGACTAGATTGGTGGCGGGCCGAGTTCCACGAGCATGGATCGGGAGGTGATCATGCGGAACGGAGGGCATGACGGTCGGACGACCGTGATTTCACGACTTGTGGTCCCCGAGTTCTTCGGGTCTTGCCCGCGGAGGATCCCCGAGGAGTTTATTCGGCAGGTGCGGCGTACGTTGCGGTTGATTAAGGCTTCGAGGCCCGGGTACGACGGTTGGCGTCATATGGTTGTATGATTTCGGGCTAATGGTACGAGTCTGGGGTTGTCTAGGGGTGAGGGTGCTCCTCCGGCGGTGTGGGCGAGGTTTACGGAGGGACGCTTTCTTGCCATTTCGCCCCCCAGAGCGTCGAGCAGGGGGATTCCAAAAGGGGACAAAAGGGGAGTGTTCGGGAAATACGGCCGAGTTCGACCTTTGGGCCCCAAGCACCTTTGGGGTGAATATGATCGGATGCACCGGTAGTGAGGGGGGCGGGGTCGGCCCGGTCGACCCGGGAGGATGGCGGCCCCGGGGGATGGATATTGCAGGGGAAAACCGGGGACCTGGGGGGGAGGAGGATCGGCCCCCGGGGCGGCCCCGGGACGGGGGGAAAAAAAAGGGCCGGGGGCCAAAAGAAAAGGGGGGGCCCGGGGAGAAATCCCGAGGGGAGGGGGGCCCCCCCAGGGGGGCCTTCCCCCCTTGGGGACCCCGGGGCCACGGGAAACACACCCCCCCGGCCCCCCGAAAGACCGAGTGGTCCCGGGGTTTCGAGGGCGGTCGAGCTCGGAGGCCCGCGGCTGTGACGGGGGAGAGAGGTTCGCGCCCGGTCGAGGCCACTAGCACCTCGGTGTCTCGCGATCGCGAGTCATCCCTTTTGAGGAGTGTTATCGTGCTACGGGTGCTTGTTTTTCCTGTGGCCGTCAGGGCCACCTTATGAGAGATTGCCCAGTTGGGGGTGGTTCAGGTGGTGCGGCTCAGCTTACTGGGTCAGTTGTGGGTTCATCGTCATCTTCGCCGCGCCTGCCTGCGGGCGAGGTACGCCGACACGGCGAACCGCGGTAGAGGTCGTGGTTGGAGCTCCCAACCCCCTCGCGGTCCCTCGAACCGCATATATGCCTTGCACGACGAGGACCGGGAGGCGTCGCCTAATGTGGTTACTGGCATATTATTGATCTTCACCGAGATGTATATGCATTGATAGATCCGAGGGCTCCACTTTATCGTATATTTCTCCCTTGTTGCTAATAAAATTGGGATAAAACACGAACCGATAGAACCATTCGAGGTAGCTACACCGGTAGGGGATTACGTTATAGCCGAGCATGTTTGTAGAGATTGTTCGGTAATTATCGGTGGCCGTTACTAAACGGTCTGATGAGAGCTAGATACGAGGCGAGTTCGATATTATTATGGGTATGGATTGGCTAGCTTCTTGTTATGCTAATGTTGATTGTCAAAAGAAGGTAGTTCACTTTCGATTTCCAGGGGAACCGGTTATAGAGTGGACAGGTAATACAGCATCGCCGAGGGGTAAGTTTATTTCATACCTCGAAGGAAAAATGGTTCGAAAAGGGCTATATTTATCATCGGTTCGTGTACATGATTTAAAGGCTAGGCACCGACTCTTGATCGGTCTGGTTAATGAATTTCGGATGTATTTCTGATGAGCTTCCGGGTCTTCCTCCCGGAGCGGGAGATGTAGTTCCTTATAGATGTCTTGCCAGGACACTGTCACCCTATATCTATTCCTCCGTACGAATGGCACTGTTTGAATTGAAAGAATTGAAGGAGCGAGTGAGGGATTTATTAGAGAAGGGCTTATTAGGGCCGGCACATCACCTTGGGGAGCGACAATTGTTCGTGAGAAAGAAAGATGGGTCGGCTATCGGATGTGTATTGATTATAAGCATTGAATAAGGTAACCATAAAGAATAAATACCCCTCCCCGAGTTGATGATTTGTTTGACCGGTTGCGGGGTGCTAGGTGTTTCTCGAAGATAGACTGCGGCGGTCGCTATCACCAGTGCGGGTACGAGAGGCGAGATATTCCAAAGACAGCATTCGGGACCGAAATATGGGCATTACGAATTGAGTGATGTCTTTTGGGCGACCAATGCTCCAGCCGTGTTTATGGATCTGATGAATCGGGTATTCAAACCGTTCTGAGGATATGTTTGTGATTGTATTTATTGATGATATTCGGTTATTCACGATCGGAGGAGGAGCATGCGGATCATTTGAGAGCGGTACTGGGTGCTCGGCAAGACTAGAAATTATATGCTAAGTTCTCTAAATGTGAATTCTAGTTAACCAGGTGGCATTCACGGGGCATATTATTGGAGCTGATGGTATTCGGGTTGATACCCCGAAGATTGAGGCCGTAAAGTTAATTAGTCATCACGACCCAACCCGTGGCCGTGACTTGGTCGGGTGGACACTGGAACTAACATACTAACTCGCTTAATCATAGATAATCACATATAGCCTCCGATTAGCGCATAATAATCAATAATAGGTGTCACGAGAGTCGTCGAGGGGGCGTCATAATGTACGAATCTGAAAATATGTACGAGGCTAAGCCCCAGGGCGGGCCCCTCGAGACGCCGGCGGGTGGACCGTCCAAAACATATATCACACACATACATAACGTACAAACCAAATAAACCCCCTTGTCTAGACCCCTTTAAAAAAGGGGCAAAAACATATGACGGGGGGGGCCCCGCCCCCTTCCCCCCAACGAATAGTGGTTTTGCAACGAAAAGGTTTTAACCCAAAAAAAGGAAACCCGGACGAAGGGGCACTCCCGGAAACGAAGGGTGTCCCAGGTTGGGGGTCACCCAAAGGCCGGCCTCATGCCGC
>NC_081353.1:5368279-5492081 GCF_029784015.1 Lycium ferocissimum
GTTTGCGCGCTTGGAGACAAACACACCGATATTTGTATACGTATCGGCTTATCTGTGATGTATTCGGTTAACGAATGTGTTTCGGGTGCCCGTGCCTCGGGCACTAGTCGCGGCCTACGGGGTTGGGTCGTGACAATTCTAATCTGCAGAAGTAGGTTGACGGAACAAGTCAATGGACCATCGACATGTCGACGTGACCGTCAACATGACCGTCGAACTGCCAATCTGGAATCTTCCAGCCCCAGCTATAAATACACGACCCTTGTCCCCAATTTCAGATTTCACTTTGCTCTCAGTCCTGAAAACTCCAGAATACTCTCCATACAATATTATCACAAATCCAAGAGGAATTAAAGATTAATCCTCATAAATCAGTAGAATCAAGGCTGTGGATGCCCACTAGGGTTTGAGGAAGCCAAGATTTCCTTTGGAATTGAAGTTGGAGTTTCTTCAAGTGAAGAATCCTTATCCAAAGACCATTCTTGCATAATCAAAGGTAAGTTTTACATCAATTTCATGTCATCGAAAGCATTGAGTGATTGAAAGACTTGGATTAGAGAAGGAAGTGGAACATGAACTTAAATATGGAGAAAACGGTACTATGAGTAGTAAGTTAACATGGGTCAGGATTTATAGTACAAGATGAGTATAATCTTGCTATGAAAGATGTTAATGATGTTGAGAAAGTATTATGTGAAGAGCGAATGTGGTGTTGTAGTGTAGACATGGTTATGGGTGACTTTGAAAGTGAATTTAAGAAGTGAACAATGTTTAATTTGGGAAACCTAATAATTATGATATTATGGACATTGCTATTGCTATTTGGAAATTGTTACAGTTGGAGAAAGTTGTTGAAACAAAGGGGATATTGCCCAATTTTCGTTAGCTCTTAATCGTTTTAGCTTAAGCTTAAGTATGTCTTCAATTATCTAATCTTAGTACGAATTCTCTTGAAGGTAGAATCACAAGCTTGAGAGGCACACAATTAGATGAGTTGAAGAGATACAAAGGTATGTAAGGCTAGCCCGTCCTTTAAAGGCATGATTCTTATATAAATTGTAACTCCTTTCCGGTAATTCCCATGACCTTCTTACATTCCAAAAGACGAAAGCTAAAGAGTATTGAAAGTCTCCTATGAGGTGGAGATGAGATATGTTCCTTGATTGATATGATGCTATTATGATGTTAATGATCTTTACATGATTCCTTGATGCTATTCATTGTTGATAACCTCACCTTATAGTTCTAGTTCCTTCAAGGTGAGACTTGACGATCATGATGTTCCATAATGTAATCGGAGGTTACCGACTTTACGTCACTCCGATAGAGTTACAGTATTTACTTGATCTCTCATGCATGCTTCATGATAAGTGCATATGTATGATGACACCGTGCCTAAATGACCGGGCATGACACCGCTAAGACATGCTGCTTATGCTAACACAGTGCCTAGATGGCCGGGTATGACACTGCTAAGACGGACAGCTTATGATAACACCGTGCCTATTTGGCCGGACGTGACACCACTAGTGGGCGGCGTGACATGATTACCCCGGACGAGGGAGGCTCGGACACGGGCTAATGATGCTATTGATTCGAACAACTTATGTATGTGTGTGTGATATATTATAAAGGTAAAAAAGTAAGCATGCACGATTCCGCCTCAAGAGGCTGGTAGTTACAGTTATCTTTTCTTCTCATGCATTCTATATTTCCTTATTATGTCACCATGTATGCCTTACATACTCAGTACATTATTCGTACTGACGTCCTTTTTCTTTTTGGACGCTGTGTTCATGCCCACAGGTAGACAGGGAGACGGTCCAGATCCATAGGAGCCAGATCAGCTTGCACAGGAGAACTTCCTTACTCCAGAGATGCAGTTTTTGATATATTCTTTTGTGTAGATATTCGGGCACGACGGAGTCCTGTCACGTCCTTATGTTTAGTATTCCAGTTAGAGGCTCGTAGATACATATGTGTGGGTAGTAGATGACTTATGATCACCCCAGTGTATATTGTTATATATTCTTTTACAGTCGTGAGGGCTTATGTATACATATATATATTGTTTGGGTGATTACATATGTACAGATTGGGTATGATGGTTAGCATGATGAGTGGTGCTAGATAGTCCACTCCGGGTGCCCGTAGTGGCCCACTGGCTGGGTCGTGACAAAGGTGGTATCAGAGCAGTTCTGTCCTAGGGTGTGTCTATGAGCCGTGTCCAGTAGAGTCTCATTTATGGGTGTGAAGCGCGCCATACCTATAAACGAGAGGCTGCGGGGCATTTAGGAATATTGACTATTTTTCTTCTCCATAGATCGTGTGGTAGAGCTATGTTATAAGATTTTCCTTTTCCTAATTGTGCGTTATTATTTCAGCGATGTCGGTAAAGAGAAAATGTCACACCCTAACCTGATAGGGCGTGATGGGCACCCGACCCTTACTTAGGGCCGAGCGAACCCGCTGACTCTCGTAATACTCATAATCATGCTGGGCCATTAAATCATGAAAATAAAACATAATGGAAGCTTTTCAAAGAACCGCACACTTTTCATCTTTCTCAAAACAAATAAAACCTGTAATCATAGGAAATCTGTATTATAATACATATTGATACATCGGCTTACATAGCCGCTTACAAAATTGACATGTTATATATACACGTGACCCTGTCTGCAAAGTCTCTAACATAAACCAAGATGACATAACATAAACACTCGACTCGGCAAAAGACTCCGAAGGAAACCAAGCTCGCCAATCCATTTCCGAACCTCTTTTTAATCATCTGTATATACTGCGTCGCATGAAACGCAGCCCCTCGAAGAAAGGGAGGTCGCACGGAATATGTAACCAGTATGCAAAGCATGGAATACGAATCAAGAGCATAGCCAAGCTCGGGATTTATAGAAACAAGTATAATAACTTGTTGAAAAAAAAAATCCAAAAGACTTGCCTTTAAATCATATATCATGCGTGTCAAAATCATGTAGTACATATGCGTATACATAACGTGTCCCGGCCCTCTAGTGAGGGACTCGGTAAATAAAATCATCATATCATCATATCATCATGTCATCATGTCATTATGCCATCATATATATATATACCGTACCCGGCCCTCTAGTGAGGGACTCGGTGAATAGAATAATCATATGCCATCCGGGCCGCCATCCCCATATCATCACATCATCATGTCATCACATCATCGTATTCATCATATATATATATATACCGCGACCGGCCCTCTAGTGAGGACTCGGTGAATAATGCGAAAGAACCGTGCACGAATATATACCCGGCCCGGGACTCGGTGAAAGATACATTGAGGCATGCACGAGCAGAGTAGTGAGAAACCATATGCACAGAAATCATCATTACAGACTCAATGGATAAGTAAGTAGTCGACGCTCGAAATTAAAACGGTAATCATGTTAGGTTCTTCAAAGACAAGCCGTTAGGACTATACAAGGGAAATCTCGAGGACCACGGATATGCGTCAAACAAATCCGGGCCCGCCCATGAAAGTTAAAGTCATTATTCTTTATAGAATCATTTACGAGCATATCAAAGCAATCCGGTTCTGTCTATGAAAGTTAGGGACATTTTCAACATAAAAATCCTTTTGGAGCAAAACTCTTTGTACCACATTTGGATTCAATCATACAAAGACATGAAAACCATAGTTCTACCACATTAAGAATGCTAACATTAAGAGACGGATAAGAATCGTAACATGCCCGGATCATAGGAATAGAGTTAACCCGAGGATCGTGTCATAGCTTACTTACACTAAGTCATGCCAAAAGAAAGAAAGGTTAAGCTTTACATACCTCGTCCGCTTCCTAGGCTAATCCAAACTCAAATCTCGGGCTCCCCAAGATCTACAATACGTCAATAAATACCAAACATTAGCTATAGGCACTTAGGAATTCAATCCTAAGTTAGCATTTGTCCACGTAAATTTGGGCAAGATTTCCCTTTATATGCCTAGCCCGAATTCTCAATTCGGTCCGAACAACAACACCAACAACAATACCAATAGTATTAACATCATTTCCAATACCGACGTATGCCATAAAACAGCCCTTCCTTTGTTTTCTAAATTTCTCAACCAACCAAATTCTGCGATATAACTATTTAATAATTTTATTTCCGTAAAGGAGTCGAAATTCATATGAACAACATCAATAACAATAGCCTTCACATTTTACAAGGTAATTACATTTATTTTCATCCAAAATTCTCTTCAAATCTCCTTCCATAATTCACAACACCAACAAACGAATTTATCAGACTATTCCCTCCGTGGTAATCCGTTAAAATTCTAAATAAACTCGTTAACAACGAAAAGTAACTGTCACGACCCAACCCCATAGGCCGTGACTAGTACCCGATCTGGGCATCCAAACACACCTATCAGACGCTATCACAAGGTATATCAAACGCATCCAAGTATATAACGCTACAAGCCAACAAAGGTCTCTCTTTCCATTTATATAATTTCCGTAAAAATTTGATAGCGAGTTTCCTTTGTTTTACGGACTATCCAAAATAACCTCGCGTTTGGGTAAAAATACCAACAAAGGCCACGGACATCAAAACAACATATATATATGCATATGTGGGCCGAGAGAAGGACGGCGAATGATATCGCCCAAACACAATGATACAAACACAACCGTACCACTTAGTAGGCACAACCCACTACCATGTCCACGGACATTTAAATTGTCGCATAATCATATGACGGGACAGTAGGCCCCGCCGTACCCCTGAGCAAACAAATATATACACCACGGACGAGTATGTACCAAAGGTAGGCTCCGGAATAAGAAGCACTCCAAGACCGCTGATGAAAATCCTAGGCCGGCGGATCACCAAAATTGTTTCACTGCGTACATGAAACGCAGCCCCCCGACGAAAGGGGGCCGGTACGCTTGAATATGTAACCGAGTATGCAAAGTAGAAGTATACAATATATCAACTTCTAATCAACATAATATAAAGTATACATATCCAAAATACCAAAACGTTTACTTATTAATATTTTTTCTCAAGAAAACGAATTATGCATAGGACTAATTATCACACCACATACCGCGGTCAAAAATCCGGTACTATCACATCACATAACATAGATCGCGGCCAAATACCGGCGGCAATATTGTTGCGTAACATACCGCGGCCAAATACCCGGCGCAATATCCACCAACATACCGCGGCCAGATACCCAGTGGGCTATATCACGTAACATAACATACATAACATAACATAATATACCGCGGCCAAATACCCAAAATGCAATATCATATAACGGCATACAAATCATTATTACAAACCCAATAGAATAACCAAAGCGTACTATTATTTCCAACCCAAGGAAATAGTCAATTCAAATTTTCTCCGAATGTCACTCGAAAGCATATCAAGCCAAACTTCGAAATCATAATCCCGTATCAAAATCACATGAATATGAGCAAATAAATAATTAAGTTACCTTTCAAAATCCGATGACCAAATATATTTACTAACATCGGAAAGTGCGAAACAAGTTTCGTATTTAGCGGAATTAGTACACCAAAGCTACAACCCTCTGAAATCGTCCTTATGTGTCAAACTGTATTATCAAACTCAATAAAGTAGTTCAAATAACTATTTTTTTTAGTAATCGGAGCGATGGTCAAAAGTTCTCTTTCGAAATCTCGCAAACATACCAAAAGATAAGTAAAATAGTCATATTTGAAATCGGAATAATCATTACAACCTTTTCTTTCAAAAATTGTCTAAATTACATAAAAGGGCATCGCGGGACCCACGGACGGGTGTAGACCCGAGCTGGGCCCTCCTATGGAAAACATACTCATCCTACATCATACAAACTCCTACGAAAATTTCAAAAGCAATCCGAGCTTTTCCGTGAAAGTTATGGGCGTTGAACTTTTGGAATCGCTAAAGAATAAGCTTTAAAACCAAAAATCAGCTTTCATGAAATCTTTACAAATTATGAATTCCAAGGATATAAGGATCAATGTTATGGCATATTAGCACAAGAATACCAAGGAAACACATGCGAATCATAGACAAGCTCGGATTGCGAGAATAGAGTTTCCTAGAGGCTCGTATCATAGCCTATTTTAACTAAGGCATGCCAAAAGGAAAGGTTACTTTACATACCTCAAACGCTCTCCAATATGATCCAAACTCAAGCTAAATCCAACCAATGATTCGGGCTGCCCACGATCTATAAACAAGCCATAAAATGCCAAACATTAGCTAAAGATTTTTTGGGCATTAAATTCCAATTTCGCCCTTAATTTTACAGAAATTTGGGCAGCATTTCCCCTGTAAATAGGACACCCCGAGAATTTAACTCGGCCAAAACAATCAACAACAACAACAATAACCAACCTAGCAACATCACAACCAATCCGGAAAGCAATACAACAACAATAGCTTTCTTTTCCATCATTCTACAACTTACATAAATTCAATTCGACGACTTGTCACACCCCAATCTTCATCCGGGCGTGACGGGCACCCGACTCTCATCAGAGTCGAGCGAACCCTTAAACGTCAACTCAAATTTTTTTTTTAAAACAAGAATTAAAAGTTGTAAATGAAATACCAAAATCGACACGTGGCTCAAGGCACCTCAAAACATGTTACATATATACATACGACAAAGAACAAGGCGAGCCAAAAGGCCTCTGCCATCTCTTTACAACAAAATAATGGCCGACAAGGCCAAACAGTAACCACAACTCCCACGCTGTTCGCAGACTTCTAAAGAGTATGACCTGCACAATATATAAAACTATACCAAAACGGAACAACCTCCGAGCAAATGGAGCGTCCGACTCCTGCTAACTCCTCTAAGAAGCCGGGTCCCCCGGTTGCGTCCCCGAACTCGGCGGCATGAAACGCGCCCGAAGAAAGGGGTCGACGGGAATATGTACCGAATATGTAAAGCACCGAAGCATGAATCGAAAATACAACATCGGATAAAGCAAGTTTAGGTTACCCGACATGAATTAAATATTTAAATAAAATAGTCCCTTCGGACGGCCGCTTCCTAATAATAATAACAATAATAGTAATAACAATAGTAATAACAATGATAATAATACTAGTAATCCCCTTCGGGTGTGCCGGTTCCGACATACGTCTATCCCGGCCCCGGACATGCCGGTCCCGGATAAAATGATGGCCCTTCGGGCATGCCGGTCCAACATACGTCTATCCCGGCCCCTTCGGACATGCTGGGCCCCGACATAAAAATCCTAGCCCCTTCGGGCATGTCACTCGTGGCATACGACTACCCCGGCCCCGCCGGCATGCCACTCGTGACATAATACTAATCCCGCCCCTTCGGGCATAATAATAATAGTAATAATAATAATAAAATCTCACACCCCCTTCGGAGTGGTTTTGGAAAATCTGAATAATAAGATATCGCACTCCCTTCGGAGTGGTTTTTGAAAAGTTTTGTAAAATATCACACTCCCTTCGGAGTGGTTTTGAAAAGTTTAGTAAAATATCACTTAGTAGTTAGGGCAATAGCCAAAAGTTTTCCTTCAATTGTGGTACAAAAATAAGTCAAATAAAACAGTAGGCGGAGATCCGGGAATAGCGGGTCCGCCCCGAGTCAACGGAGGTGGCGTACTCGAATTACATATACTAAGCTTAATGGAGTCATTTATGGAAGTTTCAAGGCAATTCGATTACATTCCCGCAAGTTATGGACGTTTGAGCATTTTTCCAACAAGATATAAGGATTCTAGTTCAATCGCACCGAATGAATAGTGCTCCATTTCGTAATCGGATTTCGATGAACGTAAATAACCCCCGAGGCTCAAATTCAAGCCTAGTACACCTAGGACATGCCAAAGGAAGGAGAGGGATAGCTTCACATACCTTACGGATGTCTTACGCTCACTTAAATTCGATCCCGTTTCGTCCGAATCCGCAAATGGTCAAAGTTACCAAAGGTGAGTTTCAAGTTTTGCGAATTCAACTTAAGTCCGTACTTGTCTACCAAAATTCCGGCGACAAAGATCTCCCCTATAAATCTAACATCCCCGAGGATTAAACTCGGCTTAAAATACAACAACCAACCCAACAACAACATCAAGAACATCAACAACACCAATAAACACTACAAAACACATATGGACATAAATAGTCTTTCTTTCAACATAATACATCAACTTCCGTTCTAACTTCACACTTCTCATCCAATATCGACGTTTTCATATTTATCTACTAACTTAAGGCCATTCAACACAATTCAAAGATATTTCACATTATTTTACCAAATATGCAAAAGTTCCGCCAACCATAATTCACTCAAAATCTCCGATTTTTCAACATAGATATTCACAACATATTTTTATCTTTCGATTTCACTTACAACAATCACCATTTGTGTCTTACAACTTCGTTTCCATAATCACATAAATCTTCCATAATATTACCAAACTTCCTACAACAACTTAACAATGGTTTTTCATGCAAATTTGACTCATATTCTTCCACTTACAACACAAAACTACATCAACACAATTTCCATACTAAATAAAATAAATTCATGCCCTCTCCAATTCAATTACCACACGGCCACAACATCTATATGTACAACACACAAGATTTTCATACTTTTCATTCATTTCCACATACTACAACATATATCTATCTTCCATAACATGAAAGAACATGAAATTCATACCTTTCTCCAATAAATTCTCCTTACCACCAAAGATGGTTTCTTGCTAAAATACTTATATCACCTTGTAGAGACTCTTGAGCTTGACAAGAATTTATGAAAATTATAATTCTTGAGCCAAGGTTGAAGACTTGGGAATTCTTTTCTCTTTTTTTTTTTTTTTTCTCTCTTTCTCTCTTGGAGCCGAATGGCTTCTTCTTTTTTTTTTCTTGATTTTTCTTTTGCTTTCTTGAATATTGTATGAGTTCATGACTCATATATGGTCCTTCATATTAATTTGCCACATGGAATAAATTTCCCATGGGCTTGTGCTAGCCATAGTGGCCGGCCAACCCTCCAAATTTGGGCCTCAATTTTTCATCCGTTTTTTTGAGCCCAATGACTTATAGATCTTGTTTTGTAATTCCCGAAACTAATTTCCGAAATTTCAATTTTACCCTTGGCCTTCTCCGATGTCTTTACACACATATTTTTCCATAAGCAACAACATACCCACCAAATAAAATCAAAATATGTCCTTATTCTTACAAATCACAATTATGTCCAAATTCCCCGAACGTGCAAAAATACAGGATATAACATCCTCCCCCCCTTTAGAACATTCGTCCTCGAATGTTAAATTAGACTTATAGGTCTTACAAGTACGTTGGGGAAGGTTCTTTAGGTGGACAAAGACATATAAATCATTCATTGATTAAGACAATCAACTACGGAATTTAGATTACTGGTGGTGCATCCCGTGGTGCCTCGGGACCCGGTCTCCCCCTAGTGCATAGATGCGATGTGGTCCCGCACCGGAACTGGGGCTCTACCTCCGCCCCTACCCCGACCGAAGAAGTCTGAGGTCCTGTCTCGGGGGCTCTCACCGAAGGTGACGACGCCGCTACCGAATTTCCAGGAGCAGTATGGCCCACTCCCTGTGGACACTCTCTAGCATAGTGCGTCGGATCACCACAAGTATAACACACGCCCCGTCGGCATTGTCCTACATGCCGCCTTCCACAAGTCGCACATCGCGGGAGGGGCCATCGCCTCTTGCCCGACCATGCCTCGCCGCCGAGGACCCGTGCATAGGAAGAACTCGTCCTTGCCGAGGGAATGTCTCTCTACCCCGGCCGAGGTCCACGAAATTGCGAAGGTGCGCTATACGGGGTCCGCTCTCGCCGGTGGAACCCTTACCCCGACCTTCCGTCCCCGGCCCTCTTGGGGCCGGTCGCCACCCTGCTCTGAAATAGCCTCTCGTTGGCGCTTGCGATCCTCTACCCCCTGCGCATAAGCTTGGATACGAGCTATGTCTATACCCGGCTGCATTGCCACTGGCATACAAATCTCCTGCAACTCTGAGTCCAATCCCATTACATACCGGTGAACTCTATCTTCCATTTCCTGCACAATAGTAGGGGCATATCTGGCTAAGGAGTCGAACTCCACACTATACTCTCTAACAGACATGCTACCCTGTCGCAAATTAAGGAATCTATCAACCCTTGCTCGTCTCAACTCGGGTGGCATATAGTGACGCAAAAAGGCATCTGAGAATTCCGCCACGTCGGCGGAGGGCGTCACTACCTCTCGATAATCTCCATGACCGGTACCGCTAATTGCTATACCGTAACCTATAAGCGCCTAGCTCAACGTACTCGTAGCCGATGCCTTCATTATATTTAATGTACGCCGCATACCATCTATAAACTCCCGAGGATCGCATTAGGGTCCGTGCCCTTAAACTCGGGGGACTTAATGTAAGAAAATCCCGTGCCCTCGCGGCCGGCGATCCTATCGGGATACTCGTGACTCCTATTCTGTTGTCCAGCCTGAGTAGCAAGCAGTTGAGTCAACAAACGTATTGCATCTTTCATTTCTCTAATCTCCTGATGCTGAGCATCTGACTGAGAAACCGGAGATACTGATGCTGGAGCTGGAGCCGGCCGGATCGTGCCTCTCTCAGCTCCTCCGGCGATGGGGAGGTGGGAGGACTCCGGCCGATGCGTATTCCGCCGTATGTCCGAGCTCTAGTAGACCTGGGGGCTTGGCTAACTGCCTCATCCCCAACTGCTTTGCCCTTCTGGGCTGCCGTCGCTTTACCCTTCTTAGGCGGCATTACTGAAAGCACACAAGGTTGTTACATTAGGGACTTCATATACAATACAGCTCTATACGCACGATCTGCCCCATGAAAGAATGAATGACACCCTATCAATGTCTCGTAGCTTCCTGTTTATAGATGTGGTGCACAACACACCGATAAACAAGACTCTACTAGACACAGTCTGCGAACATGCCGAGGACTGACCTGCTCTGATACCACTTTGTCACACCCCAATCTTCATCAGGGCGTGACGGGCACCCGACTCTCATCAGAGTCGAGCGAACCCTTAAACGTCAACTCAAATTTTTTTTTTAAAACAAGAATTAAAAGTTGTAAATGAAATACCAAAATCGACACGTGGCTCAAGGCACCTCAAAACATGTTACATATATACATACGACAAAGAACAAGGCGAGCCAAAAGGCCTCTGCCATCTCTGTACAACAAAATAATGGGCCGACAAGGCCAAACAGTAACCACAACTCCCACGCAGTTCGTAGACTTCTACAGAGTATGACCTTTTCGCACAATATAAAAAACTATACCAAAACAGAACAGACCTCCGAGCAAATGGAGCCGTCGACTCCCAAAGGCTAACTCCTCTAAGAAGCCGGGTCCCCCGGTTGCGTCCCCGAACCTCGCGGGCATGAAATGCGCCCCGAAGAAAGGGGGTCAGTACGGAATAGGTACTGAATATTTAAAGCGTTACTGAAGCATGAATCAGAAAAATACAACAGAAAGCAAGTTTAGGTTACCTGACATGAATTAAATATTTAAATAAAATAGTCCCTTCGGACGGCCGCTTCCGGCCTAATAATAATAACAATAATAGTAATAACAATAGTAATAACAATGATAATAATACTAGTAATCCCCTTCGGGTGTGCCGGTTCCGACATACGTCTATCCCGGCCCCTTCGGACATGCCGGTCCCGGTATAAAATGATGGCCCCTTCGGCATGCCGGTCCAACATACGTCTATCCCGGCCCCTTCGGACATGCGGCCCCGACATAAAAATCCTAGCCCCGGGCATGTCACTCGTGGCATACGGCTACCCCGGCCCCTTCGGGCATGCCACCGTGACATAATACTAATCCCGGCCCCTTCGGGCATAATAATAATAGTAATAATAATAATAAAATCTCACACCCCCCGGAGTGGTTTTGGAAAATCCGAATAATAAGATATCGCACTCCCGCCGGAGTGGTTTTGAAAAGTTTTGTAAAATATCACACTCCTTCGGAGTGGTTTTGAAAAGTTTAGTAAAATATCACTTAGTAGTTAGGGCAATAGCCAAAAGTTTTCCTTCAATTGTGGTACAAAAATAAGTCAAATAAAACAGTAGGCGGAGATCCGGGAATAGCGGGTCCGCCCCGAGTCAACGGAGGTGGCGTACTCGAATTACATATACTAAGCTTAATGGAGTCATTTATGGAAGTTTCAAGGCAATTCGATTACATTCCCGCAAGTTACGGACGTTTGAGCATTTTTCCAACAAGATATAAGGATTCTAGTTCAATCGCACCGAATGAATAGTGCTCCATTTCGAATCGGATTTCGATGAATGTATAACCCCCGAGGCTCAAATTCAAGCCTAGTACACCTAGGACATGCCAAAGGAAGGAGAGGGATAGCTTCACATACCTTACGGATGTCTTACGCTCACTTAAATTCAGATCCCGTTTCGTCCAGAATCTGCAAATGGTCAAAGTTACCAAAGGTGAGTTTCAAGTTTTGCGAATTCAACTTAAGTCCCTACTTGTCTACCAAAATTCCGGCGGATCTCCCCTATAAATCTAACATCCCCGAGGATTAAACTCGGCTTAAAATACAACAACCAACCCAACAACAACATCAAGAACATCAACAACACCAATAAATACTACAAAACACATATGGACATAAATAGTCTTTCTTTCAACATAATACATCAACTTCTGTTCTAACTTCACACTTCTCATCCAATATCGACGTTTTCATATTTATCTACTAACTTAAGGCCATTCAACACAATTCAAAGATATTTCACATTATTTTACCAAATATGCAAAAGTTCCGCCAACCATAATTCACTCAAAATCTCCGATTTTTCAACATAGATATTCACAACATATTTTTATCTTTCGATTTCACTTACAACAATCACCATTTGTGTCTTACAACTTCGTTTCCATAATCACATAAATCTTCCATAATATTACCAAACTTCCTACAACAACTTAACAATGGTTTTTCATGCAAATTTGACTCATATTCTTCCACTTACAACACAAAACTACATCAACACAATTTCCATACTAAATAAAATAAATTCATGCCCTCTCCAATTCAATTACCACACGGCCACAACATCTATATGTACAACACACAAGATTTTCATACTTTTCATTCATTTCCACATACTACAACATATATCTATCTTCCATAACATGAAAGAACATGAAATTCATACCTTTCTCCAATAAATTCTCCTTACCACCAAAGATGGTTTCTTGCTAAAATACTTATATCACCTTGTAGAGACTCTTGAGCTTGACAAGAATTTATGAAAATTATAATTCTTGAGCCAAGGTTGAAGACTTGGGAATTCTTTTCTCTTTTTTTTTCTCTCTTTCTCTCTTGGAGCCGAATGGCTTCTTCTTTTTTTTCTTGATTTTTCTTTTGCTTTCTTGAATATTCTATGAGTTCATGACTCATATATGGTCCTTCATATTAATTTGCCACATGGAATAAATTTCCCATGGGCTTGGGCTAGCCATAGTGGCCGGCCAACCCTCCAAATTTGGGCCTCAATTTTTCATCCATTTTTTTTTTAGCCCAATGACTTATAGATCTTGTTTTGTAATTCCCGAAACTAATTTCCGAAATTTCAATTTTACCCTTGGCCTTCTCCGATGTCTTTACACACATATTTTTCCATTAGCAACAACATACCCACCAAATAAAATCAAAATATGTCCTTATTCTTACAAATCACAATTATGTCCAAATTCCCCGAACGTGCAAAAATACGGGATATAACACTTGCATTCAAGCTAACGTCGACGCTTATACATTCACATACTAACCCGAACCCATACCAACAATATTTAAAGGTATTCTAAGCAATTCATACAACATTTCCAACAACCCAAATTTTTCTCCAATTCAGCCGAAAACAGCCCCAAACCGAGAACCTCACTTCACTTATTCCTCATTTTCGAATCATGATTGCATCCACAATTCACATTCTAACAATGCTATTTTCATCAATATACAAAATACATTAAATGCACAAAAATCTCCAAATCAGTCCACAACAACTACAACATCCATTTAAGTCATTAGACATTCATTTCCAACATAGAATTCATAGCGACGACGACTTAAACGTTAAGCGATACTAATTCAATTCTTGGCACATAAGGTGACCCATTTTAAAATAGCACACCAACATACACACATGGATGATTCTCAATCGTTCCTTCACCTTACAATGATCATAATATACTAACTAAGCTTTAATTCATAGTTTCAATGTCACACAACACATACACACACTACACGGCTACAACACCACACCCACAACTCACTTCCAACATTCCATATTTCATGATTTTCCATCCAATTAGCATACTACAACATACATACACCTCTACAACACACACATAAACATAAAGAATTCTTACCTTTCTTCTTTAACTTTCCAATAGCCTAGGGTTTCCAAAGATGGAAAAATAATGGATTGATCGCTCCAACGATGCTTCCACGCTACTTAGGGACCTCAAAATAATGAGTTTACATCAATGGAATAATTTTAGAAGGACAAGAAATGGGGGTTGGTTTTTCTTCACCTTGGCCGAGAGCCTCCTTGGGTGCTCTTCACTCTTCAATTTTTTTCTAAGTGTTAAATGAATGAAGTGAACTAGTGGTGGTCATCTTTTATCATTATAAGGAGTGTACAATTCCCTTGGCCCACATTAATGTGTTGTTCCACTCAAAAGTTGACACAAAAATTGTGTGGGGGCCTCGACTCACATGGCCAACTACGGAAAATGGATGATTTTCAACTTCCAATTTTATCACTTTTGGTCCTAAATTTTCCTAATTGTTCCATACCAACAAATTCATACACAACTTATATCTCAAAATAAAATCGAAGGTCAAGAATCCCGACTTTGTATCCCAAAATAGTTTTGTCCTTAACTTATCATAATTAATCCGGATTATTCCAATGTACAAAAATACGGGTTCTAACAGTAACCGTATTCATACCTTAAGCATGCAGCCCCCACGTTATCACTCTTCTCCTTGGTTAATTTTTAGCTCAAATTGAAGACAACGCGGCGTACAACACTTTTTCTCTTCATGGGCTTGAATTCGGGGCTCGAGTTTGGTCAAAATTGGTTTTTCTTCTCTCCAAGGCTCTTCTCTCTCTCTCTCTCTTTCCAGAATTTTTTGGTATTCTTGGTCTGAAAAATTAGAGGAAAGGGCTGAAATTTCACTTAAATAGGCATGGGTCATGGGCCTAACCCGATTGGGCCCGGTTTGGGCCTAGCCCACTGACCTTTCCACCTTAAAACGTCCATATCTCCTTATCCCGACGTCACCTGTGGGCCCACGACCTATGGTTGGAAAGATAATTAAATTATATACAACTTCTAACTTTGGTATTTTTCCAAATTCCAAACTTATAATACCGTTTCTGCCCCTCGAAGTTAGATCACCCGAAAACGTTACTTAAAAATATTTGCTTGGAGGACTTCCACTTTGATTTGGCTCAAGGGTCCTTCTTGAGTTATGTTTAACTTCACATATGTGATTCATATAAATTGTCGCATGTCCCAAAAAAATCTCAATGTGTGGGCCCACCTCAGCTTGCGAATAATCCGACGTACAAAAATACGAAATATAATACTGTCAATGTGAGTTTAAATTATGAAGCAACAACATGATTGTCAATTTTTAAGCACGTTAATAAGGACCTTCCAATTGGTTGGAACTGCTAGAAGAATTTTTTTTTTTTGAATCAAGATTTGAGGGCTCAAATTCTCGGTTCCATGGCCGAATGGCCTCTCTTTATTTTTCTCCAAGTTTCTTGAATTTTCTAAGGTTTGAAAGTATGAAGAATGTGATTAATAAGTCATCCAATATGCGCATATATAAGTCATCCATGTGTCCCATGGCCCACACATGGCTTGGATGAATTAAAATTAACTTGAGGCATGGGTGGTGCCCCACTCACACCACACGGCCAACTTGGCCATTATTTCACGAAATGCCAACTTTCCTAAATTAACTTTTAACCCCAAATTTTTCTTAATATTCCATGCCAATAAATTCATAAGCAACTTATGCATTAAGGCAAGGTCGGAAAAAAATATCCTTGTCCATAACTCGTCGCAACCAACTTAAAAATATTCCAACGTACAAAATATGGGATATAACATCCTTCCCTCCTTTTGAACATTCATCCTCGAATGTTCAACTAGTCTCATAGGGTCTTATAAGGATCTCGGAGGGGTTTCCTTTATTACCCTAGCATGTACTCTCATCTACCAATCATATTTCTTTTTCATCTCCTTTTACCTTACGAATAATATAATAAGGTCCAATATATCCCGGGTTAAACTTCTTCTTCTTGTCGGATCTCATTACATCTTTCATGGGTGGCATCTTCAAGTATACCCACTCGCCTATCCGGAATTCTAAGTGTCGACGTCGATTGTCGTCATATGCTTTCTCGTCGTATCCGGGCTGTATGCTAATAGCCATTCCTACTTTACTTATCGTCGATTGATATAAATGCGAAAGAATCGACGCATAAATTCACTCTCTTAGCGATCAGCTAGTTTTTACCATCTTGTCTAAATCATCTTACAATCCCCTTTACTCAACTTGTAACATTCTAGGCACATTATCCCGTGTCATCTCTTTATCTTTAATTCAAACCTTTCCATCGTCTCTTCACTCAGATCTTGCTCTCAACTTTCCTGTCACATATGTTGTTGCAATCTCTACACGAATATACAAAGGCGCTCAAATTAGCCCAAGAGATACCCTAGCGTGGCTTCACTGATTCTTAGGTTTCGCTTTGTCTTCGCCCCTCTTATCTTACAACCGGTGTCATGGTAGATCTTTGGTCCACCCATAGCCATGTCTGTTTGTCCTCGCACTAATTCTATTTTAGTAATTGGCTTAAACTATCGTTACATTTTTCCGTAATGTACCCAAAATATCACAAGCTCGTTGTCGTTGCTAAGTCCTTACTCTTCTTATCAAGTACTTACTTAGTCTCATTCTTATCATACCAATACTTGCAGGTGGCATCACTATTTTTGTATAACTTGTATAAGGTATGTTCAATCTTTGTCATGGCCTTTCCTTCTCTTGGTTCATGCTACTTCACATCTCCCCCCCCCCCCCCCCTCGTACTTACATTCGCTGGTAGCCTATCTTTTCATACTCTTTTCCCTTTCTTTCCTCACTTCCTACTACAGGGGGTTCTCTATCGTTAGCGAACAACTCTATTGCCCACATCTTAGCTTCTAATCCCGCATAGCAGTGTTGTCTTTCACAATGTCTCCGCAAGTTACTCATTATATTCTCTTGTCGTATTCTCCCCTTTTTAAGCGTCCACTTTCCCATATCATATCATTCAAGATCTCTACAATTAATCCCCAGCACTATCTCAAGTACCATCTTAGCTTCAACCCCTCTTTCTGGCTTTTGGATCTTACTAACTTGCCTCGGCAAAGAATCTTACCTGTAGTCCAAGATATTGTAGTGTCGTTTGTCTTCATCTTACACTTGCATCTCTCGCACTCGCTTCCCCCCTTTAAGGGGTGTGCTTATACTATTACTCAATTATACTTTTCCCAATGTCTGCATTTCCAGTTTCAATTAGACGGCACTCTTATTCCAACATTTTGATTCTCTTGTCTTCCACCTACCCACTTTCTTTCTTTTCCAACTATCATTGTATTAGAACTTTCCAAGCTTAACCTGTGGTGAAAACAACATCAGCTTGCCTTGTAACATTTGTGCCATCTATATATATTGTTTCTCACTTGAACTTCGTTACCCTATCCGATTAGGGCCTTCCAAATACCGCCACGTTGGTTGCCGGGATACACATATCCGCTAAGCCGTGTACGCGATATCTCGAGCATACCTATATACATGTATAATTTCTACTATCTTGCTTACAAATATCTCCAAACGCTATTCCAACTCTTCCTAATTCTAGAGCTGTGATGCACTTTCTTTCTCTTTACCGGTCTAATCCTCCCCGTTCTATGCGACCTCTTAAGGTTTCTGCCCACTCCGCAGACTCAAATTTTCCTTAGATTACTCTAGCTTCTCATTTGCTTCTTACGTCTGAATTTGTCTCAAACAGGTCATATCCTAAAATTGCTCTCACTCCAGCACGCTTAACCTTGGAACTCCGATGAGATACGATGCTTTAACACTAGTAGGATCGCGTCCACCTCACCACATGACCTTCATCACATAATATGGAATACATTGACGTCTTAACAGATTTTAAAACGCTCTCATAACACAATTACTATTTTGGCCCTCTTTCAATCCTCGGTATTCACGTTTCACCTATAGGTACGACTACTTTTCGTCCTAGACTTCCAGATTCCCAATGATGATGGACACACCTTGATCGCCGTTACTTATAAATACTTGGTTATCGGCCTTTGGATTTCTGCTGTCATTTTACCTCATTCCTCATCCTTTCTATAACCGAGTCTTTCACAGTCTTGTCACTTATAGTACTCGTATCCTTGGCTACACGTGTCGTGATCTATCACTACCCTGTCACCTCGCTTTCTTCTTATTTCCTTCTTCCAATTACCCTTTCTTTTCTTACACTCGCTATCATTTCCGTTATTATATAACCCTTATTCCGAACTCTCCTATAGAACTTGATAAGCCTTCCTTGTTCGTCCTATAGCTCACTTCTCCAACGTCATACTTGCCTTTATATTCTAGCTACATAGATCACATCGTAGCTTTGGCCACCTTCTCACTCGGCCTTACTTATTTTCATAACAATCTCCATTATATTCACATTATATCCTATTCGTAATCAATCCTATAATATAGCACTTCTTAACCTTTCACCCTTCCTGGTCCACTTTGTCCTTAATATCTCGCAAGCTGCCTTATCCATACATTCACATCCACCACAATTCTTTTCCTCTGTACTCTTGTCTTAATCACGCTATTACCTCTTTTAACTATAGGCTCGTCATAATTCATCCCTGCTTATCAATTCAATCGGTATCTTAAATAATACTCCATCAAGATTTACCAGCCCTTTTCTGAATCATCTCTTAGGATTACAAACCCTTTCCAAATTCTTTTATCATATCGGTATCGACCTTCTAATTATTCTTATCCTTAATTTAGTAATTAACTTCTTTCTCGATGTCGGCCGTACTCGTAGCCTAGCCAGATCTCACCATTACTATCGGCACGACCTTTCAAGTCGTATTACAACCTATATCTCATTCTCTTTTATTTAGGGAAAATTTCGGCAGTTTCCTCTATAATTATTACTATCTCAAAACTCGCACGCAGAAATACCAACAATGCCTCGCGGCAAATATATATATATATATCATATCATATCACGGCCACACGGGGCTCCCAATATCAACAGCGGAAACGAAAATGACGAACATACCTCGTATGCCCAACTCGAATCGCATCTCGTTGCACTTTCCGTTTACTTTCCTTTTTTAGCTTTCAACTTTACATTTCGATCGGACTTCAATACCTTATTCGACATATACCTTTCATACCTTTGCTTACTCGCGTGCTTAGTAACTTCCAATATCATCAATCACTTTCTTCTCGTCGATGTCATTCTTCTCGCGCAATCAAAAGTCGGGGTAAGGAATCTCATTTCCTATGACTTGGCTCTATGGCACGATCTAAGATGCGAAAGAAGAGTAACCACCTAGATGCCCCGTAGCCTCCTGTTTATAAATGTGGCGCGCTTCACACCATAAACAGGACTCTACTGGACACGACTTTGCAGACAACCCCTAGGACGAACTGCTCTGATACCAATTTGTCACACCCTAACCTGATAGGGCGTGATGGGCACCCGACCCTTACTTAGGGCCGAGCGAACCCGCTGACTCTCGTAATACTCATAATCATGCTGGGCCATTAAATCATGAAAATAAAACATAATGGAAGCTTTTCAAAGAAATACACACTTTTCATCTTTCTCAAAACAAATAAAACCTGTAATCATAGGAAATCTGTACCCAAAATACAGAATGATACATCGGCTTACATAGCCGCTTACAAAATTGACATGTTATATATACACGTGACCCTGTCTGCAAAATCTCTAACATAAACCAAGATGACATAACATAAACACTCGACTCGGCGGTACTCTAGGGAGGAAATGGAGCTCGCCAATCCGGCTGAACCTCTTCTAATCATCATTTATACCGCGTGGCATGAAACGCACCCCGAAGAAAGGGGTCGATACGGAATATGTACCGAGTATGCAAAGCATGGAATACGGAATCAAGAGCATAGAACCGGGATTTACAAGTATAATAACCAGAAAAAAAAATCCAAAAGACTTGCCTTTAAATCATATATCATGCGTGTCAAAATCATGTAGTACATATGCGTATACATAACGTGTCCCGGCCCTCTAGTGAGGGACTCGGTAAATAAAATCATCATATCATCATGTCATTATGCCATCATATATATATATATACATATACCGTACCCGGCCCTCTAGTGAGGGACTCGGTGAATAGAATCATCATATGCCATCCTGGCCGCCATCCCCATATCATCACATCATCATGTCATCACATCATCATATCATATATATATATATATATCGTACCCGGCCCTCTAGTGAGGGACTCGGTGAATAATGCAGTGAAACTGTGCACGAATACATACCCGGCCCGGGACTCGGTGAAAGATACATTGAGGCATGCACGAGCAGAGTAGTGAGAAACTATATGCACAAAAATCATCGTTACAGACTCAATGGATAAGTAAGTAGTCGACGCTCGAGAATTAAAACGGTAATCATGTTAGGTTCTTCAAAGACAAGCCGTTAGGACTATACAAAGGAAATCTTGGGGACCACGGATATGCGTCAAACCAATCCGGGCCCGCCCATAAAATTTAAAGTCATTATTCGTTATAGAATCATTTACGAGCATATTAAAGCAATCCGGTTCTGTCTATGAAAGTTAAGGACATTTTCGACATAAAAATCCTTTTGGAGCAAAACTCTTTGTACCACATTTGGATTCAATCATACAAAGACACGAAAACCATAGTTCTACCACATTAAGAATACTAACATTAGGAGACGGATAAGAATCGTAACATGCCCGGTGTTATATCCCGTATTTTGTACATTGGGACAATCCGGGTTAACTATGGTAAGTTAGGGACAAAACCATTCCGGGATACAAAGTCGAGACTTTTGACCTTCGATTTTATTTTAAGAAATAAGTTGTTCATGAATTTGTTGGCATGGAACATTTAGGGAAATTTGGGACCAAAAGTGGAATAATGAAAAGTTGGGAATTATTGGAAATTTTGGCCCTTGGCCGTGTGGTGTTTGAAATGGTCCCACACATTTTTTGGCCAAATTTAATTGGTCCAACCCATGTGTGGGCCATGGACACTTGTATAATATATATGAGAGCATAAAAGATGACTAAGTATTCATCTTTCCTCATTCCTCATACTTAGAAAAAAAATCAAGAAGTTGAAGAACAACAATAGCAACCATTGGCCAAACCCTCAAATTTCAAGACCAAGATTGAGCCATCACAAAAATATTTCCTTCAAGCAAATCCACTAATTGGAGGTCCCTAGTTAACGTGGAGTTGTTGTTTGGGCCAATAGATCACTTGTTTTCATCATTCACCACCCTAGCCAAGTTGTAAAGTTGAAGGGAAAAGGTAAGATTTAATCTTGTTTTATGTGTTATGAATGGTGTATGCATGTTGTAGTATGCTAAAATGGGTGAAATTCATGAAATATGGTATGTTGGATTTGAGCCGTGCATGGTGTGTATGGCCGTGTAGGTGTGTGTGTTGTGTTGAGATGATGAATTGATTCTATGTAGCATGTTTAGTTGTGTAGTGTGAAGAAAAGAATGAGAATCATCAACATATGTATATGTGTAGTGTTGGCCGAATATAGGTCATATTATATGACAAGAATGGATTAATTCTATTTAGTATGTCAATTGTTGTCGTTATGAATTCTATGTTGACGATAAGAGTTTAATGATTCGAATTGATGTTATAAGTGTTGCGGGCTGATTTGGAGGTTATTGTGCATTTGATGTAATTTTTATATTTATGGGAACGACATTGTTAGAGTGTGGATTGTTGGTGCAAATCATGATTTGGAAGTGAGGAATGGGCTATGGTTGTGTTCTCGGGTTTGGGGCAGAATTCGGGTAAGTTGGGATGTTGTTTGGGATGTTTGAAATGTTGTATGAATTGTTTAAAATGTCTTTGAATATTGTTGGTATGGGTTCGGGTTAGTATTGGAATGTATGAGCGTTGATGTTGGCTTGAATGTAAGCCGTTGAATTGAATATTATGAATGTTGTTGAATGATGTAAAAGAGGGTTACTAATGTTATATTGCTTTTCGGATTGATTATTGATGTTGCTAGTTTGGTTGTTGGTGTTGTTGTTGTTGATTTGACCGAGTTAAATTCTCGGGGTTGGTCTATTTACAGGGGAAGTGCTGCCCAAATTTCTGTAGAATTAAGTGCTAATTTGGAATTAAATGCCTAAATGGCTATAGCTAATATTCGATATCCGTTGACGTTGTGTAGATCCTGGGAAGTCCGAGACGTAGGTTGGGATTAGCTTGAGTTTGGATTAGCTTGAGAGCGGACGAGGTATGTAAAGCTCAACCTTTCCTTCTTTTGGCATGCCTTAGTTACAAATAGGCTATGACACGAGCCTCGAGGAAATTCTATTCTCGCAATCCGAGCATGTTTATGACTCTTATTTGTTTCTTGGAATTCGTATGTTTGATGTGATGAAATATTGGCCCTTATGTCTTTGGAATATTTGATTTTCAAATGTTGCATAAAAAGTTCTGTTTTTAAAGGGTTCCGAAACTACGAACGACCGTAACTTCCACGTAAAAGGCTCGGATTGCCTCGATATGTTCGTAAGAGATTGTATGGCGTATGATGAGTATGTTTTCCATAGGCGGGCCCAGCTCGGGTCAACACCCGGCCGTAGGTCCCGCGACTCTCCTTTATGTAACCCTGATAACTTTTGAAAGGATTTGGTATGGCTATTGTTTCGATGTCCAAGTATGGTTATTTTACTTATCTTTTGAGTCTATAATAATGATTTTATACATATGGTTACTCACGACTCTGCTCGTGCATTCTGTTGTATCTTTCGCCGAGTCCCGGGCCGGTTCTGTTGTCGTGCGCACTATGTTATACTACGGTGTTATGTTGTGTTATGGTTCGCCGAGCCCCTCGCTAGAGGGTCGGGTTTCGCTTATATTTAGTGTTATGCTGTGTATGGCGTTATGCTGTGTTATGATGTGTGACGGGGATACGAAGATTTGAAACTTTCTGGTGCTATGCTATGTTATGGCGCCGATGACGGGCGGGCGACCATATTTTCTGAGCCTTGTGCATGATTTGTATTTTTTGAAAATAAACATTTTGGCATTTGGATATGCCTTTACTTTCGTACTGTTCGATTATGATTCGGATTTGTTTACTATATCTTCATCGCTTTGCATACCCGCACATATTTCGTACCGACCCATTTTCTTCGGGGTCGCGTTTCATGCCCGTGCATAAACACGTACGCTTCGGTGATCCGCCGCCTAGGACACCCTTTTACGCAACATTTGGAGTGCTCCCATTATTCCGGAGCCCACATTTTGGTATATACTCGTTCGCTGCATATGTATTGGTTTGTTCAGGGGTACGGCGGGGCCCTGTCCCGTCATATGATTCTGTTGGTCTGTTTAGAGGTCTGTAAACGTATATGTGGGTTGTTTGCCTATTCTGTAAAGGTGTGTTTGTATGATATATGTTCTGGGCGATTCCATTCGCCGTGGCAGCCTTGTCGGCTTGCATTTGTATATATTTTGGGCCGTTGCGCCGTTTGATAGCCTTGCCGGCTTCTGATATATATGTGTTTGTGTTTGAGATGTGTTTGAGACAGTTTGAGATAATTTGAGTCAGCGTCTGATATTTGTATACGCATAAGCCATCTGTATGTGATTCAGATTTGATGAGTGTGTTTGGGGTACCCAGCTCGGGCACTAGTCACGGCCTACGGGATTGGGTCCTGACACCCGGATCATAGGAATAGAGTTACCCCGAGGATCGTGTCATAGCTTACTTACACTAAGACATGCCAAAAGAAAGAAAGGTTAAGCTTTACATACCTCGTCCGCTTCCTAAGCTAATCCAAACCTAAGTCTAGGCTTCTCGAGATCTACAATACGTCAATAAATACCAAACATTAGCTATAGGCACTTAGGAATTCATCTAAGTTAGCATTTGTCTACGAAATTTACAACATTTCCCCCGTTTATATGCTTAGATCGAATTCTCAATTCAAGAACTAACAACACCAACAACAATACCAATAGTATTAACATCATTTCCAATACCGACGTATGCCATAAAACAAATTACATTAATCGTTTTCTAAATTTCTCGACCAACCAAATTTTGCAATATAACTATTTAATAATTTTTTTCCATAAAGGAGTCGAAATTCATATGAACAACATCAATAACAATAGCCTTCACATTTTACAAGGTAATTACATTTATTTTCATCCAAAATTCTCTTCAAATCTCCTTCCATAATTCACAACACCAACAAACGAATTTATCGACTATTCCTCCGTGCTAATCCGTTAAAATTCTAAATAAACTCATTAACAATGAAAAGGAACCGTATTCATAACTTAAGCATACAGCCCCCACGTTATCACTCTTCTCCTTGGGTTGGTTTTTAGCTCAAATTGAAGACAACGCAGCGTACAACACTTTTCTCTTCATGGGCTTCGGAATTCGGGCTCGATTTTGGTCAAAATTGGTTTTTCTTCTCTCCAAGGCTCTTCTCTCTCTCTCTTCCAGAATTTTATGGTGTTCTTGGTCTGAAAATTAGAGGAAAGGCTGAAATTTCACTTAAATAGGCATGGGTCATGGGCCTAACCCGATTGGGCCCCGGTGTCAGGGGCCTAGCCCACCGACCTTCTGCCTTTAAAACGTCCATATCTCCTTATCCCGACGTCAACTGTGGGCCCACGACCTATGGTTGGAAATATAATTAAATTATATACAACTTCTACCTTTGGTATTTTTCCAAATTCCAAACTTATAATACCGTTTCTGCCTCTCGAAGTCAGATCACCCGAAAACGTTACTTAAAAATATTTGCTTGGAGGACTTCCACTTTGATTTGGCTCAAGGGTCCTTCTTGAGTTATGTTTAACTTCACATATGTGATTCATATAAATTGTCGCATGTCCCAAAAAAATCTCAATGTGTGGGCCCCACCTCACTTGCGAATAATCCGACGTACAAAAATACGAAATATATACTTGTCAACGTGAGTTTAAATTATGAAGCAATAACATGATTGTCAATTTTTAAGCACGTTAATAAGGACCTTCCAATTGGTTGGAACTGCTAGAAGAATTTTCTTTTTTTTTTTGAATCAAGATTTGAGGGCTCAAATTCTTGGTTCCATGGCCGAATGGCCTCTCTTTATTTTTCTCCAAGTTTCTTGAATTTTCTAAGGTTTGAAAGTATGAAGAATGTGATTAATAAGTCATCCAATATGCTCATATATAAGTTATCCATGTGTCCATGGCTACACATGGCTTGGATGAATTAAAATTAGCCAAGCCATGGGTGGTTCCCCACTCACACCACACGGCCAAGTTGGCCATTATTTCATGAAATGCCAACTTTTCTAAATTAACTTTTAACCTCAAATTTTCCTTAATATTCCATGCCAATAAATTCATAAGCAACTTATGCCTTAAGGCAAGGTCGGAAAAAAATAGCCTTGTCCATAACTCGTCGCAACCAACTTATAAATATTCCAACGTACAAAATACGGGATATAACAGAAAAGCAATAGCCGCGGAAAAGGCAAGGCTAGCCACAGGGAAGCGGGTTGAGTAGGGCTCGCCGGTAGACAGTAGAGGGGTAAGTCCCATAATGAGGCTCCATCTCACACCTCTCACACTCCGCCTATTTTGGAGGAACACGAAGGGGCTCCAGCTCCAGCTCCAGTGCCTCCAGCACCGAGTGCTTCGGTTCAATAGATGACCGAGGCCATTAATTTGTTGACACAGTTAGTTGCCGCTCAGGCTCAATGGCTGGGTGCAGGTCTGGGTGATCGAACTACTAGTGCCAAAGCCCGTGATTTTATGAGCTTGAACCCGCCAAAATTTTTTGGGTCAAAGCTGGATGAAGACCCGCAAGGTTTTATAGACGAGAT
The DNA here is from genome assembly GCF_029784015.1 of Lycium ferocissimum. NCBI lineage: Eukaryota > Viridiplantae > Streptophyta > Magnoliopsida > Solanales > Solanaceae > Lycium > Lycium ferocissimum. The sequence goes on from NC_081353.1 coordinate 5,394,624, forward strand.
GTTGAGAACGCTGCGGATTATACATGCTTCCGCTACTGAGTCAGTGGAGTTAGCATCTTATAGATTACGGGATGTCGCCGTTCTATGGTATAATAATTGGACAGCTTGGAGGAAGGAAAATGCACCTCCCCCGGTTTGGCAGGAATTTGTGGATGCCTTTTTTCGTCATTATTTGCCACCTGAGGTTCGAAGGGCCCGAGCTGACAGGTTTCTGAATCTAAAGCAAGGAAGTATGAGTGCCCAGGAGTATAATCTCCATTTTAAATCAATGGCCCGGTATGCTTCAACCATGGTGGCCGATATGGGAGACAAAATATATAGATTTGTGAGTGGCTTAGGGCCATATTTGTTCAAAGTTTGCCTGACAGCTTCACTCCAGAAGGGGATGGACATCTCCCGTATTCAGGCCCACGCTCAAAATCTAGAAGAACAGCAACAACCGCAGAGGGGTGAGCGCGATGTTGATAGAGGGCAGAGTAAGAGGGCCAGGTCTGCCGGTGCTAGTAGCGAGTATAGAGGGGGTCAGAGGCAGTCATATTCCGAATTTTCAGTCCAGTCTGCGACTAGTGTACCTCCTCAATTTGTGGGTAGGATACTTGACTGCCCCATTTATTCAGGTCAGGGACAGAGCTCGAGAGTTTTGGGTTTCCAGTTTAGAAGTGATTATAGTCGGAGGAGGCCACCAGTCCCACGATGCAACCAGTGTAGGAAGTTACATTCGGGTCCGTGACGTTAGGGCTCAGACGCTTGTTATGCCTGTGGTCAGGTTGGGCACATGATGCGTGATTGCCCGTCGATGAGCGATAGAGTTGGGGTTCAACCTTGGGATCAAAGAACAAGTTCTTTCTCATCTGTACGCCCTGTAGGGCAAACTCCTCAGATTTCAAAGATGTCTTGGTAGGGGCAGAGGAGTAGCGTCTAGTTTAGGTGGCACCCAGCCCCGTATCTATGCTCTAGCTGGACGCCAGGATCTTGAGTCCTCTCCAGATGTGGTTATAGTTATACTATCCATATTCTTTCATGATGTTTATGCACTGATTGATCCGGGTTCGATGTTCTCCTATATCACTCCTTATATTACTGATCATATTGGGGTGAAACCCGAGCCAATAAAGCCTTTTGAGGTGTCTACTCTTGTTCGTGACCCGATAATAGCTAGACAAGTGTATAAAAATTATGTGATTGTGGTATGTGATCGTCAGAATAGATTTGATTCGGTTGAGCTAGAAATGTTATATTTCGATGTTATTATGGGCATGGATTAGTTAGCCTCCTGTTATGCCAATGTGGATTGTAGAATCAAAGTAGTTCGGTTCCAATTTCCGGGCGAACCAATGCTTGAATGGAAGGGTAACACAAAGATCTCCAAGAGGTAGGTTTATTTCCTATATCAAAGCGAGAAAGATGATCGCCAAAGGCTACATCTATCATTTAGTCCGAGTACATGACACCAAAACAAAGCCGCCGACTCTTTAATCCGTCCCGGTAGTAAATGAGTTTCTGAACGTATTTCCAAATGAACTTCCAGGCCTTCCAACGGAATGAGAAATTGTTTTTGCTATCGATGTGTTGTCGGATACCGAACTTATATCTATACCTCCTTACAGAATGACTCCTGCAGAATTGAAAGAGCTGAAGGCCCAACTGAAAGATTTGCTCGACAAGGGATTTATTAGGCTTAGTTCATCGCTATGGGGAGCACCTGTCTTATTCGTAAGGAAGAAAGATGGTTCTCTATGAATCTATATTGATTATAGGCAGTTGAACAAGGTGACGATCAAGAACAAATATCCACTTTCGAGAATCGATGATTTGTTTGATCAATTACAAGGTGCCAAGTGGTTTTCAAAGATTGATCTAAGATCGGGGTATCATCAAGTGAGAATTAGAGAAGAAGATATTTCGAAAATGGCTTTCAGAACTAGATATGGCCATTATGAATTTCGGGTGATGTTGTTTGGATTAACTAATACCCCAATGGTGTTCCTGAATTTGACGAATAATGTATTCAGGCCCTTTCTAAATCTATTTGTGATCATGTTTATCGATGACATTTTGGTGTATTCTCGGTCAGAAACAGAGCATGCAGACCACTTGCGTATTGTCCTTGGAATTCTGCGGGCTCTTGAATTGTATGCTAAGTTTTCAAAATGTGAATTTTGACTAAATTATGTGACTTTTCTGGGCCATATTATCTCAGCTGATGGTATTCGTGTAAATACTCAAAAGATTGAGGGTTGTGAAGATTTGGCCGAGGACTACAACGTCTACAGAGGTTCGAAGCTTTCTAGGGTTGGCAGGTTACTATAGGAGATTTGTGGAAGGGTTTTCTTCTATTTCTGCACAATCGACGAAGCTAATTCAGAAATTAAAAAAATTTTAGTGGACCGATGCTTGCGAGCGCAGTTTCTAGGAATTGAAAGATAGGTTGACTTCAGCCCCAGTCCTGACACTTCCAGAAGGGCCAGAAGGCTATGTTGTTTATTGTGATGCCTCCGGTGTTGGATTGAGCTGTGTATTGATGCAAAGACGGTAAGGTCATCACCTATGGTTCCAGGCAGTTGAGGAAACATGAAAAGAACTACCCGACTCATGATTTGAAATTAGCGGCGGTTATTCATGCTTTAAAATATGAAGACATTATTTGTATGGCGTTCACATTGATATTTATACAGATCATAAGAGCCTCCAGTACATTTTCAAGCAGAAGGAGTTGAATTTACAGCAGAGGCGGTGGTTAGAGCTATTGAAGGACTATGATGTGAGTATACTATATCATCCGAGAAGAGCAAATGTAGTGGCCGATGCTCTTAGCCGCAAATCCATGGGCAGTTTATGTGACATTCAACTGGAGAAGAAAGAATTAGTTCATGAGCTCCACCAACTAGCTACCCTCGAAGTTCGTTTAATTGATTCAGGCAATGCAGGAGTTGTTGATCATACCCCATCCGTTTCATTCCTGGATATGGAAGTGAAAAGGCGCCAATATGAAGATCCCTAGCTGAGTCATTATAGAGATACATTTCCTGAGAAAGAAAAGTCGCCATTTGAAGTTTCTGCGGATGGAGTCCTCAGGTACCGAGGCAGGCTATGTGTTCCAAATGTTGCAGGACTATGTCGTCGGATTCTAGAAGAAGCTCATTACTCTCGGTATTCCATCCACCCGGGAGCGACAAAGATGTACCATGATCTTAAGTCAATTTATTGATGGGATGGAATGAAAAAGGACATAGCGGAATTTGTAGCCCAGTGTCCAAATTGCCAACAAGTGAAAATTGAGCATCAAAAGCCAGGAAGACTGTTACAAGCCATGGAAATTCCAACCTGGAAATGGAAAGTGATCAATATGGATTTTATTGTGGGGTTACCTCGTTCTCGGCATAAGCATGATTCCATATGGGTAATCGTGGACAGACTTACAAAATCGGCCCATTTTCTTCCGATCAAAACTACATATTCAGCAGAAGATTATACAAGGTTGTATCTTAAGGAGATAGTGCGACTTTATGGTATCCCAAAGATCTATTATCACAGACAGAGGAGCACAATTTACTGGTAAGTTTTGGAAGTCCTTTCAAGAAGGTTTGGGAACTCAACTGAGGCTCAGCACATCATTCCATCCATAGACTGACGGACAAGCTGAGCGCACTATTCAGACCTTGGAAGATATGTTGCGGGCATGTGTATTGGATTTCGAAAATAATCGGGAGGATCATTTTCGCTTTATTGAATTTGCCTATAACAACAGTTATCATCCAGCATCCAGATGGCTCCATATGAAGCTCTGTATGGAAGGAAGTGTAGATCGCCAATTGGGTGGTTTGAAGTAGGAGAGGTACAACTAATAGGTCCGGAGTTGATCCAACAAGCGGTGGAAAAGATCAAGGTTATTCGAGATCGATTGTTGACAGCCCAAAGTCGCTAGAAATCTTATGCGGACAACCGTCGGCGAGACTTAGAATTCCAAGTTGATGACTGGGTATTCTTGAAGGTATCATCGATGAAAGGCGTGATGAGATTTGGCAAGAAGGGAGAGTTGAGTCCTCGATATGTCGGACCGTATAAGATTGTACGCAAGGTGGGCCATATGGCTTATGAACTAGATTTACCTCCAGAGCTTGAATCTTTCCGTCCAGTTTTTCATCTATCAATGCTCCGCAAATGTGTTGGAGATCCAAAGAAGAATCGTGCCAATGAATGATATTCAAGTTATAGACAAGTTGTCTTATGAAGCGGTGCCTATAGCCATATTAGATAGGCAAGTACAGAAGCTTAGAAATAAAGAGGTAGCCTCGGTTAAGGTTTTGTAGAGAAACAATAACCGAGAGGAAATGACTTGGGAAGCAGAAGAAGATATGAAGTCCAAATATCCGAATTTATTTCCTCCCCTAGAAGAGGTTCAAGATGAGACGCCATTGGCATAAGGTATGAAATGCTTTCTTTTGATGCTTTTGGTCGTGTGTGGCCATATTTTCTTGCTATTGTGTTATAGCCCTGCGAGGCAATATTATTATGAATTGTTGTGCCAGGATGGTAGTGCCACATCACAAGGGAAACTCTGGCGAAAATCTTGTAGAACCCCCGAGAATTTAACATTCGGGGACGAATGTTCTTAAGGCGGCAGAATGTTACACCTCTCGTTTTCATTGTAGGAAAAACTTACGGCTTCCCTAGTTGAGTATGCCTTGAAATGGAGATTTGTACTCGAGTATTGAGATGCTAAGTATTGTACCCTGTATATAGAGGTACTAGCAGGTATTCCAGATATATTACAGGATTAGAAGTTGAACGGATTGAACCGACGCAGGCTGAACAAATACAGGGAAGTCTGCATATATCAGACATTATCGACGGACCGTTGATTATGTCGATGGACCGTCAACATGCACCGTCCCAATGTTCTAAAAATTCTGCTCTGCAGAAGTAGATCGATGAAATACGTCGACAGATCATCGACACGTCGATGGGCCGTCGATCTCCGCAGTCAATATGACCCTGCAACTTCTGATCTGCAGAAGCAGATCAACGGAACAAGTCGATAGACCGTCGACCCGACCGTCGAACCACCAATCTGGAATCTTCCAGCCCCAGCTATAAATACACGACTCTTGTCCCCAATTTTCAGATATCACTTTGCTCTCAGTCCTGAAAACTCTAAGATACTCTTTATACCATATTATCACAAATCCAAGAGGAATTAAAGAATAATCCTCATAAATCAGTAGAATCAAGGGTGTGGATGCCCACTAGGGTTTGAGGAAGCCAAGATTTCCTTTGGAATTGAAGTTGAAGTTTCTTCAAGTGAAGAATCCTTATTCAAAGACCATTCCTACATAATCAAAGGTAAGTTTTACATCCATTTCATGTCATTAAAAGCAATGAGTGGTTGAAAGACTTGGATTAGAGAAGGAAGTGGAACATGAGCTTAAATATGGAGAAAATGGTACTATGAGTAGTAAGTTAACCTGGGTCAGGATTTATAGTACAAGATGAGTATAATCTTGCTATGAAAGATGTTAATGATATTGAGGAAGTATTATGTGAAGAGCGATTGTGGTGTTGTATTGTAGACATGGTTATGGATGACTTTGAAAGTGAATTTAATAAGTGAACAATGTTTAATTTGGGAAACCTAATAATTATGATATTATGGATGTTGCTATTGCTATTTGAGAATTGTTACAGTTGGAGAAAGTTTTGAAACAAAGGGGATATTGCCTAATTTTCGTTAGCTCTTAGTCGCTTTAGCTTAACCTTAAGTATGTCTTCAATTATCTAATCTTAGTACGAATCCACTTGAAGGTAGGATTGCAAGCTTGGGAGGCACGCAATTAGACGACAGTGTTGAAGAGATACAAATGTATGTAAGGCTAGCCCTTCCTTCAAAGGCATGATTCTTATATATATTGTAACTCCTTTCCGGTAATTCCCATGACCTTCTTACATTTCAAAAGACGAAAGCTAAAGGGTATTGAAAGTCTCGTACGAGGTGGAGATGAGATATGTTCCTTGATTGATATGATGCTATTATGATGTTAATGATCTTTACACGATTCCTTGATGCTATTCATTGTTGATAACCTCACCTTATAGTGCTAGTTCCTTCAAGGTGAGACATGACGATCATGATGCTCCATAATTTAATCGGAGGTTACCGACCTTCCATCACTCCGATAGAGTTACGGTGTTTACTTGAGCTCTTATGCATGCTTCATGATAAGTATATATGTATGATAACATCGTGCCTAGATGGACAGAAATGACACCGCTAAGGCGGGTGGCTTATGCTAACACCGTGCCTAGATGGCCGGGCATGACACCGCTAAGGCGGGAGGATTATGATAACACCGTGCCTATTTGGCCGTATGACACCAAGTACAGGCGTGACATCATTACCCCGGATGCAGGATAATGATGTTATTGATTCGGACAGCTTATGTATGTGTGTGTGATATATTATAAAGGTAAAAAGTAAGCATGCATGATTCCGCCTTAAGAGGCAGGCAGTTACAATTATCTTTTCTTCTCATGCATTCTATATTTCCTTATTATTTTACCATGTATGCTTTATATACTCAGTACATTGTTCGCACTGACGTCCTTTTCTTTTTGGACGCTGTGTTCATGCCCACAGGTAGACAGGGGGACGGTCTAGATCCTTAGGAGCCAGATCAGCTTGCATAGGAGCACTTCCCTACTCCGGAGGTGCAGTTTTTGATATATTCTTTTGTGTATATATTCGGGCACGATGGGGTCCTGTCCAGTTAGAGGCTCATAGATACATATGTGTGGGTAGTAGATGACTTATGATCACCCCAGTGTATATTGTTATATATCCTTTTACAGCCGTGAGGGCTTATGTATACATATATGTATTGTTTGGGTGATTACGTGTGTACAAATTGGGTATGATGGTTAGCATGATGAGTGGTACTCGGTAGTCCGCTCCGGGTACCCATCGTGGCCCACTGGCTGGGTCGTGACACCAAGATGGAACCTCATTACGGGACTCACCCTCCTCTATATCTACCGACGGCTCCCTCTCAGTCCTTTTTCCGGCCACCGTCTTGCCTTTTTGGGCCGCTGTTGCTTTTCTCTTCATAGGCATCGCTGAAATCATAGCACATGATTAGGAAAAAGGGAATCCTGATAGCATAGTTCAATCGCACGATCTAAGATGAGAAATAAAGGTTAATTATTCCTAAATGCCCCGCAGCCTCCTGCTTATAAGTGTGGCGCACTTCACACCTATAAACAAGACTCTACACGATATCGCTTCGTAGACATACCCTAGGACGAACGCTTCGATATCACTTTTGTCATGACCCAAACCGGAGGCTACGCCGGCACCCGAGCTAACCTACCGAGCACCTCTCGAACATACATCTCATAATCATTTCTAGGTGGACCACAAAATAGCTCATGTGGGTATCATAATGCGTAAGGGCATATATCACATGATAATGACACATCGCCATATAATCATCAATAACTATGCCCATAAACATAAGCCAACAAGGCTGTCAAAATATAATACAACAATATGAACTGATAACGATATGCGACGTCTAGCTACACACATCTGTCTACGAGCCTCTATATACAACAACAACAACAACAACAAGCCCAGTATAATCCCACCACGTGTCCGCAGAGGGTGAGTGTGCGTAGACCTAACCCCCACCTGAAAAGGTCGTTTTCCGAAAGACTTTGAGAGAAAAGAGAGAGGAAAACAAGACAAAAGGTCAAATAGGCTAAGCATACCGAAAACAATATGAAAACAAAGAATAAACAAAAGGGGAGAAAGCCATAGAAGAACAATCCGGAAGAAAGGAGCATTAACTACTACGAGATAAATAAGATAAAACAAAGTACACGGCCCAACAAATATAAGCCAATAAACAAATGAGCAAAATCGCAACTCCTATGGTGAAAGGATAAGCCACCTAGCCTTCTATCCCAATCTGAGTCCACAGCCTCCTATCTAAGGTCATGTCCTCGGTGAGCTGAAACTATGCCATATCCTGTCTAATCACCTCTCCCCAAGTATATACACAAAAGAGTAATACCAATAACGACTCGAAATTAAAGTGCTCCCCGAGACTCCGCCGACGAAGCTCAAGGATCGATCCAGCTTCACGGCATATATAAAAGGACGTTACGAGCGATGTACTAAGTACGTAAGGAATGAATAGCAACATAACAAGAAATAGGGAACATAACATAAAATAAAGAGATAACCTGTATATCTGAATGCCTCTTAGGCGGATACCATGCATGCTTAGCCTTTTCACAAAAACATTTCTCATACATATATATATAACATAATAGTATCAATGTTTAGCCCGATCCATAAATATATTATATCATCATTATAAACCCATATATCCCGCGTCCGGGATGATATCATAGTATACCAACTGATCGGGTGGTTATGCGTATATAACGCCGTCACCCTTTTCCCATACCCCATACACATATAATATATGCGTATATAACGCCATTATCTTTTCTCATATCATATCTACATATATAATATAAGTAGCATGCATGAGAGCCCAATTAAAAGTTATTATTTTATTGAGTGACGTAGGTCGGTAACCTCCGATTTATATTATGGAACAATCAACAATCTCAACAATTGTCATAAGCCGAGATCAAACACAATGAATAAAATCAAGAAAATCATGAAATAAACTCAATAATCTCATAATAGCATCAAAACCATAAGCTTTGGAATCTCTAAAATGGAATCATCCATCAACATCATTATCATCATAGGAGAGATTCTTACCTTATTCCCACTAGAGCCGCAATATCTTCAATATTCACCTTGATTTCAAGCCAAGATTCACCGCAATACTATATTATAATCACAACTATACGCTATTCGAACCTAAATCCCGAGATTTCACTTGATTTGGACTAAAATTTTATGGCTGGAAATTGGGGGAATGTTCTAGAGTTTGGGATAGTTTTAGGGGTGTTTGGACAAAAAATAAGGGGTTAAACCCCCTTTTATATTGTTCTAGAGTCAGTTGGCACCGACCTAGAATTTTTTGCACCGTAGCGGTACGCGCAAGAGATGAACTTCATTTTAGACTTTTAATTTCTTCAAAACTCTTCATATACTAAAAGATATCCTTTCCCCAAATTGGCTCAAAATTATCGTACGAAATCCTGCCCATCCTTTCTCCAAAATATCAACAACTTAGTTTCCTTGCTTCCCTTGTTCTCCCATCCTTCCATGACCTATTACATGACTTTAAACCTCCATAACCATAAGATAGGCCCACATATAATCTCATATATCCTAGGAAATATCTCCAGTCTCTACAATTGAGCAACTAATACCTAACAAATCTCAATGTACAAAACTACGAGGTGTAACAAAAATGTCCTAAGAAATCTTTCTTCGCTACACGTTTCCCATGAAAGTCATCCTTTATGTCATTATTCTCAATTCTCTTCTTTATTACACGCAGTCACTGTCCTTTTGCTAAATCCGATGGTCCTTACCAAACTTACACTCGTCCTTGCACATCGACATTGTCACACCCCAATTTCCGCGGTGGCGTGACGGCACCCGACCCTTACTTAAGCGAACCCGCCGACTAACGTAACACTCATACCCATACCGGCCCACAAAACATAGCATACACACGTAATGAAAATTTTCGTAAAACAAACATGCCTTCCAAACCAAATGAAATCTGCAATATAAGGCATAACAAGATTTCTTATATAGCCGCTTGCCAAACACATCGGTAACATAATACATACAAACACACCGCTTACGTAGCCGCTCACAAACGTACCCGACATATCATACACTCGACTGCCGCAAAGTCTCTATCATAACCTCGAACACCATACAAAGCACCGACTCGGCGAAGAAGACTCTTCGCTATCCAAATGAGCATCTTCGGAACATCTTCGACTCATCCGCGGGTACTGCGTGGTACGAAGCGCCCCCCCGAAGAAGCAATTTAAAATATGTATCGAGCATGTAAAGCATAGCATACATCAAACGAGGTCATAACTAAAGTAGAAGTACGTAAAGTGAAGTCGTAATAACACAACTATCTAAGTACTTACATCCGACACACAAATCATGCATACTCATACCGAACGCATCGTAATCTGTCATATGGAATGACAAAGAACCGATGCATGCCTCATATCGGTGATCAAACTCATCATCGGAGAACAAACTCATCACACATCATCACATATCAAATCGGTCCATAGGACCCTACGGACAACGTGGTCGCCACCCTATCCGGCGCCACAACAAAGATAACTCCGTTTCAAATCTCCGTATCCCCGAACACAACACATCATCACAACACATCATAAGCCATATCACAAGATAACTTCATAAACGGAACCCGCCCTATGGCGAGGTCTCGGAACCGTAACACAAGATAACTTCGAATATATCATAGCGCGCACGATCATATACCGGCCCGGGATCCGGGAAAGAGGTAATACAAAACGCACGAACATCGTAAGTAACCACACGCATACCGTACATCACGGGCATAATCAAAACGAACCCTTTTTTTTGAAAATCCAAAACCAAAGTCAAAACTAGTTTTCTCCGAATCTCGCTCGGCATGTCAAACCGAACTTTAGAAACCACAATTTTGTATCAAAATCACGGGCATAAAATCCTTATTTCCAACTCAACAAACACATAAATAAATAGTCATAGAGAAGAAAATGTTAAATTTTCCGAAAAATCCATAAAAGTAGCATACTCCGAGCCCGACTACGAGGGGTAGGGGAGAGTGATGTCTTATGAACTTATATATTATGTTTTGGGGCGTTTCGAGGTCGTATGCAAAAGTTACGGCGTTCGTAGTTTCGAAGTCGTTTAGGAACAAGTCTTTTTTTTTTTAAAACAAAATTCTTTTGGAAATAAAACTCTTTTGAAACCTTAAAAGTTTAATTCTACAAAAGACATAAGGGTCACAACTCAACCGTTAAAAATACGAATCGCTTACACAACGTTTCAAACTCAATCATATCCAAGACATACGGACCATAACCTAGCCATTCTAAGGATGCCAACAACATCAAAGCAAACATGAATCACAAACATACTCGAATTTTACGAATGGAATTTCCCGAGGAGAAAAAATCCCGTCATAACTTAGTTTCATCTAAGACATGCCAAAAAGAAAAGAAGGGTAAGCTTCACATACCCGGTTTGCTTCCTAGGGCTAATCCATCATATCTACAATAACATCGATAGGCATCGAACATTAGTCATACGCGCTAAAGAATCCAATTCCAAACCATTGCTTTTTCTACCAAAAATTGGGCAAAGACTTCCCTATATATTCACCAACCCCGAGATTTTTAACTCGGCTAAATTCATCAACAACAACCAAACCAACAACAATTTCAACAACATTAATAAATAATTTCAAACGCATTCTATCATTGATAATCCCTTCCCCGTAGTTCAACAACATTCCATTCATTCAATTGAACCTTATGCAATCAAGTCAACATCATTGATTCTACATTCAAGTATCAATCCGAGGCCATTCAATTACGATTTAAGAGCGTTCCAAGCCATTCGCAAAACATTCAAATCAGCCCGTCCAATGTATCATGCCACCCGAATCCCTCTAAATACAAGCAAACAATCAACAACACATTTCTTTCCTTCAAATTCATACGCTTCATCCACAATCCCATACATTACTTCACAATTATAAAAGAACATATAAAAATCATATTTACCTACAAAACAGCCCACAACAATCATATTCAACTTGGATCATTAACCTTCATTTTATGTCATAGAATTCATACAAGATAACATTAATTCATTTCATGCACACCAAGCGAACAACACAATAAACAACATTCCATATATTCATCTTCTAATCACAACAACACATAATCATGTTGAATTCAATTAGTTCATTACTCCTACACACAATATATATGTACACGGCCAACCTTCAACTTTCACAACTCAACTTTAACATCCATATTTTCATGAATTTCATCCATATTAACATACTACAATACACATAAACCTTCCATAACTCATAAAACAAGATTGGAACTTACCTTTCTTCACAACTTCACAACTTGGCTAAGTTGGTGGATAATGAAAACGAGTGACCTATTGTATCCAACAACACTCCCACGTTAAAGAGCACCTTCCAATTGGTAATTTGGCTAGAAGAAATAATTTTTTTGGTGAAGGTTCTTAGTCTTCAAATTTTTTTTTTCCATGGCCGTTTTTTCTCTCTCTCTCTCTCTCTCTTGATGCTTCATGAATTCTCTAGGGTGAAGGATGATGAAAAATGATGAACTTAGTCATCACATAATTAATTTCCATGTGGCCATGGCCCACATGACATACGTGTATGGCCACTTAGGCCCCTTTTCTTTCAAATAATAGCCAACTTTCCATAATTCATTTTTGGTCCCAAATTTTTTTCCAACTTTCATTCTCTAATTTTTTTTCCTTATTCCAATCTTATAACACTTCATATCCACAAAGATGAATATGCATCTTATGACAAATCAACAAACCTCAATTAAAAGTCTTGTCCATACCTCGTCGCAACCAACTTAGAATATTCACGTCAAGTACGGGTGTAACATCCTTTTTCCCCTTTAGAACATTCGTCCTCGAATGTTCAACTAATCTCATAAAACATCATAAGGATCTCGGGTGTTAAACTTTTCCTTCTTACTTTTTGTCTTAATCTCACTTTTACTACGGCTAAGACGACCTTGCAAGTCGTATTACAAACACACATCTTATTCTCTTTCCATTTAGGAGAGAGTTTCCTCTATACTTCTTACTACCTCAAAACCACGCACGCAGAAATACCAACAGAGCCAACATACATATATGCATATTATATCATATCACCTCGATCAACAACAAGCCAAAATGATAAACTTACCTCGGTCCAACTCAAACGGTCAATCAAACACTTTCTTATTTGCTATAACTTATTTCATAGTCCCATATCCTTGCCAACATACATCCTTCATTTCTTTACTTACGCTACTTCCAACATCGTCACTTACTTCCTGCTCAATTCTTCGATCACAAATCGAGATTTCACTTCTACGGCACGGTTTGGAAGAGTAACCATCCTAAATGCCCCGTATTTTTATAAATGTGGCGCGCAACACACCCGAAACAAGACTCGGGGAATGGACGGCTCTGTACTTTGTCACACCCCAATTTCCGTTGGGGCGATAGCACCCGACCCTTACTTAGGGGTGTTACACTCGGGGCCCACAAAACATAGCATACACACGTAATGAAAAATTTAAAAACAAACATGCCCTCGTTTTTCAAACCAAAATGAAATGCCATAACGCATTTATATAGCCGCTGCCAAACACGTCGGTAACATAATACTACAAACACACCGGCTTACGTAGGCGCTGGCACCATACACTCGACCAGAATTCTACTATCATAACCTCGAACACCATACAAAGCACACCGACTCGGCGGACCGAGGAAATGCACGCCAATCCGGTAGCATCTTCGCTAACATCTTCGACTCGTCGGTCGCGCGCGACCCCAGAAGAAAGGGGTCGGTATAGTTGCATACATCAAACGCATAACTAAAGCGTGATCGTAATAACACAACTATCTAAGTACTTTACATCCGACACACGCATGCCTTCATGAACTTCATTTTATGATCAAACTCGTCATTAGAACAAACTCATCACACATCATCACATATCAAATGCGGTCCATGGGACCGTGATACTAAACAACACAAAGACTCCCGATTTCAAATCTCCTATCCCCGAACACAACACATCATCACAACACATCATAAGCCATATCACAAGATAACCATAAACGGAACCCGGCCCTATGGCGAGGTCTCGGGAACCGTAACACAAAGAAATATCATAGTGCGCACGATCATATACTTTCTCCAAAATAATACAAAACGCACGAACTTAACCACACGCATGCCGTACATCATCACGGACTCGGTTAATCAAAACGAACCCTTTTTTTGAAAATCCAAACCAAAGTCAAAACTAGTTTTCTCCCCGTTCTCCATGTCATCCTTTAGAAACCATTTTGTATCAAAATCACGGGCATAAAATCCTTATTTCCAACTCAACAAAACACATAAATAAATAGTCATAGAGAAGAAAATGTTAAATTTTCCGAAAAATCCATAAAAGTAGCATAGAAAGGTCGCGGGCCCCAACGGCGCGGCCATAGGCCCTACGAGGGGTAGAGTGATGTCTTATGAACTTATATATTATGTTTTGGGGCGTTTCGAGGATGCAAAAGTTACGGGCGTTCGTAGTTTCGAAGTCGTTTAGGAACAAGTCTTTTTTTTTTTTAAAACAAATTCTTTTGAAATAAAACTCTTTTGAAACCTTAAAAGTTTAATTCTACAAAGACATAAGGGTCACAACTCAACCGCGTTAAAAATACGAATCGCTTACACAACGTTTCAAACTCAACGATCCAAGACATACGGACCATAACCTAGCCATTCTAAGGATGCCAACAACATCAAAGCAAACATGAATCACAAACATACTCGAATTTTACGAATGGAATTTCCACGAGCAAAAATCCTGTCATAACTTAGTTTCGTCTAAGACATGCCAAAAAGAAAAGAAGGGTAAACTACGCCTGGTTTGCTTCTAGGCTAATCCAAACTCAACCTCGGTACATCAAAATCTACAATAACATCGATAGGCATCGAACATTAGTCATACGCGCTAAAGAATCCAATTCCAAACCATTGCTTTTTCTACCAAAATCGTTACGGCACTTCCCCTATATATTCACCAACCCCGAGATTTTTAACTCGGCTAAATTCATCAACAACAACCAAACCAACAACAATTTCAACAACATTCCATTCATTCAATTGAACCTTATGCAATCAAGTCAACATCATTGATTCTACATTCAAGTATCAATCCGAGGCCATTCAATTACGATTTAAGAGCGTTCCAAGCCATTCGCAAACATTCAAATCAGCCGTCAATGTATCATTGCCACCCGAATCCCTCTAAATACAAGCAAACAATCAACAACACATTTCTTTCCTTCAAATTCCATACGCTTCATCCACAATCCCATACATTACAACATGATCTTCACAATTATAAAAGAACATATAAAAATCATATTTACCCACAAAATGACAACAATCATAGCTTCAACTTGGATCATTAACCTTCATTTTATGTCATAGAATTCATGTCGACGACAACCAAAATACAAGATAACATTAATTCATTTCATGCACACCAAGCAGCCCCTATTTTCGGCCAACACAATAAACAACATTCCATGAGTTTCATTCATCTTCTACACGTCACAACAACACATAATCATGTTGAATTCAATTAGTTCATTACTCCTACACACAATATATATGTACACGAACCTTCAACTTTCACAACTCAACTTTAACATCCATATTTTCATGAATTTCATCCATCATACTACAATACATAAACCTTCCATAACTCATAAAACAAGATTGGAACTTACCTTTCTTCACAACTTCACAACTTGGCTAAGTTGGTGGATAATGAAAACGAGTGACCTATTGTATCCAACAACACTCCCACGTTAAAGAGCACCTTCCAATTGGTAATTTGGCTAGAAGAAATAATTTTTTGGTGAAGGTTCTTGGTCTTCAAATTTTTTTTTTCCATGGCCGTTTTTCTCTTCTCTCTCTCTCTTGATGCTTCATGAATTCTCCTAGGTGAAGGATGATGAAAAATGATGAACTTAGTCATCCAATTCCCTTATAATTAATTTCCATGTGGCCATGGCCCACATGACATGTATGGCCACTTAGGGCCCTTTTCTTCAAATAATAGCCAACTTTCCATAATTCATTTTTGGTCCCAAATTTTTTTCCAACTTTCATTCTCTAATTTTTTTTTCCTTATTCCAATCTTACCCCTAACACTTCATATCCACAAAGATGAATATGCATCTTATGCATTAAGACAAATCAACAAAACTGAAATTAAAAGTCTTGTCCATACTGTCGCAACCAACTTAGAATATTCCGACGTGCGAAGTACGTTCCTAATACATTGTTGTTGCTGAATCATTGACCTTTGGTAGACAAGGTAATACCTTGACGATGTTTAAACTTTTCTCAAACCAATCATACCTTGAACAAATCATTCTTGTTAAGCCTTAAATGCACTGCTGAAACATGGAGATCATTTGACCCTCTGTACCATCTCTCTCATTTATCAAGAAAAACCCCACAATAAACGAGTCTTAACCACAATCCCACACAACTGAATCCTCAAGCCATAGCTAGAGACTGAACTTGGTCACGCGTCTGAATCAGGATGATGCATCTCTTACCATACCACAAAACATCATAGACAAACCATTCGCATAAGGATTTACGGATGAGTTCCTACCTTTCGTGGTGATTAAGACAAGGAAATTCAGATACCAATTGGAATTGACTAGATACCAATTTGAATAAATTAGCACAAAAGGAATGGAAGAACTGGATGTTTCCTAAATTTCCTATAGCCTCTCGCAGATAAATACAGAGCTCATCGTACTGATCCACAAGACTCCACTAGACATGCTCTTGTACTTATATATCGGGTAACCTAAGACTCTGATACCAACTTGTCACGACCCAAAAATGCTTAGTCGTGTGGGTACCTACCATTTCCCACATTGGTAGGCGAACCCTTCCCTTTACCCAACATACAAACTATAATGCAGAAGAACAATGTGACTAATAATAAATCTCAATATCAAATAAAAAGAATAATCATGAATATATCTTCGCCTTCAGTATCTGGTCTAAGTCAAAGACAAGAGCTACTAATGAACACATAGGTCTGAATATATAAGAAAAACTATTTGAATGTTCCTATACAAGGCTCATAATATCAAAGGAATACTGTTTGGAAATAGATGGCAAGTATATAAAGAATGCAAACTCGGGCTGAGTTTTCTAAGTTTAGGAAATGGAGAGGTTTGACCAAAGCAAACATCGAGGCTAAATACGTCATTTTGAGAGTTTCATCGATTCCATTAGGTCTGAAATGTGATTTTTCACTTAGTTGAGCCTTTGGTTTAGTTACCGAGGCGTTCGGGTATGATTTGGGTGTTTGGTTGGTAAGTTAGCATTTTGATGTTTTAGAGTTGATCTTGGCCAACACCGTGTCAGAATGACCTCTTTTGGGAAGTTCGAGTGTGCAAACTCGTTCGTAGCATGTTTAATGATAGAAATGCATATTTTGGTTTGTGTCTGAGGGATTCCGAATGACTTTCGGGTGTTGGATCGAGATTTTGGGAAAACCGGCTTCAGCTATCATCTGGTTTCCTTCATCGCCATCGCAAAGAGGTTCACGCTACCACGATGAAGGAAGAGAAAGCGGGTCGTGATCGTGCAGAAGAAAAACTGTGCTGGGTCTGGCAAGTGGCTCGCGATCATGAAGAGGAGCATGACTGGGCAAAAATAAAACCCCCACTTTGTGCTTCACCTACCTAAACCCATTTTAGAAGCTATGAAGCTCGACTTAAGGTGATTTCAAGTGCAAATTGCATGTTTCTTCATTGGGGTAAGTTCTAAACCTTAATCTAAGTGTTTATTCATGATTTCTTCCATTATTATTTGTTTCCATTAATGATTTGTAGGAAGTAAAAGATGGGTTTCCAAAAAAAATGGTTTTGATGAGATTTATGAAATTAAGGATCCATTTTTAGTTAGAACTTTATGATTCTTAGGATATAGACTATCTAGACTATGGGTAAGATGATTTTAGGCTTAAATATAAGGTTCACCCTTGTGGGCTCGAGGTTACTTTTTTGGGATCCAGACTAAACTATAACAATATGGATATTGTTGAATTCTTGTAACCTCGTAGAGTACTGATTTAACTATGATGAATCCAATTTCAGGATAAATTATCGTTTTGACCTTCGAGGTTAGGGATGGGGTTTTAGGTTGAATATTTGGACTTGAATTCCTTATATGGATTTATGGGTATCATTAGGCTCAAATTCTCATGTATATAACGTATTTGAAAAAATTAGGCTCTTTCAGAAGCTTTGAGGAAGGGGATAGCCGTCGAGTGACTTTTCAACTTCGAATTCAGGCAAGCTGAGACTTACTAGACCTATTATATAGTGTTATGTGCTGGTTAACCTAAAATAAGGGGTGTAATGAGGAATTAGGGGTCCCGTACTTGTGAGGTGACGAGCACTTATGCGAGTACCGGTGTATCTGTAGGGGTAGCTAAAACATGAACTAAATATAAAATATGATGGAGATTATATGTTTAACCTTCAGGCCATAAATAATGGTGGATAAATCCATTTAGGTTGGTATGATTGCTGCTTATTTGAGCTATGATGGCCACAATTGGTTGAATAGTTGTGAATAATGACTTAATTTGCATTTATCACTCCACATCAGTCTGAACTATGAAAAGGACATGTGTACTTGACATTGACTTGTTATTATGCATTGCATGGGTATGCATATCTATTCATCCTTTCATGATATTATTGGCATTTCATTGATGAATATACAAGATCGAGGCCTGGGAGGCCAGATATTGGATATGGTAAATGAATGAAGTGATGATGTTAATATTATAGCCAAATGGCTGAGACCCGGTGTGATCTGGGAGATCTTGTATTCCGGGTGGGTATATGGACCTCATGAGTTCCCCACGGGTGACGTGAAATCTACTGCAAGAGCATGTGTATACCGGTGCATTATGGCCATTGCATTGCATACTATTCACTTGCATTGCATGCATTCCTTTACATTGCATACCATTTATGCTTGTTTGACTTGTTTCCATGCCATGTGTGCTTAGAGGTTATAAATATGGGGTGTTTATGCTTGTACATGTCATGACTAATATAAAGATTAGATATTTACACTAGACTTGTCTTAACTAAAGAAAAGACTGAATCTTTACGACTATACTAGGGAAGAAACATACTATATGAACTGATTGAGTGTACGCACCTTCTTTGTTTGTTGAATGCTTATAAAATGTGGACTTTGATCTATCAAAGCAAGAAGAGGAGTATTGGAAGTACTAGCCTTCATCATCACTATAGTTTAAGGTCGGTCAACGATGTTGCTGGGTTCACGTGCTTCCCGTACTCACTATACAGTTGTTGCACCTTTTGTATATAGGTTCGGATCCAGATACCAGAGTAGATCGAGGTTCGCAGTTCCTTGGAGCACACATCTCAGAGTTAGGATGAGCCCCTGATGGTTCCATGGCCCCAGCCTCCTTCCTATCTTTAATTTCTTTCTTTTAGTATTTCATACAATATCTATGTATTATTTAGACTGTATTCGTATTAGTGGCTCTGTACTTGTGACTTTCAGGTTTTGGGGAGTGACATCCAAGTTAAACATATTTTCTATCTATGTATTACTGAGACTTAAGCACCTTGGATTGTTTTGATTTTAATCTTCGTATTTACTTATGTTGACTTCTATGGATTTGGGGTTTCGCCTAAGGGTTGGGTTGGGAGCCTTCACGGCACAAATGCGATTTTGGGTCCTGACAGTGGATGGGGCAAAAGACTTAGGGCGTGGTTTTCAACTTTCAAGAAACATTTTACTCAAAAAGGCGTAAATGTATATTGGTGAACTTTAGCGCGACAAGAAAAATAAAAAATTTGAAAATAAAATTAGCAAGATAAAAAAAATAACAAGAAAATCAATCAGAAAACCATCTGGAGAAAATGTTTTATTCGACCTGCACAGATGGCTAACAAAAATGTATTACTATTGTATTATAGCCAGTAACATAGTCGAATCAAGGACATCAAAGAAAGTCACACAGAGAACAAAAAAAATTCAAGAAATAAAAAAAAAAAGAATTAAGAAGTATTTGGAATATTTACCTAATGAAATGGGAGTCCAGATGAAGAAGGAATAAACCTAGGATAATTTTCATTTTTTTCGATCATCGACGAAAACTGATTATCCAGATTCGTAATTGCTCAACTGATCAGCAAAAATCCTAAAACAATGTAACATTTGTATAAGAAAGTCGACCGGAAACTGTTTAACTTATGTTTCTTAATCATTTCTAGTTCAGTTATATAATTTTTTAATCTTTTTCTGTTTGTTGGCTGTTCATGGAAAGAGAATCTCAAGAAATTGCATATCACTCTCAAGAAAATCTTGAGCAACATGTCCCTTTCTATATGTAGAAAAACTACTATCATCTAACCTTTAAATTAGAAACCTGCCTAAAACAAAAATGGAACATAACAAGAAGCTTATTAAGTAAAAACACAACTCATATCTACTAGCTAGCTATACATGTAAATGAAAAATGTATATAGAATGTATATCCATAATCGAAATAGAAAGGAGGAAAAAAAATGACTTTTGTGTTCCTACTTTATTTGGAGATGCTGAAGCTTTAGTAGAAGCTAGAGAGAAGGGAGAGTTTTGAGATCTAATAGAATGTGATGAAGAAATAGCGAAATAGAGAATTAAGGTGGAGTCTTTTTTATATATAAAGTGGCGATTAAGAAAATGTTAGTGAATGAATATATGTAGATGAAAGTGATAGAGAAGAAAGCGAGAAGACCAACAAGAATGATGAAAGAGATGGAGAAAAATGAGACAGGCAGAGAAAGTGTGTGTAGAGAGGAGTAATTGTGAAGAAAACAAAGATGGTGCAATCGCATTAAATAGAGAGTGGAGGAGGTCTACTAAATTTTGTAAGTAGTCGCCTGATCGTTACAAAGACTTATGAAGTTACCAAAACATACATATTATCACGTAGGGATCAATTAGAATGATATTAAGTAGATACTAATACTTACATATTGTCGTAATCTTAAGTGAGGATTAAATCGATCTGTAAAATGCCGTCACGATCAAAATCTCAACAAGTGCATCACGATTTAGTGAGATTTGGATCGTCACGTCATTTTTTTACTTAGTGTATTTTGGATTGTGACGTTATTTTACAGATCAATTTAATCCTCACTTAAGATTGCGATAATATGTAAGTATTAGTAACTAATTAATATAGTTCTAATTAATGGTTACGCGACAATATGGAATTTTTCGTAACTTCATAAGTCGTTCTAACGGTAAGGCGTCGACTTACTAAATTTAGTAGACCTCCTCCACTCTGTATTTAATGCAGTTCCACCCTGTCTGTCTCTTTTTCTCCGTCTCCCTCATTTTTCTCCGTCTCCTTCATCTTTCTTATTGGTCTTCTCTATCACTTTCGTCTACATATAATCACTCACTGGCATCTTCTTAATCTCCACTTTATATATAATAAAAACACCCGCTTAGTTCTTTATTCACTGTTTCTTCATCACATTCAATTAGATCTCAAAACACTCCCTTTTCTGTAACTTCAACTAAAGCTTGAGCATCTGAATTAAAGGAGGAACACAAAAATCATTTTCTTCTACTTTCTATTTTGATTATGGATATACATTCTATATAAATTTTTTTGTTTGAATATATAGCTAACTAGTATACATGAGTTGTGTTTTTACTTAATAAGCTTCTAGTTATGTTCCATTTTTGCTTCAGGCAGGTTTCTAATTTAAAGGTTAGATGATAATAGTTTTCTATATATAAATAGAAAGTGGGACATGTTGCTCAAAATTTTCTTGAGAGTGAATATAATTTCATTTTAGGTTTTTAAAGCAAAACCACCTGATGAATTTTTTTTATGATATTATTGAGTTTTTAATTGGTGTCTTCATATTCTCTTTTGCTGAACATCCAACAAAAAAAAAAATTAAGATTAAAAAATCATATAGCCAATTTTAATTGGTGTCTTGAGATTCTCGCTAATTTTTTTTTATCTAGCCAATTTTATTTTTTATTTTTTATTTTTTTGGTCTCGCTAAAGTTCACCAATACTAATTTTTGCCTTTTTCGAGAAAAAAATTTCTTGTAAGTTGAAAACCACACCCTAGGTCTTTTGCCCCATCCACCCGACCTAAGTGGGGGAGGGGGTCGGTAAAAAATAGTGATCAAATAAAAAGCTTACTAGTTTTCAAACATTTTCAACATTAGTTTTTATCCAGTAAGACATAAGTACATATCATAAATAGTTTATTTTTATTTGAAAAACAGCTTGTGTCATTTTCTCAGACTTTATTTATAGTGTTGTCTGTTCTCTTCTATACAACAAAGAAAACATCAAGGGTGTCTCAATAAAAGTAACCTATATTATTCTTCATACTTGTTTGCAGTGTAGTATCCTTAATAACATAAAGTATTTAATTTTACATAATAATATTACTGTTATTATTTTAGTTATGATTAATTCACGTGTTTGATAACTGGTGAATGATAAAAATCTCTTGAAGCAATATGAATTAATGATTGATAATAATATTATTGAATTGAATAGTCACTACAAAAAAGTATAAATTAGCAACGAATAACCTTTGTCGTTAAACATGCAACAAAAATCTATCGCTAATCCTTTATAATTAGTGAGTGTTTTGATAAAACTTTTTAATACTAAAGATTAATAATAATATCTAAATGTTTATTGCTTGAAGTGGTATATGATTGAATTTTTTTTCTGATAAATGATTTTTTATATAAAATTAAAATTAATATAGTTGTAGAAAAATGACTTCTCGCACAAGTGTTCGATGAAAAATCTTTTGAAGCAAAAAATTTTCTTGTAACCAAATACGAGAAAATAACGTTATTAAAAAGATTATTTATTTTTTCAAAATAACTTTCCCCATACCAAATACACATGAATGGTACATAATTTATAACGTGAATTTTTTTTAGGAAAGTACCTGAAGATGGCTTGCAACTAGCATCCCGGTAAGACCAGGCACATTCATCACCTCAAGAATCTCTTTTGGGTAATATCCTTCATGTTTCATAAGAATGTCATTTTAATATAATAACTACTATGTTCTTATAAAATGGTATTAAAAAAAAAACTACTATGTCCTTAGATCAAGCCAAGATATATGTAAATACAATAATCACTATGCCTTAATTCACAACGAATTGACATTAGCTATAAGTATGAATTCTCACTATTCATGTTGCTCCATATAAACGAATTATCAATAAAATTTAATTAATTTGAAGCAAACTTACTTTCTTCACCCAGTTGATGCACAACTTCCATGAATTTGGCATCAAGATCAATAGTCCATTTTGTGCAGACCTTCCGCCTAACAACCTTATAAGCACTACTCTGGTTCTCTCCTTCATTAATTTCTTTTGTGCTTTTCTATCTCTCTTTCTCCTCTGCTTGTATTTTCCATTTGATACGGCATCGTTTGCAGCCTCACGAATCTAATGGCTCTGTTAATAGGCATATTCTTCTCTCCAATAGTATTATTGTCACCAATATCATCAGCATCACCAACATTTATCTGATTTCCATTTTCTTCTAGTCTTTCTCTCATTTTCTCTCTTTGTATTTTTTTTTCCTCTATACAAATTGTCACATGTATTTTACAAATTTCTCGTGAGGTGGCTTTGTCATATAAAGATAAGATCCATCCTCCAAAGCATTCACTGCTAAGAGTGCATTGTGTTAATCACATGCAACTGCATAATTATTTTGAGAAGCTAGCAATTAGAATTGAATTATGTTATACATTATGAGTAATTAATTTCATACATATTCACTGAATTTTATCTATTGTGATCGTAATATTATTACAAAACAACCCTGTAGCATATCACTACAAAAAAGGATTTAGCCACGGATTACTTCTATCACTAAACAACAAAATCTATCATTATATTATTTAACGATAGATTGTCAAAAAATCATGTAGTTACAAACTATTTAGCGATGAGTTCCAAGGTTAATTCATTTTTAGTAGTGATTAAAATAACTAACTTTACTCACTATAATAATAAAGTCATAAAGATACTCATGTCGTATCCATTTAAACATTATGTGACTAGTTAATTTCACATATATTCGCTGAATTTTATTCATAGTAACAATAATGTTACAAAACAATCGTTTATCATATACTAAAAAAAAATTGGAATTCACGACGGATAAATTATGCTGCTAAACAACAAATATTCTATCACGGCCCTAATTACCGATCGTGCGGGCACCTACCTTATTATCACTAGTAGGTGAACCCCTACCCGTTAACCCATTAATCATTAGCCAATTTCAACTTCTTTAATCATTTATTAACAGTCAATAGTTATGTGAGTGAATGAATAAATAAAACAAGTCATACTTAATAGATAATATAAGTGCGGAAGTCTAACTACTGCACCCCAAAATCTGAAAGTCATCGTACAAGGACTCTAACTAACAATGTCTAACGAACGAAGTTTATCTCAAATATAATAACAAAGAATGTCTGAAATAAAAATAGACATCTGGAAGAGAGATCTTCAGATGGCACGGCATGGATAGAAGCTCACTCTCGGATCTGATCGAGCAAACTAGCTTCAAACTACAGATGTAATCTAGATGAAATCTCTGGAACACAATCTGCACTCAAAAAAGGTGCAGCAAGGTAGTATCATAACAAACACTATGTAGCGGTAAACATCATAGGCTGACTAAGATTAGTTCACGCATGTAAGTATAAATAAATAAGATAAACAGATAGGTACTTAACACTCAAATCCAAGTTACAGAATATCCCATGATGGAGTCACAGCCTAAGATGAAGCTTCTAACCACAAGTCTTTCAAGTTTCAATAATCTCACCTGATAATCACAAGTCCAAGTTCCTTCCCTAGGTAGAGTCACTAATCCACAATTTAACTCAGTCAATGGCCATCATTCTATTACAATAGGCATTCAACATCCATACCAAAATCAGAAACAACGAGCATATAATAATGCAGAAATGTAATGATATGCAATGCAAAATATGATGACATGCAATGCAATGCAATGCAATGCAATGCAATGCAATGCTATGCACTGGCCAATCACT
This sequence comes from Lycium ferocissimum, assembly GCF_029784015.1. Lineage (NCBI taxonomy): Eukaryota > Viridiplantae > Streptophyta > Magnoliopsida > Solanales > Solanaceae > Lycium > Lycium ferocissimum. Next base: position 5,419,597 of record NC_081353.1, read on the forward strand.
CGAACTGTGCACACATACTAACTGATGTCATTGCTCAGTAGTCATGACCTGCAGGGGACCCATAGTGTCCATGTACCACTCATTCCGGAATACTCCTCAGACCCAAGCCATAAATCCACTGCTTCGGAACGAACCTCAGACGCGGGCCATATCAATGTATCCCTCATTTTCGAAATGAACCTCGCACCACGAGCTCATATCTAGGTCACATCCTCACCCCCGGTCAAATATGCCTTTTTATTCATATAGTAGTACTATCACATCACTCTCAATGATCAATTCATTAAGTACCATGTATCAAATAGTATCATAAGTTCAACAAAAAGATTATATTAACTTCTTCACTAATTTCACATCACAATGTATGTCTTAACGTATTCCAGTTCATTAGTATTTATGGAATATGAACAATTAACAATATCAATGTCAAACAAGAGGCATCATTCCCCCAAGTCTTTCATAAATTGTTTCCGAACCATTTCCATCATGTATGAGTGTATGAATGCATAAATGAGTATAAACATGGTAAATCAATGCAATCCAATAAAGCAAAAGTGAAGGTACAAGTCACAAAGCCACAAGTCATAGCAAGACATAGATCAAATCAACCATGAAATGAATCATACAAACTGTCTCAACCAACATAAGAGTCTATGTCCCTCTTTACTTTCTCGTATAGCAAGTACGCCTTACAACTAGGTCTTGTATCACCAAGAAGCTCCATTTTTCTATATATTATCATCAACAATAAATCATATACCAAGTTTTCATCTATGTACTGTCATAAGTTTATATTAACATTCAAGTCTAAACTGATTATCCTTCCTTTCTCTGATGATACGTGTCACAATAAGAAAGAACTGATTACAACACGACAATTTAGGTAATAAGTCTAATCACTGTAGGGAAACAAGCCACCATCAACAACAATCAACCTAATAGAAATCCATCCCGAATCGCCACAGTATGAATACAACTACACCTCATATTTCAGTAAATAAAGTAATGGCGACAACCCCACAAAATTAGAAGTCATACCAACCTAGCTAATATCCAGACAAACACCATGTTTGAAGATCTAATCATGCTTTTTCCCATCAATTCTACACAATATATACATTTCGCTAATCAAAGTCTAACTAAAGTAAGCCATAACCTACCTCGAATGCAGAACAGGAGCCACGAACTACTCCACACGAGTCTTCTATTTCTGAAGCACCTCATAATGGTCAAACTCTAACAATGTGATGCTAAGTAAGCAACAAACCATAAATTTAAACAAGAGCAACAATTTGGGATAAGGTTGCAAGATGTACGAGAATGGATTTTATATTCTGTCGTGAAAAGTTAAGTTGGGCTTCGACGTGGCAATATGATAATGGTGGAGTAAGAGCTAGTGGTTTGTGGGTTATTTCAGGTAAATGGTTATTGCTTCTAGATCAGAAAGCAAGGTTACTTGTGACGGGTGGAGACTGAAGGGAATAAACAGCTGTGATTCTTCATTGAAGGGTGTCTTCACTGGGTCATCGTGTTTAGAGGAGTGGTAAGGAGATCATTTGAATCAAGAGCTTATTGATTTGAGAGTTATGTTATGGTCATGTATGGTAGAATAGATGTAAGGGTTCAGCGATGAGTTTGTATATTTGGTTATGCCGTGGGACAATGGGAGCCAATGGTTGACTAATAACAAAAAAGGACTCTAGTGTTGGACAAGTGCGAAGTGTTAGTACTCAAGGATTTATCGGGCGGTGCATCTAATCTTTGACAAGGGGTGTGAGTATTGTACCTGCGCTATAAGTTTCGGCTTGTCCGTGCTATTACTGGTGTTATGACTCTGTGGAATTGATCGAATGAGAGGGATAATTGCACGATTTGTTAAAGTTCGATAGGTATGGCAAGAGGTGATTCTTTGCCGACAAATATCGTTTAAGGACATTTGAAATAGTAAATCAATGACGGGGTTTGAACTAATTCAAGTCACAAGGAGAATTTTAGAGATTAAGTCAGGGATCAGCAGTAATGGTTGATACATGGAAAGACGAGCTCATTATAGAGCGTTGGGTATCGATGTTGGGTCAGTAAACTCATGAACCAAGTTAGAAGAACGATTCTTCAGTTTATGGATTTTGTCAAGGGTGCTTCGATGAAGTTATATGAGGACATTAGTAGGATTAAGTGTATGGTAATTGAGGATTGCCTATGAATTATGTATCAGTTCAGTGGCGGCTTAGGGTATTGCATCGACGATGAGTGATTCTCGTTGGGATAACTAGAGTTGGTTGGCAGTTTTCTAGCACAGAGGCTTATTGATGAATTGTATATGTGAGGCGATGATTTTAGAGGAGAAATAAGTTTGGAAATTCGGGTGAAATAAGCGAACCCTCGGTTGTTCGAGTGCGTGGCATACTACTATCTTCGGGATTAGCTTACTATTTGGCAAGACTTATGACTTTGCGATAGGTCAATGAGTTCGAGGATGGTAGGTCGGTGGTGGTGAATGTGATCTGAATAAAATAGAGAAGTTCAAGGATTAAGATAAAAGTATAGTGATCGAGAATCGGTATGAATAAGGTACATCTACAGGGTTATTTGGGTCAGGTATGGATTGTGGTGTTGTTGTCTTGCATTTCCCAGATGAGGTGTAATCATTAAGTACTCTTAAAGGATGAAGTCTACAGAAATGAATTAAGTGTTATGACGAAGTTTCGTGAGGTTTCGTGATCAATGGAAAATTCAACGTTTAAAAGTGTATTATTGAGACCGCATGTTTTGCAGTGAATTGATCAGAGTTGTGAGAGTTAAGAGGAAGAACGAGGAGAATTTGATGTTGTTAGAGTTCATGGGATTCAATCAGATTTACGTATCAGGTGAAAGTTGAGGAACAGAAAGATTGCAGCCTTAAGGTATAGTCCTTCGCTACTAAGTTGACAACTTGGATAGAATTTAGCTTTTGAAAGTCGAGGGTGACGGCACAGGGTTGATTATTCCTGAGAAAACAGGTGGAAGAGTTTACCGCAGAAGTATGAGAGGCGTACGATGTATCTTGTGCGGGTTACAAGATGGTTTGATAGTGAGAGAAAGGATTAGTATCGACCACCTCAGTTGTATAAAAGTACTATGTTCGGGTTCGCGAAGGTTTTGAGTCAGTTTGGGTGACCATTGGTGGTATTCAGGGAGATGTGCATTTACTTCCGGGTCAGAATGGTTCAGTTATAGCCGAGGAACTATTTTTGTATTATCAGAAGGACTTATGGGTATTCTAGTAAATCACCTTCGTAGGGTTGATGGATTTTTAGTGATGAATTGAGGCATGGCAGCGTAATCGGGTCTCACTGAAGTTTGCCAGCGAGATTGATGGTATTTTACTTTCAGCACTGCTCAAAAAATTTTGATGGTTTGGCAACATTTTTAGAAAGTACAAATGGTTATGGGAAGTCTTTAGCGTGATGAGATGGTTTCCTACAGTTTAGCTCGGCAAGGTAATCAGTAGATATGCATTTAGTTTGGTGATTAGAAGATTTGAAAGGTTTGGACGATGGGCTTGACTAAGTAGGTCCAACTTCGGGATACGAAACTAACAGACTTGGGACTAGTGCATCGGCTACGGGTAAGATCAGTGTTGATAGAATGGCTTAGTGTTTTCTCAGATAAAGCAAGGGTTCTTTCGGGAAAGAGTCATGATCGGGCTTGTGGCATGTGTCTATGTTTTTCTAGGAAATTGTGGTGCAAAGGACGGCTTTAGAAGGTATGTAAGAAAGGTTAGGGGAATTAGAATAATCTACTGATTCAAAGTGGGTTATGGTTTGTGATTATATCAAATCAGAGAATTCGAGCAGAGACAGTTCTTATAAGTGGGGATCGATTGTGAAAGAAATTTCGAATATGGAAAATCGGGTCTTTGAGCTAAGTTAAAGGAAGTTTTGATTGATGAAGTGAAAAAGCGGTATGATCGGCGTATTTCTTAACTGTGGAGTCTGTCATGAGGTTTTGTGATAGAGAATTCTTTGAGATTCTCTGTCGTATTGGCGCAGTGGCTCATGATTTAGCTTTGCCACCAGGCTTGTTAGGTGTTCATCTGGTATTTCATGTTTCCATGGTGAAGAAGTACCATTCAGAGAGTTCTTATATAATTCATTGGGACTCAGTTTTGCTAGATGAGAATCTGTCTAGTTTTGCTAGATGAGAATCTGTCTTATGAGGAAGAGCCTATAGTGATCTTGGATAGGCAAGTGAGGAAGTTGAGATAGAAGGAGAAAGCTTCAGTTAAGCTACAATGGAAGCACCATTCAGTTGAGGAGGCCACTTGGGAGACCGAGTCCGATATGCGTACCAGATATCCCTACTTGGTTATCGACTCAGGTACTTTCCCTCCATTCTTTTCCTTTGTTGCTCGAGGATGAATGATTATTTAATTGGTATATCTGTATGCTTGTTGGTTGGTCGTTATTTCATACAAACCTATTTACCCCGTTGACCCGATCCGAGACCGATTCGTATGATTTTACATCCCCGATAGAGGAGCATTTGACACGGATTCACAGAGGTAATCGGGCGAGTTTTATTGTGATTTATGAGAATTAGAGTCTTCAAGTGAAAAACCTTTGACCAATAATTGACTTTTGGATAAACGAACCTTTTTTGGAAATCTGTCAATTTCGTGAGGTCTGGAGGGTCGATTATGACTTGGTGGGGGTATTCAGTTTGGTTCCCAACGCATTAGGGAGCATTTTGTACCAATGGTTAGAAAGTTGATTTTGGCCATTTGGAGGTTGACCCGGTCAAATAGAACTCCATTGGAATTTCGAGGCCACGAGTGAGTTTGTAGTGTGTTTTACGTGTGTGTGCACATTTGTCTTGTATCCGGGAGGTCTCGGGTAGATGTCGGGATTAGGGCCAGACCACTGGTAAAAACCAAAATTCCTGGTTTGGTGTCTCGCCCCGGAAGGGAGGCTAATACAGCCTAGGAGAATGCGCCCAGCGGGGCTTGGTCTGCAAGCGCGAATCCCTGTCATGTTAGTGAGATTTGCCTCAGCGGATGGTTCTCTTGCAGCTGATGCTCCTTGAGAAGCAGGCTCTTTTACCTGGCCGGAGCAAATAGTGAATCAGAAGCATTAAATGTCTCATCTCGAACCACTCTTTTCCCATTCCAAAAATTAATTCTCTAAGTGACTCAAGGGTGATTCGGAGAATATTCAAAGTTGTTTCAATTGTGGTAAGTTCCTTCACCTTTTTCATGTTTATTTACCTTCTTAAAGCTAGAATCTATGGTGGAATCTAGTGAGGCTAGTTGGAGAAGATGGGTTTAACCTTAACCTTGATATTTGAATACTAGGCTATGAATATGAGTTTAATTGATGTATCTTACCATTTTGATCATAGAATCTTGTCGATTAGTGGATAATAAGATTGAATCTCTAATTTAGGTTAAGGTTCGATTTTGGAATTCTAGGGTTTATGCCTAAATTGGGGGTTTCCTTCTAAATGATCAAATTGATCACTAATTGAGCCTAATTATCAATTGGAGAGTAGAATTGAACTTCTAGAACATTGGATTACCATTTCCACTCTTGAAATTCCCGATTTACCTTTGTGGTACCGATTTCCCCCAGTTGATTTTTGATTTGAACGAATGTATAGCAATATGGGTATAAGATTTGAGTGTTCGGAGGCTCTTCCGAAGGGCAAGGCTCACGTTTGACGGTTCGTGGCACCAGCTCAGCATCGAGGTAGGTTACGGCTTACCTTTCGGTTAGACTTCAATTAGCGAAGCATATGTAGAAGTTAGTTATTGACGAAAAAAACATGTTAAGCTTTCGGGTATGAAGTTAGGATGGATACTTCTAGGTTGGTACTGTTGACGACCTTGTGGGATTGTCGCCTTGTTATTGTGATTTGGTGTGCCACCATGTGTACGGTGTTAGGCTTGTTTCCCCTTTAGTATGTTGTGTTTGTGATGCATTCATCTCTCACTTATCTTGTCACTTATTATCGATAAAGGAAGGAACAATCATTTAGGATTGGTATTGTGATGTGTTCTCATGTAGAGGCACGAATTCGATCTTCATTATGATTTACACTTGATATTTTATATCATGCATAGCATTCATACACATTTTTCATAATACATTGATATGAACTATGATTTGGTACTGGTGATGATAAGTGAGAAAGGAAACATTCGAGATTTCGAGTGCAGCGGAGATTGTGTGTACGAGTTTGATATGAAAGTCATCTCTAGGCTGTGTGTGTAGTGGCCAGTATTGTGGAGGTCTTCTCTGGGCTGTGTGCGGAGTGGCTAGTATTGTGGAAGTCATCTCTGGTGTTACACTTTGCAATTTCAGAGCATGAGCATTGCATGTACGTCACCGTATTAATGGAGTATCGGAGACGTCCCATGATGTTTTGGAAGGTACAAGCCATGGGCAGTACGTAACAGTGAAGTATAGGATGAATTATGATCTCGTAAGTTATAACCAGGAAGGACAACCTTGGAACCAAAGGACATGACCATCATCAAGTATGATTAATGATAAATATCATGTATAGGGAGTTTTGGAAGATTCCGGGACTAAGCAAATCAAAGAAAATAAGTTTGTCAAAAATTTGGAAAGAGTTGGAAGAATTCTGGACAGAATTTTAGGTCAACTTTTGAGGGGTCTATCTCTGGGTATATCAGGAGTTTTGAGGTCTTTCAAGAGCCTAAAATGAAGTTCGTCGAATCTAGTTTCCAATGCAATAAACCGTTTGTCAATACAACATCGGAGTAAGGAGTTATGGGCGTTTTAAAATAGACAGCCAGAGGAATACGGAGCTGGGCGGAAAATTCGGGAAGCTAACTTAAAAGCCCACTTATGTTTTGACCCGGCCCAATCCGAGTTTGGCACCTATAAAAGGGCCTCTACACTTCATTTTATTCATTTTTCTTCAACTCCACAACCCCCTAGAAATCTCCTAACATCTCCACACCTCTCTAGAATCTCCCATACTTCTCTCTCCATTATAAGAGTGTTCTTGAAGGTTCTCCACCATTCCAAAACATTCTATACTATCACAAAAGAGGATAAAACTCCAAAACCCCAAGCTAATTCATGAAGAAGGATTGTTCTTGTCTCTACTTAATGTTGTGATGAATTTGGGCTTGGAAGAAGTTGAGTGGGGTGAAGTTTTTCTAGTGTAAGGTATGTTCTCCATCCTATTTCTCATGATTAAGTTGATTTGAAGGTTTAGCAAAATCGATAAAAGAAGAGTATCATAGTAGAGAAGTTCCAAAGTATTAAAGTGAAGATGATGACTATGGAATGAATTTGAAAGGAGATTTTGGATTAATTTGAGATTAAATTGAATATAATTCTTTGATTATGGTATTGTAGATATTGTTATGGTTGGTTGAGAAATTGGGAAAAACATCGTGTGGGATGTTTTATGGAGTATATTGGTGTTGATGATGATGTTGTTGATATTAGTATTGCTATTGTTGTTGTTTTGTTGGTATTGTGATTTCGGGCTATGATACGCTCAAATTACACCTATTAATGATATAATGCGGACGTTGTCAAATATAGTAACCCAACGAGGTTGGGGTCGAATCCCACAGAGAATATGGTGTGAAAAGTTTACTAAATAAGTTTTATACTAATCTTACGGTCCTGATGTATTCCAGAAAAGGGTTTTATGGCTGATTTGATTTATGGACTAATTTAAAGTTGAAAATTTAAAGTTGAAAATATATGGGTAAAAAGAATCAAGGTTGTGTCCCCGTCAGATAAAGTGTATGATCATGGGTATAGATCTTGATATACTTCTAATGGACTGTTTGTATGGATGCACTTAACCTCTTATGAGAATCTGAACTATTTCCCAATAAGAAAAGATTATTTCTTTCTATGCTTTTTCCAAAGATAAGAAAGTATGCATGAAGAACGGTTAATTATGCAAAGTAAATTCCTCTTATTCCTAAGTGAATTTATTAAACAAGATTTAAAGCCCTGAGTTCTTGTTATTTGTTCATACCTAACCCTAGCTATTTTCCCAAATAAACTAAAGTTTATGGCGTTAAGCTCATGTTTGCAACCACTAACTATATGATGAAAACAAAGAACAAATAAACCCTAACAATCCATTATGCGTATATCTTTCACGACCCCCAATCACAACACACCCATCATTGGGTTCACAACCTTAGTAAAGGTGTTTAGCTACTCATGGTAACAAGAAAATAATAAAAGATTGAAGATTGCATAATTGAATTTGTTATATCTCGCATTTTGTACATTTGAATATTCCGAGTTAATGGCGGGAAGTTAAGGACAAGGTTATAATTTTTTTTTAGAATGTATAAGTTGCGTATTCATCCTTTTTTTTATTGGAATGGAGCATTAAGGGTAAATTTAGAATAAGGAAAATTAGGGGCCAAAAGTTGGAAAAGAATTTTCATGGAATGGCCAAAAGGCCAAGGTGGTCGTGGGCCCCACTCACATGATGGCCAATTGTTTCAAGCCAAAAAAGGGGGCCATGTGTTTATTTCATATTTTTAGGTGCATGTATGTGTATATGTAAAATTCATGGTCATGCAAGACTACAAGTCATCTTTTATGACTTAAAGAAATTTGTAGAAAATTTGAGAAAATTTGGAGAAAAAAATGGAGGAAAAATAGGGGCACATGACCGGCCATGTGCCACCTTTTTATATATATATATATATATATATATATATATATATATATATAAGTGTGATGCAAAATAAGACACAATTCATCTTTCCAATTTTAGAAAGCTCAAGAAAGATGAAGAAAAGAAAAGAGAGAGAGGGGGGTTCGGCCATGGGATGGCTGAACATGACCCATGGAAAGTGAGAGAGAAAAATTATTTTCTTCATGCATTCCTACTAATTGGAAGGTTCTCTACGACGTGGAGTGGTTGTTGGAACAAGAAAAGCATCCGTTCTTGCAAAGTGTTGTCCTAGCCGAGAGGAAAACTAGTGCTAAGGTAAGGTTCAATCCTTTCTTGCATGTGTTATGGACATTTGAGCATGTTGTAATGTGTTGAAATGAATAAACTTCATGAAATGATGAAGTTGGTGTGGTGGCCGAATGGTGTTGTTGGTGAAGGTATGATGAACAAATTCTATTTAATGTTTGGTTGATGTTGTTATGAATGGTTTGTGTATGTTTGGCATGTAGAAATGAATGAAATTCATGGAATTAGGTAGATTGAAACTTGGCCGTGTAGGGGCTGTTTTTGGTAGAACATAATGAATTCATTTTATGTAGTATTTTGGTTGTTGATTGTTGTAGATTATGTGATAAAAATGAAGGTTTGATGACTCAAATGGAAGTCGTAATTGTGTGGGCTGATTTGGAGCTTAATGTGATTTCAATATGTTTTCTTGAATTTATGGAAATAATGTTGTAAACGTGTGGATTGTTGATGTTGTTTATGAGTTTTAAAAGAAAGAAATGTGTTAGTGTTGTTCATGTTGAGTTGGAAGGTTTCGGGTGGAATGGTATATTGTTTGGATTGTTTGAATATTGTGAGGATTACTTGGAATGTTCTTGAATCTTGTTAAATGGTCTCGGATTAATCCTTGAATATGTGAGCATTGATGTTAGCTTGAAGTATATAAATGAAATGTTGTCAAATTGTGTAGAAAGGAATTATTAATGTTAGAATGCGTTTTGAATCACTTATGGATATTGTTGGTATGGTTGTTGGTTTGGTTGTTGTTGATTTGGCCGAGTTGAATTCTCGGGGATGTTAAAGTTATAGGGAAATCTTTGCCGAAATTTTTGTAGACAAAGTGTTAATTGGAATTGGACTGCTTAAGTGTTTATGGCTAATGGTTGATATTTAATGACATTACTGTAGATCGTGAGAAGCCGAGACTTAAGTGTGACTAGCGTATGGAGCGGCTAAGGTATGTAAAGCTCACCCCTTCTTTCTTTGGTATGTCTTAGTTGAAAATAAGTTATGACACGAATTACCAGGTAACTCTATCCTGGTGATCCGAGCATGTTTATGAATCTTATTGGTTTCTTGATATCCGTATCCTTAATGTGGTCAAATCATGGTCCGTATGTCACTCGTATAATTAAATGTCAAAAATTGCACAAAGGTTTTGTTTTCAAAAGAGTTTTGCTCCTAAACGGTTCCGAAACTACGAACGTCCGTAACTTTCACGAAAAGGCTCGGATCGCTTCGATTTGTTCGTAGAAAGTTCTAAAGTGAATAATGTTCGTAACTTTCCGAGGCGGACTCGGATTGATTTGATGTATGACTATGATATCTACGACACTTTGATATATACGTTCATGATATATGATATGTTTCCGAGTAATGTCCGAAAGCCATTTGATATAACTATTGTCCGGACTTTCAAATGACGCTTCGATTTGATTACTTCATTGAGTCTATGGAATGATTTATGTGCATATGGTTTCTCACTACTCGCTCGTGCAAGCTCAATATGTCATTCATCGAGTCCGGGCCGGGTACGTATTCGTGCACATACTATGCATTGTTCACCGAGTCCCTCACTAGAGGGCCGGGATCGAGTCCCGAAAGGGCCGGGTATATATATATATGATATTTATGATGATGTGATTATTGCACGACCGAGTCCCGAAAGGGCCGGAGTACGGTATATGATGCTATGATTATTTACCGAGTCCCTTGCTAGCGGGGCGGGACATGCTATTCACCGAGTCCCTCACTAGAGGGCGGGGTATATATATATATGTATATAGACATGCATACATGATTATGATATGATTTTGCTCACCGAGTCCCTCGCTCAAAGGGGCGGGACATGATATATGATATGATTAAGATATGATTTTACCCACCGAGTCCCTCACTAGAGGGCCGGGACACGCTATATGTTTCTTACATGATTTTATAACATTGATATGCATGATACATGTTTTTAAAAGCAAGTCTTATGATTTTCGGTACTCTTTACTTCGGTATGATCCCGCTTATTATGTTTCATGCTTTACATACTCAGTACATATTCCATACTGACCCCCTTTCTTCGGGGGCTGCGTTTCATGCCGCGCAGGTACACCCAGGTGAGTGAAGATATTAGCGAAGATGTTCCAGCGGGATTGGCGAGCTCCATTTTCTCCGGAGTCTTGCCGAGTCAGAGTATTATGTTATGGTTTTATGTTCCGTGTTAGAGACTTTGCAGATAGTGTCGTGGGTATAAGATGTCGGTTATGTAAGCGGCTATGTAAGCCGATGTATTATTATGCATTGTATTATAAGTTTTATATGTTACAAATTTTTATTTGATTTGAAAAGAGGAAAAGCATGTTTGTTCTTCCGAAAAACTTCCATTATGTATTTATGTTATGGCTAAGGGCCCGATATGATTATGAATGTCATAGAGTCTACGGGTTCGCTCGGCCCTAAATAAGGGTCGGGTGCCCATCACACCCTATCGGATTAAGGGTGTGACAAATTGGTATCAGAGCGGTTCGTCCTAGGGGTTGTCTGCAAAGTCGTGTCCATTAGAGTCCTGTTTATGGTGTGAAGCCAGCCACATTTATAAACAGGAGGCTACGGGCATCTAGGATGGTTACTCTTCTTTCACCTCTTAGATCGTGCCATAGAGCCAAGTCATAGGAAATGAGATATCTTATGCTAACCTTTGGTTGCGAGGAAGAACGACATTTACGAAGAAGGTGACCGATGATATTGGAAGCTACAAAGCACGCGAGGTAAGTAAAGGTACGAAAGATATATGTTGAGTAAGGTATTGACATGATTGAAATGTAAAGTTGAAAAATCGAAAGGGAAAGTAAACAAAAAAAAGTGTAACAAAAAAGGTAATACGTGCGGTTTAAGTTGGACGTACGAGGTAAGTTCATTATTTTCTCATACTATTTTGGATATTGGGAGCCACAGTGAGGCTGTGATACGATACGATATGATATGATATATGTATGTAATGATGGCCTATGAGGCATTGTTGGTATTTCTTCGTGCGGGTTTTGGATAGTAACGAATACTGAGGAAACTCTGCCGAAATTTCTCGGAAATAATACGAGAATAAGATGTAAGTTTGGAATATGTATGAAAAAAAAGGTCACATGAATAGTAACGATGGGATTTGACCAAGCGTAAGTGCGGCGCCCTTTTGGAAGAATAAGTTAAATTGCGGAATTAGTAATAATAGTAAACGGAGGTCGATGGGGATATGGTAATAAGGAATTTGGAATGGACTAGCGATATTAAGAGATGATCTAGAGAGGACTAGCAGGTTTGAATAGAGTAATATGTATTAAGGCATCGATTGAATCGATAGGTAGGAGAAAAATATGATGAGATTATAGTCACGGGAAGTAATGATACGAGTGGACTGGGGTATGAAAAAAAAAAAAAAAGAATGGTGACGGATAGGAATGTATTAATAAGGCAATGGGGAAACGGGATGTGTCGTGAGGGCATTTTGGGAATATGTTAAGATTCCGACTTACTCAATATTATGTGTAAAAGGTCGTGCGGTGGGGTAGACGCAGTCAGGAAAGCGTTAAAGCGTCGTATTCCATCAAAGTTCCAAAGTTAAGCGTCTTTGGCGTGAGAGCAATTCCAGGATGGGTGACCCCCTGGGAAGTTTTTTGAAAAGTCTCACAAATTCAGACGTAAGAGGCAAATGAGAAGTTAGATTAATTTAAGGAGAATAAGAATTTACGGAGCGGACAAAAGCCATAAAAGGTCGCGTAGGACGGGCGGATCATCAGGTCGGTAAGGAAGAGGAGCTAACGGAAGAAGGAGGTAAGAAGAAAGCGAGACATCCGTGTAGTAATAGGTTATGATGTGTGACGGAAGACACGAGTGCCGTAAGTGACGGAACGATGAAAAGCCAAGTTATAGAAAGTTGAGAAACGAGGAAAAATGAGTGCCATAAGTGTCGGGACGGCGGAAGGCCAAGTTGTAGGACGAGGAGAAACAAGATAGAATAAATGCCAGAAGATGACTGGTATGATACAGGTAAACGTGGATGAACGGAATACATTTTGAAAATGAGAGAAAGATTATGTAGGAGTAATGTATCCTGAATGATACAGAGAGGGCATAAGATTCCTCGTGTGTAGAATAAAAGACAGACATAAACGGGAGGAATGATAAAGGGATGCCAAAAGGAAGCACCCGAGATAAGTTGGGATAAGGATAATATTCCAAGAAGACTTTGGATACTTATCGTCGGAATAAAAGTATGGCCTAATTGAGATTGGAAATAAGAATATGGAGCAAGTACAAACAGAGAATGGTATAAGTACACCCCTAAAGGGGGGAAGCGGGTGAAAGAAATGTAAGGATGAGATAGAAACAATTGGCACGGTAATGTGTTTGATATGGATGCCTGAGCTACAAATAAAACCCCTTATGGAAATAAATTAGTAAGATCAGAACGCCAACCATAAGCGGATAAGTCAGGAAGGTATTTGAGGTAGTGTGAGAAGTTTTACAAGAGTGACATGATAAGAAGTGGATATGAAGAAAAAGAGTATGACAAGAGAATGGTATTGAATAACTTAAGAGATAGAATAAAGGATAGCGATCTTATACTAGATTAAGGGCCAAGATGTCGGCTATGAAGTTGTTCGCTAATGCTATTGCAACTTGTAAAGTGATAAGAAGAGGGAATGGAAAACCCTTACGATAGGAAATGAGGAAGTTAAGAGCGATTAAAAGGAAGGGAAGAAATATGATAAAAGAGAACGAGCGGGTTTAGTATGAATAAGATAATGCGGAGCGAGGACGAAAGAACCATGTCTAAGATTGAACGTACATATATAAGTTGTACGAGGATAGTGATGCCATACATGAGTATTGGTATGCTAAGAATAAGACTAAGTAAGTATTTGATAAGAAGAGCGAAGACTTAGCAAGGACAATGCGGTTGTGACATTTCGGGGACATTACGGAAAAATGTAACGAGGTTCAAGCCAATTACTAAAGTAGAGTTAGCGCTAAAAACGGACGGGGCATGACTATGGTGGAACTAAGGATCTGTCTCGATACCAGAGTTAAGGCAAAAGAAGGGAAGACAAGGTTGAATATAAGGATTTGTAAAGTGACGCTGAGGCATTTTTAGGCTAATCTGGACACCTTCGCATATTCTTGCAGAGATTGCAATATAAGGTGGGACAGGAGAGTGAAGGGCGAGAAAGATCTTCGAGCTAAAGGTACAGAAAGGATGTCGGCAAGGAGAAATGAACCCAAAAGGACATTCGGAATAACAGTGACAGTTGGAGTAAAAAGGAACAGCGATAGTTGGAAAGACTTTTGAAGGGAAGAGAGAATGTTGCTCTCATGAATGAAAATAAAAGAGTCCATCGGGTGTTAGAAGAAGGTTTATGGACCACTAAGAAATCCAAACGTGGGAATATATGCTATGGAATCACGGGAGGTATCAACGTGAAACTGTATATAACCATAATAATAGGAAGTCCGCATCGAAAAGCCAACAAGGAATAAGGACTGATGAAAGGATAGCCAAGACTATGATAGTGGAGATAAATATTTAACTAAGAGTGAGATACTAGAAAAATTCCGGTCAAATACACGAGGGCTGAGAAGTAGAAGAAATGCATTGCAGGCAATAAAGGGATTAAGTAAAGATGAGGAAGGAATATAATCGATGGATGAGATTGCACGCCGTGGTGATAAAGGAAACCCCCCCCCCCCAAGATCCTTAGCAGACCGCACGCGACTAGTTGAACATTCGAGGGGACGAATGTTCTAAAGGGGGAAGGATGTTATACCTCGCATTTTGTACATTTGATATTTCCGAGTTAATTGCGGGAAGTTAAGGACAAGGTTATAATTTTTTTTTCGATTAAGAATGCATAAGTTGTATGTTCATTTTTTTTTTATTGGTATGGAGAATTAAGGGTAAAATTTGGAATAAGGAAAAGTAGGGGCCAAAATTGGAAAATGAAAAATTATTTCATGGAATAGGAAAAACCAAAGTGGCCATGTATAGTGGAAAGTGGGCCCCACACATGATGGCCAATTGTTTCAAGCCATCAAAGGAAGGATGTGTTCATCTCATATTTTGTAAGGGGCATTAAATATATATGTATAAATTCAAAGGTCATGCAAGACTAGAATTCATCTTTGACCACTTAAGAAAATTCTAGAAAAATTTGGAGAAAAAAATAGGAAAAATATGGGGCACATGAGATGGCCATGTGCCACATGGATATATATATATATATATATATATATATATATAAGTGGATGCAAAAACACAAGGCATATTCATTATTATAAGAAAAATTTCTAGAGAGAGGAGGAAGAAAATGGAAAGAAAGCAATTCGGCCAAAAATGGATGAACATGACCATGTGCTAATTTATATATAGAAAAA
Source organism: Lycium ferocissimum (assembly GCF_029784015.1). Lineage (NCBI taxonomy): Eukaryota > Viridiplantae > Streptophyta > Magnoliopsida > Solanales > Solanaceae > Lycium > Lycium ferocissimum. The sequence continues at coordinate 5,434,972 of NC_081353.1, forward strand.
TTATTTTTCTTAAGGCATTTTCTAATTGGAAGGTCTAAAGAAGTGGAGTAGTTGTTGGAGAGAAGCATCCGTTCTTGCAAATGGTCCTGGCCGAGAGGAAAAGGTTGAAAGAGGTAAGGTTCTATCCTTTCTTGCATGTGTTATGGACGTTTGACGATGTTGAGGGTGTTGAAATGAATGAAACTTCATGAAATGATGTGTGTGTAGTGGCCGAAGAATGGTGTTGTTGGTGAAGGTATGATGAACAAATTCTATTTAACGTTTGTTGTGTTGTTATGGATGGTTTGTGTATGTTTGGCATATAGAAATGAATGAAAATCATGGAATTAGGTGTTGAAACTTGTGGCCGTGTAGGTGGCTGCCTTGGTGGAACATAATGAATTCATTTTATGTAGTATTTTGGTTGTTGATTGTTGTAGATTATGTGATAAAAATGAAGGTTTGATGACTCGAATGGAAGTCGTAATTGTGTGGGCTGATTTGGAGCTTAATGTGATTTTAATATGTTTTCTTGAATTTATGGAAATAATGTTGTAAACGTGTGGATTGTTGATGAAGTTTATGAATTTGGAAGAAGAAAATGTGTTAGTGTTGTTCATGTTGAGTTGGAAGGTTTCGGGTGGAATGGTATATTGTTTGGATTGTTTGAAAATTGTGGGGATTACTTGAATGTTCTTGAGACTTGTTGAATGGTTCGGATTAATCCTTGCATATGGTATTGCATTGATGTTATAGTTTATTTGAATATAAATGAAATGTTGTCGAATTGTGTAGAAAGGAATTATTGATGTTAGAATGCGTTTTGAATCACTTATGGATATTGTTAGTATGGTTGTTGGTTTGGTTGTTGTTGATTTGCGAGTTGAATTCTCGGGGATGTTAAAGTTATAGGGGAAAAATTTTTAAATTTTTTGTAGACAAAGTGTTAATTTGGAATTGGATTCTTGAGTGTTTATGGCTAATGGTTGATACCTAATGACATTATTGTAGATCGTGAGAAGTCGAGACTTAAGTTTGGATTAGCGTAGGGAGCGGCTAAGGTATGTAAAGCTCACCTTTCTTTCTTTGGCATGTCTTAGTTGAAAATAAGTTATGACACGAATTGGAGGTAACTCCGCTCTTACGCCCCGAGTATGTTTATGATTCTTATTGGCTTCTTGATATTCTTCATATCCTTAATGTGTTTGTCAAATCATGGTCCGTTATGTCACTCGTATAATTAAATTCAAAAATTGCACAAAATGTTTTGTTTTCAAGAAGAGTTTGTTTCCTAAACGATTCCGAAACTACGAACGTCCGTAACTTTCACAGAAAGGCTCGGATCGCTTCGATTTGTTCGTAGAAAGTTCTAAAGTGAATAATGTTCGTAACTTTCCGAGGCGGACTCGGATTGATTTGATGTATGGCTATGATCTCTACGACACTTTGATATGCTCATGACATATGACATGTTTCCAAGTAATGTCCGAAAGCCATTTGATATAACCATTGTCCAGACTTTCAAATGATGCTTCGATTTGATTACTTCATTGAGTCTATAGAATGATTTATGTGCATATGGTTTCTCACTACTCTGCTCGTGCAAGCTCAATATGTCATTCACCGAGTCCCGGGCCGGGTACGTATTCGTGCACACTCTACTGCATTGTTCACCGAGTCCCTCACTAGGGGCCGGGTACGGTATATGATGATATATATACCGAGTATATATATGATGATGATTATTCACCGAGTCCCGAAAGGGCCGGGTACGGTATATGATGCTATGATTATTTACTGAGTCCCTTGCTAGCGGTGCCGGGACACGCTATTCACCGAGTCCCTCACTAGAGGACCGGGTACGGTATGTATATATATGTATATAGACATGCATACATGATTATGATATGATTTTGCTCACCGAGTCCCTCACTAGAGGGCGGGTACGTATATATGTACGATGATATGATGATATGATTATGATATGATTTTACCCACCGAGTCCCTCACTAGAGGGCCGGGACACGCTATATGTTTCTACGATGATTTTATAACATTGATATGCATGATACATGTTTTTAAAAACAAGTCTTATGATTTTCGGTACTCTTTACTTCGGTATGATCCCGCTTATTATGTTTCATCCTTTACATACTCAGTACATATTCCGTACTGACCCCCTTTTTTCGGGGGTTGCGTTTCATGCCGCGCAGGTACACCCTGTGGTGAGTCGAAGATATTAGCGAAAGATGTCCCGGCGGGATTGGCGAGCTCCATTTTCTCGGTCTTTGTCGAGTCGAGTATTATGTTATGGTTTTATGTTCCGTGTTAGAGACTTTGCAGACAGTGTCGTGGGTATAAGATGTCGGTTATGTAAGCGGCTATGTAAGCCGATGTATTATTATGCATTGTATTATAAGTTTCATATGTTACAGATTTTATTTGATTTGAGAAAAGATGAAAAGCATATTTGACTTTCTGAAAAACTTTCGTTATGTATTTATGTTATGGCTAAGGGCCCAGTATGATTATGAATGTCGCAAGAGTCAGCGGGTTCGCTCGGACCTAAATAAGGGTCGGGTTCCCATCACACCCTATCGGATTAAGGGTGTGACAAATTGGTATCAGAGCGGTTCGTCCTAGGGGTTGTCTGCAAAGTCGTGTCCATTAGAGTCCTGTTTATGGTGTGAAGCCAGCCACATTTATAAACAGGAGGCTACGGGGCATCTAGGATGGTTACTCTCCTTTCACCTCTTAGATCGTGCCATAGAGCTGAGTCATAGGAAATGAGATATTGATACTAACCTTTGATGTTAGCGGCGGATAACGACATCGATCGAAGAAGGTGACTAACGATATGGGAAGCTATAAAGCACGCAGGTAGGCAAAATTACGAAAGATATATGTTGAGTACGATATTGACATGATTGAAATGTAAAGTTGAAAACGGAAAGGGGAAAGTAAAGAGAAAATGTAACGACGTGCAATTTAAGATGGACGTACGAGGTAAGTTAATTGTTCTCATACTACTGTTGATATTGGGAGCCACTGTGTGGCCCCGATACGATATGATATATATATATATGTGATGGCCCCGTGAGGCATTGTTGGTATTTCTGCGTGCGGAGTTTTGGGATAGTAAGGAATACGGAGGAAACTCGCCGAAATTTTTCTAGGAAATAATACGAGAATAAGATGTAAGTCTGGAATATGTTTTGAAAGAGTCATATGAATAGTAATGATGGGATTTGACCAAGCCGTAAGTGCGGCTGCCCTTTGGAAGAATAAGTTAAATTGCGGAATTAGCAATAATAATAAATAGGAGGCCGATGAAGATATGGTAATAAGGAATTTAGAATGGACTAGTGATACAAAGATGATTAGAGAGGATTGGTAGGTTTGGATAGAGTAATATGTATTAAGGCATCGATTGAATCGATAGGTAGGAGAAAAAAATATGATGAGATTATAGTCACGGGAAGTAATGATACGAGTAAGATAAGGGTATGAAAAAAAAAAAGATAAGAGAAGAATGGTGACGGATAGGAATGTATTAATAAGACAAATTACGGATGTGTCGTGAGGGCGTTTTGGGAATATGTTAAGATTCCGACTTACTCAATATTATGTGTAGAAGGTCGTGCGGTGAGGTGGACGCGGTCGTAAAGCGTTAAAGCGTCGTATTCCATCAAAGTTCCAAAGTTAAGCGTCTTTGAGTGAGAGCAATTCCGGGATGGGTGACCCCCAGGAAGTTTTTGAAAAGTCTTACACATTCAAACGTAAGAGGCAAATGAGAAGTTAGATTAATTTAAGGAGAATAAGAATTTACGGAGCGGGCAAAAACCATAAGAGGTCGCGTAGGACGGGCGGATCAGGTCGGTAAAGAAGAGGAGCTAACGGAAGAAGGTTAAGAAGAAAAAGAAAGATTCGTGTAGTAATAGGTTATGATGTGTGACGGAAGACACGAGTGCCGTAATAGGAACGATGAAAAGCCAAGTTATAGAAAGTTGAGAAACGAGGAAAAATAAGTGCCATAAGTGACGGGACGGTGAAGGCCAAGTTATAGGAAGATAAGAAACAAGATAGAATAAATGCCAGAAGATGACTGGTATGATACAGGTAAACGTGGATGAACGGAATACGTTTTGAAAATGAGAGAAGGATTATGTAGGAATAGTGTATTCTGAATGACATAGAGGTAGCATAAGGTCTCTCGTGGGCAAAATGAAAGCCAGGCATAAACGGGAGAACTGACAGGGGGATACCAAAGTAAGCACCCGAGTTAGGTTAAGATAAAGGTAACATGCCAAAAGGACTTTGGATACTTATCGTCGGAGTAAAAGCACAGCCTAATTGAGATTGAAAATAAGGACAGGGGGCGAGTGTAAATAGATAATGATATAAGTACACCCTAAAGGGGGAAAGCGGGTGAGAGAAATGCAAGGATGAGATAGAAACAATCGACACGGTAATGTGTTTGATATGGATGCCTGAGTTACAAATGGGACCCCTTTACTGAAATAAACTAGTAAGATCGGAAAACCAGCCATAAGTGGATGCGTATGAGGACAAGAGTATGATAAGAAGACGATATGGAACAACTTAAGAGATAACTTAAGAGGATAGCGAAGCTATGCTAGATTAAGGGCCGAGATGTTGGCTATAAAGTTGTTCGCTAATGCTATTGCAACTTGTAAGTGATAAGAGGGAGTAGGAAACCCTTACGGTAGGAAGTGAGGAAGTTAAGGGTGACCAAAGGAAGGGAAAGGAATATGACAAAATAGGACGAGCGGGAATTAGTATGAATAAGAAATGCGGAGCAGGACGAAAGAACCACGTCTAAGATTGAACGTACTGTATATAAGTTGTACAAGGACAGTGATGCCATCTATGAGTATTGGTATGCTAAGAATAAGACTAAGTAAGTATTTGATAAGAAGAACGAAGGTTTAGCAAGGACAAGGCGGTTGTGACATTTCGGGGACACTACGGAAAAATGTAACGATGGTTTAAGCCAATTACAAAAATGGAATTAGTGCTGAGGACGGACGAGGCACAGCTATGGTTGAACTAAGGATCTGTTGCGATACCGGAGGTAAGATAAGAGAAGGGAAGACAAGGTGGAACATAAGGATTAGTAAAGCGACGCTGAGGTGTCTCGTGGGCTAGTCTGGATACCTTCGTATATTTTTGCAGAGATTGCAACGTAAGGTGGGACAGGAGAGTGAAGGGCGAGAAAGATCTTCGAGCTAAAGGTACACAAAGGATGTCGTCAAGGAGAAATGAACCCAAAAGGACATTCGGAATAACAGTGACAGTTGGAGTAAAAAGGAACAGCGAGGAGTAGTTGGAAAGACTTTTGAAGGGAAGAGAGAATGCTGCTCTCATGAAGGAAAATAAAAGAGTCCACCGGAGGTTAGAAGAAGGCTTATGGACAACTAAGAAATCCAAACGTGGGAATATATGCTGTGGAATCACGGGAAGTATCAACGTGAAACTGTATATAACCATAATAATAGGAAGTCCGCATCGGAAAGCCAACAAAGAATAAGGACTGATGAAAGGATAGCCAAGACTACGATAGTGGAGATAAATATTTAAATAAGAGTGAGATACTAGCTAAATTCCGGTCAAATACACGAGGGCTGAGAAGTAGAAGAAATGCATTGCAGGCAATAAAGGGATTAAGTAAAGATGAGGAAGGAATATAATCGATGGATGAGATTGCACGCCGTGGTGATAAAGGAAACCCCCCCCCCAAAGATCCTTATGCGACCCGCGTGCGACTAGTTGAACATTCGAGGATGAATGTTCTAAAGGGGGAAGGATGTTATACCTCGCATTTTGTACATTTGAATATTCCGAGTTAATGGCGGGAAGTTAAGGACAAGGTTATAATTTTTTTTTTTTTAGAATGTATAAGTTGCGTATTCATCCTTTTTTTTTTTGGAATGGAGCATTAAGGGTAAATTTGGAATAAGGAAAATTAGGGGCCAAAAGTTGGAAAAGAATTTTCATGGAATGGCCAAAAGGCCAAGGTGGCCGTGGGCCCCACTCACATGATGGCCAATTGTTTCAAGCAAAAAAAGGGGGCCATGTGTTTATTTCATATTTGTAGGGGCATGTATGTGTATATGTAAAATTCATGGTCATGCAAGACTACAAGTCATCTTTTATGACTTAAAGAAATTTCTAGATAATTTGAGAAAATTTAGAGAAAAAAATGGAGGAAAAATAGGGGCACATGACCGGCCATGTGCCACCTTTTTATATATATATAAGTGTGATGCAAAATAAGACACAATTCATCTTTCCAATTTTAGAAAGCTCAAGAAAGATGAAGAAAAGAAAAGAGAGAGAGGGGGGTTCGGCCATGGGATGGCCGAACATGACCTATGGAAAGTGAAAGAGAAAAATTATTTTGTTCATGCATTCCTACTAATTGGAAGGTTCTCTACGACGTGGAGTGGTTGTTGGAACAAGAAATGCATCCGTTCTTGCAAAGTGTTGTCCTAGCCGAGAGGAAAACTAGTGCTAAGGTAAGGTTCAATCCTTTATTGCATGTGTTATGGACGTTTGAGCATGTTGTAATGTGTTGAAATGAATAAACTTCATGAAATGATGAAGTTGGTGTGGTGGCCGAATGGTGTTGTTGGTGAAGGTATGATGAACAAATTCTATTTAATGTTTGGTTGATGTTGTTATGAATGGTTTGTGTATGTTTGGCATGTAGAAATGAATGAAATTCATGGAATTAGGTAGATTGAAACTTGGCCGTGTAGGGGCTGTTTTTGGTAGAACATAATGAATTCATTTTATGTAGTATTTTGGTTGTTGATTGTTGTAGATTATGTGATAAAAATGAAGGTTTGATGACTCAAATGGAAGTCGTAATTGTGTGGGCTGATTTGGAGCATAATGTGATTTCAATATGTTTTCTTGAATTTATGGAAATAATGTTGTAAACGTGTGGATTGTTGATGTAGTTTATGAGTTTTAAAAGAAAGAAATGTGTTAGTGTTGTTCATGTTGAGTTGGGAAGGTTTCGGGTACTATGGTATATTGTTTGGATTGTTTGAATATTGTGGGGATTACTTGAAGCGTTCTTGAGACTTGTCTAAGTGGTCTCGGATTAATACTTGAATATGCGAGCATTGATGTTAGCTTAGAAGTATATAAATGAAATGTTGTCAAATTGTGTAGAAAGGAATTATTGATGTTAGAATGCGTTTTGAATCACTTATGGATATTGTTGGTATGGTTGTTGGTTTGGTTGTTGTGATTTAGCCGAGTTGAATCCTCGGGGATGTTAAAGTTATAGGGGAAATGCTGCCGAAATTTCTGTAGACAAAGTGTTAGTTCGGAATTGGACTCTTGAGTGTTTATGGCTAATGGTTGATATTTAATGACATTACTGTAGATCGTGAGAAGCCGAGACTTAAGTGTGACTAGCGTAGGGAGCGGCTAAGGTATGTAAAGCTCACCCCTTCTTTCTTTGGCATGTCTTAGTTGAAAATAAGTTATGACACGAATTACGAGGTAACTCTATCCTGGTGATCCGAGCATGTTTATGAATCTTATTGGCTTCTTGATATCCGTATCCTTAATGTGGTCAAATCATGGTCCTTATGTCACTTGTATAATTAAATTTCAAAAATTGCACAAAGGTTTTGTTTTCAAAAGAGTTTTGCTTTTACGTTGTATAGTCTAAACGATTCCGAAACTACGAACGTCCGTAACTTTCACGAAGAGGCTCGGATCGCTTCGATTTGTTCGTAGAAAGTTCTGAAGTGAATAATGTTCGTAACTTTCCAAGGCGGACTCGGATTGATTTGATGTATGGCTATGATCTCTACGACACTTTGATATGCTCCTGACATATGATATGTTTCCGAGTAATGTCCGAAAGCCATTTGATACAACCATTGTCTAGACTTTCAAATGACGCTTCGATTTGATTACTTCATTGAGTCTATGGAATGATTTATATGCATATGGTTTCTCACTACTCTGCTCGTGCAAGCTCAATATGTCATTCACCGAGTCCCGGGCCGGGTACGTATTCGTGCACATACCTTTGCATTGTTCACCGAGTCCCTCATTACGATCGAGTCCCGAAAGGGCCGGGTACGGTATATGCCGATATGATTATTCACCGAGTCCCGAAAGGGCCGGGTACGACCGAGTCCCGAAAGGGCCGGGTACGGTATATGATGCTATGATTATTTACCGAGTCCCTTGCTAGCGGGGCCGGGACACGCTATTCACCGAGTCCCTCACTAGAGGGCCGGGTACGGTATGTATATATATGTATATAGACATGCATACATGATTATGATATGATTTTGCTCACCGAGTCCCTCACTAGAGGGACGGGTACGGTATATATGTACGATGATATGATGATCTGATTATGATATGATTTTACCCACCGAGTCCCTCACTAGAGGGCCGGGACACGCTATATGTTTCTACGATGATTTTATAACATTGATATGCATGATACATGTTTTTAAAAGCAAGTGTTATGATTTTCGGTACTTTTTTACTTCGGTATGATCCCGCTTATTATGTTTCATGCTTTACATACTCGAGTACATATTCGTCGACCCCCTTTCTTCGGTGCGTTTCATGCCGCGTGTGTACACCTGTGTGAGTCAAGATATTAGCGAGAGATGTCCCGGCGGGATTGGCGAGCTCCATTTTCTCGGAGTGTTTGTCGAGTCAGAGTATTATGTTATGGTTTTATGTTCAGTGTTAGAGACTTTGCAGACAGTGTCGTGGGTATAAGATGTCGGTTATGTAAGCGGCTACATAAGCCGATGTATTATTATGCATTGTATTATAAGTTTCATACGTTACAAATTTTATTTGATTTGAAAAAGAAGAAAAGCATATTTGACTTTCCGAAAAACTTCCGTTATGTATTTATGTTATGGCTAAGGGCCCAGTATGATTATGAATGTCGCAAGAGTCAGCGGGTTCGCTCGGCCCTAAATAAGGGTCGGGTGCCCATCACACCCTATCGGATTAAGGGTGTGACAGAATTATTGTATTGAACTTACGAATAAAACTTGAAACTAATGAATGTAATTGTCTGGAAATCTTCAAAAGCAATAACAACTCAAAAGTAATTACTACAAGTCTAAAACTCTAGATGTCTGAAAAATAAAACCTAAATAGGTATTTATACAAGTCAAACTCGGAATAATCAATCCTAGTCCTGTTCCAGCTCGATTTGCACTTCGACGGGTCGTCTTTGCACTTCGACAGCCGTCAACACTCTCGACGACCGTATCGACGATCTGAGTATGCCTTTTTCATTCCACAGGAACTCTACCGTGGAAGCACTTAGACGGACCGTCGATCATGTCGACGGTGCAAGTCGATAATCTGATGATGATCTGATGAATTGTCACTTCGCAGGAACTTATCGATGAGGCAACTCGACGGACCGTCGAGCATGTTAACGGTCCGTCCTTATGCTTATCAGAACAGATTGCCTATTTTCCTCATTTTATCGCTTTCCGAGCATTCTAACTTCACAATACCTGCACAACACACAAAACACATCAAACTAAGACAAACTTGATCGAAAACGAGTAAAACTTATAGTTAAATAGCATTAGATGTGCCCAAAAACTACCGGCACATCAACACCCCCAACTTAAAGTCTTTGCTTGTCCAAGTCAACTAACAGACTCAATCCACAAATGTCTTGATATCATAAAGTCAAGCTGTCTACAGTGGTTGTGGCAATTAACTTTCGGCATATCATGTGTATCACAATGACTCTCCCCTCAATAAAGGCAAAACCAATCAAGGACTCGTTGCAACTAACCACGGGGCTTCAATTTATGACATCTAGTTATCGCAGAAACCATAGCGCACACGAATCAACACTCACGGGAAACCAGTCACTTAACAAATTCTAATGCCCTCACAAAGACCAAAGAATGTCCCAACATATATGTACACACAGAATGGGACAGAAGTCAAAGGAGAAGAGAAACACTCACACTCACAAAGAAATTCTCTAGCTATACATGCAAATACCATAAGCTTGCCCTTATTTTCAGCGCCCTCGGCTTTAGACAATTCGGCTGTGATCACACTAGGACTTTTTCAAGGTTGTAATGTAGGATTGGGGATGGGTAGGATAGATATTTGGATAACAGTGACTCACCCTCTTTGAACACTACATCTTTTTCTTCTCTTTTACCCTTTTCGCCTTTTGTTTTCTTCCCTTCTTTCTTTTTGTTTCTTCGGTATGGTTTTATTGTGATTCTACTTCCCTAATTTTTTTTCTTCTTTGGTTGCTTTTTTTTTCTTTTTTTTTTTCTCTTTTTACACTTACCACACTGCTGTCTTTTAACTAGGCACTTTGCTTCAACCCCCCTTTAAGCTTATGCCTCATATTCCTCTTAGTCCATCTATCACCCCCAACCTAGGCTTTTAGCCTCAATCTTATTATTTTAGTGCCAAAGAGGGACCGGGTGCAAAAAGAGATGGATATTAAGAACGGGTATCGAATTGTTACGGCTAATTAAAGAACAGGTTTTCAGGCTCAAAATAGCTAACAAGGGATATTAATCTATGGGTAGGCTTATATTCAGGCTAAATAGGGGTTCCTAACACAAACAAAGCCTAAGATCATTTCACAGCTTCACTTATCTTCAGAATGCAGACACGACTAACCAAGCAAGTTCTAGATTACATACAAAACTAGAGAATATATCTACAAAACCTCACAACACATGGCATCAGAATTGTCAACACACTAGTCTCCCCGCTATAATTCCATACACAAGGTAACCCAATTGTCACGACCCAACCCCGTAGGCCGTGACTAGTGCCCGAGCTGGACACTCGTACACACCTATTAACCATAATCAGCATACAAACAACTTATACATATACAAAGGTCGGACGTCATCTCAAAACTGTCGCATATATATACATATATACCGCACAGAAGCCGGCAGGGCTGTCATAACATAGGGGAACGTCCCAAACACAAATCACACAGACACAACCGAATAATAACTTCTCACAACCCACGCATATGTCTACAGACCTCTAAGAGTAACGATCGTACCATATGACGGGACCGGGCCCCGCCGTACCCCTGAATAGACATATACATATACAATGAAAGTGTCTATACCAAAATATAGGCTCCGGAACAAGGGAGCGCTCCAAGGTAGCAGAATAGATATCCTAGGCTGGCGGATCACCAGAGCGAGTATCCGTACCTGCAGGCATGAAACGCAGCCCCGAAGAAAGGGGGGTACGAAATATGTATTGAGCATGTAAAGCATGAATTACAAGAAACGGGATCATACCGAAATAAGGAGTATAGAAAATTAGTACAATAACCAGAAAACCATAAGGCTTGCCTCTGAAACATAAATCATGCGTGTCAATATCATACCCAGCCCATTATGGGACTGAGTGACATAAGTAAATAATCATCATGTACATATGCATATATATAACGTGTCCCGGCCCTCTAGTGAGGGACTCGGTGAATAGAATCATCATATGCCATCCTGGCCGCCATCCCCGTATCATCATATCATCATATACATATACATATAACGTGTCCCGGCCCTCTAGTGAGGGACTCGGTGAATAATGCAGTGGAGTTGTGAACGAATACGTGTCCTGGCCCGGGACTCAGTGAAAGAAGTAATAACAGCATGCACGAGCAGAGTAGTGAGAAACCATATGCATATAAATCATCTTTTAAGACTCTATAGATAAGTAGACAATTCAACGCTCGAGTATCAAACGATAGTCATATTAAATCCGTTCTAAATGCCATTAGGACTACGCTAAAGAGAATCACAGGGATCGTAGACATGTATCAAACCAATCCGAGCCCGCCCATGAAAGTTACAGACATTATTCGTTATAGAACCCTCTATGAACATATCAAAGTATCCGAGGCCGCCTATGAAAGTTACGGACCGTATTCATTATAGAATCCTTTAGGAATAGGATCTCTCTATGCATCATGTACTATCCAATCATACAAAAGACTCAAGGGCAAAGGCTCGACCGTATTAAGAAGGCTAATATCAAGAAGTGAATAAGAATCGTAGACATGCTCAGAACTTATGAATAGAGTTACCCCGAGGCTCGTATCGTATCTTACTTACATCTAAGACATGCCAAAAGAAAGAAAGGATAGGCTTTACATACCTCGTCCGCTTCCTAAGCTAATCCGAACTTAAGTCTCGGGCTTCCCAAGATCTACAATAACGTCATTAGACACCAAACATTAGCTATAGGTACTTAGGAATCCAATCCTAAGCTAGCACTTCATTTATAGAAATTTGGGCAGCATTTCCTTTATAAATTCAACAAACCCCGAGAATTCAACTCGCCAAATCATCAACAACAATACCAACAACCATACTAACAACATCAACAAGTAATTCAAAACGTATTCTAACGTTAGTAATTCCTTTCTATATAATTCGACGGCATTTCTTTTACATTCAAATCAACCACATACAATCAAGCCAACACCAATGGGCACACGTTCAAGTACTAATCCGAGACCATTCAAACAAGACTCGAGAACACTTCAACCAATTCACACAATATTCAAAACAGCCCAACCAACCTACAACATAACCCGAAACCTCCAAACTCAATAAGAACAACAACAACACATTCCTCTCTTCCAAGTTCATGAACTATACCAACAATCCACACGTTAACAACTTCATTCTCATAAATATAAGAAACTATATTAAAATCACATTAGCTTCTAAAACAGCCCACAAATGATTACAACTTCAACTTGAATCATTAAATCTTCATTTTTACCATAGAATCCACAACAACAACAACCAAAATATCAATTAAAATCAATTCACCATATTTTTTAAAATCAGCCCCTACACGGCTCAACATCAACATACATGGTTCCATGAATTTCATTCATTTCTACACACTACAACACGTTCAAACCATCCATAACACATGTAAAAGAAGATTAAACCTTACCTTTTCCACTTAACTTCTCAACTTGGCTAGGGTTGTAAATTGCAAAAATGAATGATTTAATTTCTCCAACAACTACTCCACGTTAATAAGGACCTTCCAATTGGTTGAAAAGCTAGAAGAAAATTATTTTTTTGATCAATTCTCACAACCCTCAATTTCGGCTAGCCGTGGCCGAAAGTTTCTCCAAGTTTCTTGAGTTTGAAATGATGAATAATTGCCTTGCTTGGTCATCAATTATCTATATATATAATCCATACAAAGTGGACACATGCCCCCACTCGTGGCTTGAGTCAATCAAATTTGGCGAAGCCATGGGTGGCGCCCACACCCCACACGGCCACTTGTGGCCTTTTTCATGAAATCCTTAACTTCCTTAATTAACCTCTAACCATCAATCTTCCTCAATATTCCATACCGATAAAATTATAAGAAACTTGTGCAATAAAACAAAATTGGAGGTTAAGAGTCTCTACCTCGTATTCCAAAATAGTCTTGTCCTTAACTTATCACGACTAGCTCGGAATACCCCAACGTACAAAATACGGGATATAACACCAATAATCTAAATGTCACACAAAGAAGCATGCATATCAATTAAACAACCAAGTCCATTTTTCCAAAAAAAAAATCGGAGGGAAGTACTTCTTCTCAAATCAAAACAAGACAGCCCTAAGTTAATCAAACCACCAGCACATAAGTCAACAATACTCTACTTTATCTAAACACGACCTAAACATTCCAGGTTCAACAAGAAATAAACCCCTCAGGAAAAGAACCATGGCAAAGAAAAGCCGAGGGGGTCCTAAACACATATATAATAAATCAAATACTCCCACCCCCAACTGAAAAAGTCTGCAACATCCCCAATTCAGTAAAAGTAAAACTAGGGAGTCGGAATACCTATGGCGCACTAGGAGCGCTACTCATCTCGCGACTCCTCGGTCTGCAAGGCATCAGGTGGTGCAACTGTTATATCCCGCATTTTGTGCAATCGGATAATTCAAGACAATTGCGGGAGGACGACAAGCAAGACCCTATTTTTATTTTGTTAAGCATATGAATGGCTTATGAAGCATTTAAAAGCGGAATTATTAAGAAAGGCCAAGGGCATAAAGGGAAATGTGGACCAAATCTTACAAAGGAAGACATTTAGTCTTCTTTATTTATTTTAAGAAAATCCAAGGAAATGGATGAATTTTCTAGAGAAGGGAAGAGAGGGATCATGTGGCTATATTTTTATTTGGAGGGACCTATTTATAAATAATGGAAATTGGTGGAAGACTTGTGGATATATATGTAGGAAGTCTTATTAATATTCATGATTTCTCTAGAATTTTCAAGGAGCAAAGAACAAAAGAAAGAAGGAGAGAAGAGACATGGCCATTCGGCCACTTTAAGAAAGAGAAACCGAGAGAGAGAAAAAAAGGAAAAGAGAAGAGAAGAGTTTCAACTTGTTTCTCCTAGCCAAACCATTCCTTGAAGAGTCCTTAACATAGTGGAAGGTCCTTTGGAGCAAGGAAAATAATAACCTTGATAAGTTTCCAATTGAAGCCAAGTGAAGAATTGAAGAAAAAGGTAAGGTTAATCTCTTGTTTATGTGCTATGGACGATTTTATATGTTGTAGTACACAAAAATGGATGAAACTCATATGGAACATGAAGATGGAAGTGTGGCCGTCTATGTATATATGTGTGTAGGAATTATGTACTAACTATTTTGTTTAGTGTTTGGTTGTTATTGTTGTGAATGTTTTGTTGATAATGGAAGTTGAATGATTTGGAGAGGTGGTAGTTGTGTATGTATGATGTTGGCCGTGTGTTGTGTGTATAGTGGTATGGCCGTGTGGTTGTGGTGCAATATGGAAGAGAGTGAATTGATTTTATTCAATGTTTTAATCATTATTGGGTGAGTTATGTTGCTAATAGAAGCTTAAGGATATTAGAGAAATTGTGGTAATTGGAGACTTGGTGTAGAGATTATGTAACTTGAATATAGTGTTCTTGCATGCATGGAAGATAATGAGACTTGTATGATATTGTTGGTATGTGAATTACTAGGTTGTTATTGTTTTCATTGGAGTTGGAAGGTCTTGATGGAAGTAGTATATTGACTAAGTTGTTAGAATGTATCTTGGATTGAAATTGGAAATTGTTAATATGGTTGTGATATTATGATTGATAGTTTGGCCGGGTTGAATTCCCGGATTGTTGTTGATGAGAATTGGCTAAGATGATTCTTTGGGAATGATGTATTTACAGGGGAAGTGCTGCCGAAATTCCGGTAGACAAGTGTCACTTTGAGATTTTACTTCTAGACACTTGAACTAACATTTGGTAAATATGACCAAATTGTAGATTCTGGCGAAGTTGGAGCTTGAATTTGGAATAGCATAAGGAGCAAAAAGAGGTATGTAAGACTTTATTTCCTTTCTTTGGCATGTCTTAGACGTGTAGGCTTGATTTCGCGCCTCGGGGACTTTCCTAACTCTAGAAATCCGAGATTGAAATTAACTACTATTCATTCAGTAGAATTGCATTAGAACTTGCGCGAAATGTCGGAAAAACTTTTTGAACATCTAGAACTTACCCAAATAGGACTCGATTGCCCTAAGACCCTCATAAGAGACGCCATGAAGTGTAATATACGTAAATTTGATACGCCACCTCTCGACTCGAGGTGGGCCCACTATTCCCGAATTCTTTCTGTTGTTCCATTTAGCTTACTTTCATTCTATAATTTAAGGAAACTTTTGGACATCATTCCGACTACTAAATAATAATTGTTTTAACTAATCCCTCGATTCCAAAACATGATTTTCCTTCCTAAAAGTTTACAAATGTTTTTCAAAATATTCGTTTTTCTCCAAAAACTAAGTTTTACAATATTGCAAGCCTTAATGACTAAGACGACGACTATGGCTCTATGATGGAAAATGATGATTCTATGATTAAAGGCTCCAAGTCTATGATTCCAGTGCCGAGATGAGAACGTTAAACTATTCTTGAATCCTCGACTCTACTCATGAATAATGTTTTCCTTTAAAGATTCTAAGTATACGAACAATGCCCTATGATCCTGTGTTATACTTTCTCATGATGTTGCTCTCCACTAATAGTCTCGCCTTATATTAATCATCCCTTCAAGGTGAGATAAGCGCCCTTAATTATTCTATAATATAATTGGAGGTTCCCGATCTTACGTCACTCCGATGGATACATGATTTTCTTGGGCTCTCCTGCATGCTTATATAATATATGTATATGAAAAGCGTACTTGTATACGGGGTGGGAGGTAGGGATACTTGGGAATTGGGAAGGAAACTATGTTTCATTGCCACTGTCACCGCTTATCATCCCGACGGGGATGCCGCGGGATGCCCGGACGCGGGATTTATGTGGGCGAGCCGACACTGTTCGGTGCTATGATACCATAATATACTATGCTATGCTATGATACTATGATATACTATGCTATGCTATGATACTACGATATACTATGCTATGCCATGATACTATGATATACTATGCTATGCTATGACACCATGACACACTATGCTATGCTATGATACTATGATCCACTACGACATGATATAAACTCTATTTTCTATATCTATGAAAAGAAATGTTTTTCAAAAAGACAACAAGCATGCATGGTCTCCTACCGAAAGGGGTGTTCCTATGCACAAGTTATTTCCTTATCTCGCATATATATCCATGACCCCATGATGTTGCTACTTATAATCTATGCTCTTGTTTATGTTATTTTCCATGTCTTACATACTCGGTACACTATTCGTACCGACGCCCCTTCATGTGGGCGGCTCGCGTTTCATGCCGCGGGTCGTCGGAGACAAATGGATACGATTCCTAGAGTTCCTCGCACACATCTTTGCGGCGCTCTGCTTGTTTCGGAGCCCCGGTTCCTTGGTACTATTTTTGTGTATATATTCGGGCACGGCAAAGATTTCGGCCCTTCCTATGTATATTGTGTACTATGTTTAGAGGCTCGTAGACGGATATGTACGTAGCTATCTTGTACTCGATTGTCCCCGTCGTCGTATAGTATGGTCGCAAAGCTTATTAGCCTATGCTCTTAATTGTGCTATTTATGTTAATGCTAGTGAAAAAAAAAAAAAAAAAAAAAACGACGTAGTTCATATGTGCAATAAGAGTCAGCGGGTTCGCTCGGCTCCGAGTATGGGGTCGGGTGCCCATCACACCCTAGTAAGATCGGGGTGTGACAAAGTGGTATCGTAGCAAAGTGCCCTAGGGGTTTGTCTACGAGCCGTGTCCAGTAGAGCCTTGTTTATGGGTGTGTAGCGCGCCACACTTATAGACAGGAGGCTGCAGGGCATTTAGGAAAACTGACCCTCTTTGTATTCTAGATCGTGCGATAGAGCTATAATAAGAGATTTTCCTATTTCTAATCCAGTGTTACATTTTCAGCGACGCTTGTGAAGATGAGAGCAACGGCCGCCGAGAAGGGTAAGATAGCAGCAGAAAGGCGGAGGCCGGTAAATATTGAGGAGGGTGAGTCCCATAACGAGGCCACCTCTCGTGCTGTTCGCACTCCACCTGCATTGGGGGAGCAAGAAGGAACTCCCACTCCCGGCTCCAAAGACCTCCCGGTTCCCCACCTCGAGGCTCCCGGTTCGGAGATGAGACAGGCTATCCTTCGTTCAAATAGTAGGCACTCGGGCTCAACAACGGGCGTGGGATGTGGTGATGGGGGTCGCGAGAAAAAGGGCTAGAAGGGAGTACGAAGGGGGACGGGTACGGGAGCATTCGAGTATTCGGGACCGCATCGGAGTGCCGAGTTTCGGGGTCCCGCATAGAGCCGACTTCGGCAATACGGGGCTACCCCCAACCGCGGCGCGCGCGATGTGACGAGGCCACACTCGGACGGTGTTACTTAGACACAGCGCTGTTTTGTCCGGCGCGCTCGGATTGGCCATGTGATGCGCGATTGCCCGCGGAGGTATGATAGAGATCAAGCTCGGCCGCCGGTCGGGTCGGGGCTATGGAGTTTTGGGTTCCCGGTGTGATGGTGGAGTCTAGCCGCAGGAGACCACCGCATCACGGTGCCTTCGGTCGCCGTAAATTGCATGCGGGGCCATGTCGCGCGGGTACAGATGTTTGCTATGCCTGTGCCAGGTCGGGTCATTTTATGCGCGACTGCCCATCTCGACGTGGCGGAAGTAGGGTCCGCCCCACGAGAGTAGTAGTCAACCCGCCGCCATTGGTGCGCCCTCCAGTGCAAGAGTCCCAGATATCAGCAGACCGTTATAGAGACCGAGAGGGCATACCCAGATCGAGTAGACCCCAGTATCATACCCGTGCGCCAGCTGGCCAACAGGATCCTGAGCCATCCCCTGATGACGTACCAGGTATATTACTAGTATTTTTCTATAATGTATATGCATCGACTGAGGTAGGTTTTACAATGTTATGTATAAATATTGCGCCCTGTATTACTGAGCGTATTGGGTTGAAACCGAGCCAAATCAAACAAGTGGGATGTCTCTGCCACAGTGCGAATTTAGAAACCCTGGATAAGCGCTAACTGTATGTATGGATGGTGGTGCATAGTGGAGACTTGAACAGGGGCGACAAGGTAATAGTATGGTCAGGAAAGTGAAGATAGGAGTGGGATCCGCCGTGAGGCATCTATGGAGGAGACCTCCCCAAAGTGTCATAATACACTATGAGGCCAGTTTAACATTCGAGGACGAATGTTCTAAAGGGGGGGAGGATGTTATATCCCGCATTTTGTGCAATCGGATAATTCAAGATAATTGCGGGAGGACGACAAGCAAGACCCTATTTTTATTTTGTTAAGCATATGAATGGCTTATGAAGCATTTAAAAGCGAAATTATTAAGAAAGGCCAAGGGCATAAAGGGAAATGTGGACCAAATCTTACAAAGGAAGACATTTAGTCTTCTTTATTTATTTTAAGAAAATCCAAGGAAATGGATGAATTTTCTAGAGAAGGGAAGAGAGGGATCATGTGGCTATATTTTTATTTGGAGGGACCTATTTATAAATAATGGAAATTGGTGGAAGACTTGTGGATATATATGTAGGAAGTCTTATTAATATTCATGATTTCTCTAGAATTTTCAAGGAGCAAAGAACAAAAGAAAGAAGGAGAGAAGAGACATGGCCATTCGGCCACTTTAAGAAAGAGAAACCGAGAGAGAAAAAAAAAGGAAAAGAGAAGAGAAGAGTTTCAACTTGTTTCTCCTAGCCAAACCATTCCTTGAAGAGTCCTTAACATAGTGGAAGGTCCTTTGGAGCAAGGAAAACAATAACCTTGATAAGTTTCCAATTGAAGCCAAGTGAAGAATTGAAGAAAAAGGTAAGGTTAATCTCTTGTTTATGTGCTATGGACGATTTTATATGTTGTAGTACACAAAATGGATGAAACTCATATGGAACATGAAGATGGAAGTGTGGCCGTCTATGTATATATGTGTGTAGGAATTATGTACTAACTATTTTGTTTAGTGTTTGGTTGTTATTGTTGTGAATGTTATGTTGATAATGGAAGTTGAATGATTTTGGAGAGGTGGTAGTTGTGTATGTATGATGTTGGCCGTGTGTTGTGTGTATAGTGGTATGGCCGTGTGGTTGTGGTGCAATATGGAAGAGAGTGAATTGATTTTATTCAATGTTTTAATCGTTATTGGGTGAGTTATGTTGCTAATAGAAGCTTAAGGATATTAGAGAAATTGTGGTAATTGGAGACTTGGTGTAGAGATTATGTAACTTGAATATAGTGTTCTTGCATGCATGGAAGATAATGAGACTTGTATGATATTGTTGGTATGTGAATTACTAGGTTGTTATTGTTTTCATTGGAGTTGGAAGGTCTTGATGGAAGTAGTATATTGACTAAGTTGTTAGAATGTATCTTGGATTGAAATTGGAAATTGTTAATATGGTTGTGATATTATGATTGATAGTTTGGCCGGGTTGAATTCCCGGATTGTTGTTGATGAGAATTGGCTAAGATGATTCTTTGGGAATGATGTATTTACAGGGGAAGTCTTTAAATTCCGGTAGACAAGTGTCACTTTGAGATTTTACTTCTAGACACTTGAACTAACATTTGGTAAATATGACCAAATTGTAGATTCTCGGAGTTGAGCTTGAATTTGGAATAGCATAAGGAGCAAAAAGAGGTATGTAAGACTTCATTTCCTTTCTTTGGCATGTCTTAGACGTGTAGGCTTGATTTCGCGCCTCGGGGACTTTCCTAACTCTAGAAATCCGAGATTGAAATTAACCACTATTCATTCAAAAGAATTGCATTAGAACTTGCGCGAAATGTCGAAAACTTTTTGAACATCTAGAACTTACCCAAATAGGACTCGATTGCCCTAAGACCCATAAGAGACGCCATGAAGTGTAATATACGTAAATTTGATACGCCACCTCAGCCGACTCGAGGTGGGCCCACTATTCCCGAATTCTTTCCTGTTGTTCCATTTAGCTTACTTTCATTCTATAATTTAAGGAAACTTTTGGACATCATTCCGACTACTAAATAATAATTGTTTTAACAAATCCCTCGATTCCAAAACATGATTTTCCTTTCTAAAAGTTTACAAATGTTTTCCAAAATATTCGTTTTTCTCCAAAAACTAAGTTTTACAATATTGCAAGCCTTAATGACTAAGACGACGACTATGGCTCTATGATGGAAAATGATGATTCTATGATTAAAGGCTCCAAGTCTATGATTCCAAAGGTGCCGAGATGAGAACGTTAAACTATTCTTGAATCCTCGACTCTACTCATGAATAATGTTTTCCTTTAAAGATTCTAAGTATACGAACAATGCCCTATGATCCTGTGTTATACTTTCTCATGATGTTGCTCTCCACTAATAGTCTCGCCTTATATTAATCATCCCTTCAAGGTGAGATAAGCGCCCTTAATTATTCTATAATATAATCGGAGGTTCCCGACCTTACGTCACTCCGATGGATACATGATTTTCTTGGGCTCTCCTGCATGCTTATATAATATATGTATATGAAAACCGTACTTGTACATGGGGTGGGAGGTAGGGATACTTGGGAATTGGGAAGGAAACTATGTTTCATTGCCACCCTGTCAGTCAAGCTTATCATCCCGGACGCGGGATGCCCGGACGCGGGATTTATGGGCGAGCCGATGTATTCGGTACTATGTGGGCGAGCCGACACTGTTCGGTGCTATGATACCATAATATACTATGCTATGCTATGATACTATGATATACTATGCTATGCTATGATACTACGATATACTATGCTATGCCATGATACTATGATATACTATGCTATGCTATGACACCATGACACACTATGCTATGCTATGATACTATGATCCACTACGACATGATATAAACTCTATTTTCTATATCTATGAAAAGAAATGTTTTTCAAAAAAGACAACAAGCATGCATGGTCTCCGGCCTGAAAGGGGTGTTCCTATGCACAAAGTTATTTCCTTATCTCGCATATATCCATGACCCCATGATGTTGCTACTTATAATCTATGCTCTTGTTTATGTTATTTTCCATGTCTTACATACTCGGTACACTATTCGTACCGACGCCCTTCATGTGGGCGCCGCGTTTCATGCCGCGCAGTCGGCGACAAACTCGGATCCGATTCCTAGGAGTTCCTCGAAGAAAGATCTTTGCGGCGCTCCGGTTGTTTCGAGCCCCGCTTCCTTGGTACTATTTTTGTG
The DNA here is from genome assembly GCF_029784015.1 of Lycium ferocissimum. Taxonomy (NCBI): domain Eukaryota; kingdom Viridiplantae; phylum Streptophyta; class Magnoliopsida; order Solanales; family Solanaceae; genus Lycium; species Lycium ferocissimum. The sequence continues at coordinate 5,456,717 of NC_081353.1, forward strand.
TATATATTCGGGCACCAAGAAGACTTCGGCCCTTCCTATGTATATTGTGTACTATGTTTAGAGGCTCGTACGATATGTACAAGAGCTATCTTGTACTCCCGATTGTCCCCGTCGCTGTATAGTATGGTCGCAAAGCTTATTAGCCTATGCTCTTAATTGTGCTATTTATGTTAATGCTAGTGAAAAAAAAAAAAAAAAAAAAAAAAACGACGTAGTTCATATGTGCAATAAGAGTCGGGCCGGGTTCGCTCGCTCCGAGTATGGGTCGGTGCCCATCACACCCTAGTAAGATCGGGGGTGTGACACAACCGCACCAACAAAGCCTCTCGTAGTAGCGTAAGCAAAAAACATCGCAGGGTGCCCGTAGGCACTGGCACTGGAGTGGGAAGGGGTGGTGGCAATGTCTCACCACTAGGAGCAGTGCTCGAGGTGGCTCCCCTAGTCCCAAACTGGACATTCTCCATGAGCAATATTTGAATGCCCTCTGCCACCTGCTGCTCCTCTATACTCGGGCCTTTAGGGCGAGTGCTCTCTTGCACCTCCTCCTCATCACGGGCCACTCTCTTTCTCTTTCCCCGACCACCCGCTGCGGTAGGCGCAAATAACTGCACCACTGCAAGCTCCTCCACAACAAACGATCGTGCTGCTACTAGGCTCGGATTACGGGCCTTCAATAATGCAACATCAGCCTTAAGCTACTCTAACTCTGCCCTCAAAGCATTTGTGGAAATGGTCAGGCGAGCCATCTCCAATGCAGTCAATCTCAACTCAAATCCATCCAACCGAGCGTACAAAGGTCGTCCTCACAGGATCTAGAGCTTCGTCCACTCTCGATCTCACATAATCATCGAGCTGGGCCACTATGATCTTTGATTGCTGGTCCGTTGAAGCCGCCTGTTTTGCAAATTTCGTAAAGTTGTCCATTGAGAAGGCATATAGATCAACTCTGGCTATACCCTGGGCCTGTCCAGCTGGGCCCGCTGGCTGTGGGGCTGAACTTGGAGGTGGTGGAGCTGAAGTCTGTGGCTCAAAATTATCAGTCTGAGTCTCAACGGAATCATCTCCAATATCAGTGGCTGTGATCTCAGAATCTGTAGCCTGTATAGTCTCGGGGAATAGGGGCGCCGGCGGCGGCAACTCCCGTGTAGTAGTCACCCGCGGCCCGGGATTTAATCATCTCCTCGCGGTAGGGTACCCCTCCACCGGGAACCCATCCACTTTCCCTTGGATCTCATCAACGGCCTCATTCTTGCTCTTTACTACCGAACCGATGAAGCTGTAATCTGGTGGTCGATATCATCTATAAACTGCACATGTGACATCCGAACAAGCTTTATAATCAGGCATAGAAATATCAGGGAAGTGTTGGGTTGGGAAGCTCTCAACTGTATCTTCGTACTAACCAATGCCCCAAAATCAATCGGGTATCTGGACATCAATACGGCTACAACAACCTGTCTGTCAACCGTAAGAGCATTATTGGCCTGAGTGAGGAGAAGTCGCAACTGCACCACGCTCCACCAAAATTTTTGCTCTAGAGTCAACCACTTCTTCTTTATCCGATTCTTCAAATTAGTACACTCGGCTCTCTTAGTCGGCCGACCCAACCGTAGCTACCTGGGCCCCACGGACTGCTCCTCGCGTCTTCGCAATTTGTCTTCTAGATCAATTGTCTGCCTCAGGACGGTGTAGTTATTACCGAAATATACTCTGTTGATATCCTGGGCAGATGTATCAACACTCACCCCTCTGATCTCAACCTCGCTCAATGGTGGTAGCTCCCACAATTTCTGTCGCCTCTTTCGAACTTTTTTGATCAAGGCCCCATTTGCGGCATATATATCACAAACTAGAATCGGGTAATACTCCCCAGGTGGCTCCTGCATAAACTCTAGACGATAGTGACGAATGAGCTCTCTGGCCCTGGGTAAGATCTCGAGCCCCTCAAAACTGATCCGCCTTTCTTCATTTATTGTGCAGTTCTCATGCTGGGTGTAGTCACCTTTTAACTCAATGTCGTACTCATACAGCTCTCTGGCTCCCTCAACAATGAAACGATCCTCTAGCCTCTTGGTTCTAAGTTCCCGAGCCCTAGCCGCCCGCACGCACGCAGTCCTCATCATCGCCAAAGCCGCGGGCTCCGACGGTCCGGGATCTAGATGGTGCCTCGCGAGGACCGATCGCATGAAGATCTCGCATCGTGCTCGGCGGGGCCAGAGGCATCTCCGTACGCAGCCCTCTCCGATCCCTCCTCCTCGGATCCATCACCCACCCGTATGGGATGATTCCTCCTTGTCGACCAGAGGAACTAGAGGTGTAGGAGCCGGTATCGTGACCTCGCACGTTCTACGGGGGAGAGGCAGCCTCCGTTCTTTTTCACGGGCATAACCTCAGTCTCATCATCGGACTTCTCGTCTCTAAGTGTGGGTTGGCCACTGGGCCTCCTTCGACTCGTTGTTCTTTGAGTTTTCCTTGAGCCACCCCCTCGGGTGGTTGTCAACTTGGGTGGCGCCATACCTGTAATCAGTAAAAACTACAATCTAGTCAATCCGTACAAGTGAAATCAACACATTTAAAAAAATTCTCAATTTCAGTTCTCTGATGTTCTCTGTCTGTAGACCGTCGATGCGCTTTGACGGACCGTCGAACCTGTCGACGGACGGTCAATCGGCTCGACTGGACCGTCTTTGTGAAAAGACAGTCCATCGACATGTTTACGGCTCTGCATCAGTAACCAATAGTTGACAGACATCAAAACTTGTTTCGGCTTTGCGTTTTCCATTTCAATCAATGAGAGAACCAATTTTTAACTATTTTGCAGATTTGGGGTTTTGGAGCTTCGGGTTACTCAGACTTCACCCTCTTTTTCAACCTTTTTGACTTTAGGCAATTATTCGAGTTTCGTTTGGTGGGTATAACGATTTCAAACTGAGATTTTTAATCGAAATACCCTCCAACCCATTGGAGTTACTCAGACTTCACTCCTCAGGCATCATGTTTCAACAGAATTCATCTTTCTCGGACCATTGGCGGGCATAATGAACCAACAAGTTGATCAAAATGCCCGCCGACTCAATGGGGGCATGATATTCTCATCCCCACGAGTCCTCCTAACAGAAATCATACCAAATTCCCTTCCCCCAACCACTATTTCCCTATATGAATTTTAAGCACTGATTTCATTCAATAAATACAAACCCTAAATCATAATTTCTACCCTCAGCATTCACATCACAGATATCACTACTCCAACCCAATCAATACAACCTCAACTAATTTATTCATGATATAAACACATACCGAGTTCTCATTCTAGATACCCATTAAGGCAGGAGCCCTAGGTAGTGTTTTCTAGAGATTTTCGCACAGAAACACCAACATAAAACCAAGAAAGGGCCAAAATTTATGCAACATACCTGTTTATGTGAAGAAGTATAAGATTACCTAACTACAAATCCCAAACAAAAAAAAATAGAGCAACTAGGGTAGAGGGGTGAAAATCAGTGAGTAATCACTTTTTAGGGTCGGGGATTGTAGTGGGTGATGATTTATGTTGATTAATGGAGGAAAATATAGGGAGTTATGGAGGGAGTTATGGGTTTGAAGAGGTTGAGTGGGAGTGATATATGGCTGTTCGTGGGAAGTATTTTAAATGCCTCTGCCTGTTTTCTTGTTTTAAAATCGTAACTGTTTGCCTCTTTATTTTTTTTCGAAGTTCTTGGACGAGCCGTCGACATGTCGATGTTACACCTTGGAAAATTCCCCGTTAGCGTACAGTGAATAGACGAACGAGGGGCATGACGTATACGAGGTTTGGACAAGTAAGAAATAGTATTTGATGGTCCTAATTAAGATTTCCAAAGACATTCGAGTTAAGGAAAGAAAGTTGTTACAAGGTGTAAGTTTGAGTTATAAGTTGAGTGTATCAGATAAGAATTCCGAGTATTGAGTTAATGGTGCATTGATGGTACCTTGAGGAAGATTTATAACGTCCCTTAGATTGGTATTGAGGTGTTAAACAAGTTTAAGAAGGTTCTATAAGGATCGGAGATCAAACGAATCGACGAGAACAAGTCTCGCAAAATCGGACAAACTCCACGCTAGACATACTGGCCGTATAAAATGTATAGACCGTATGTCCAACTGTAGATCCAGCCCAGAATGACATGTTCCACTGGACCAAATATACGGTCCAAACATACGGTCAGTGAAAATTATACGGACCGTATGTTGGTCCGTATATTCCAAATGGATCGAATGTGAAATTATATAAGTGACCTCTTTTCTTTTCATTTCATTTCACTCCCACTCCTCCACACTTCAAGACTTCTCTAGAATATTCCATACACTTCAACCATAAGAAAACAATAGAAATCAAAGATCAACAACAAGAATTGAGGAGAATCAAGTGTATGAAGCCCCATTAAAGTCATCCAAATCAAGAAATCCCAAGAGAGATGAAATAGGGTTTTAAGTGCAAAAGGTGTATCACCATTCAAGGCTTATTCCTCCATCATCTAAGGTGAGTTTCATGACCTTTCCATGTTATTTGAAGTATTGGTAGGTTGAAACACCTTGACATTGTAGAAGAGTATAGAAAATGGGTCACAAATATGTGAATAGTGCCATTATTGAGTAAGAGTTGAATCAATCATGAAAATGGATATGTTGAGATTATAAATACGTTATAAATGACATTTAGAACTCTGGAATGAGTATTGTATGAGAAAGAACGCGATAATGGACTTTGGTCATGGTTATGGAGAATTGTAGTGAAACTATGAATTGTGGGCAATGTAATTAGATGATGCTTATTGTATATGATATTATGATGGTCGTTATGAATGTTGCGAGTTGATATGGAATATGGAGGGAAGTAGTATAAAAAAAGGAAATGCTGCCCAATTTTCTCTAGCTTTAGTAAGTACGTTTTCATGGTTATTTAGCTAATGGGGATACGAATTCCCTTGAAGGTATAAACGAGCGCAAAGGAGAACGAGCAGAGTGTATCCTAACCGACAAAGTTACGCGAGGCTAATCCCTCTTTATAAGGATGAATCTTATAGCTATATGAAATAAGAAAGTTAAGAGTCCTTGTTCATGGATAGCTATATGAAATAAGAGATAATGATGATAACGATAAGTTAAAGTCTAACGACTCTAGAGCCATGATGTGATGTCCTTAAAAAGCCAATGATGCTATTTATAATCTATTGATGTTGATCATCGTATACACTCACCTTATGCTTGTTCCTTCAAGGTGAGGCAGAATGCTTATGAATTTTCCAAAATGAAATTGGGGGTCCATGACCTTACGTCACCCAGATAGTGTATGATTATCTATGAGTCTCTATGCATGTACTATGATGAGTTATGATGAGCATATGATGATATTACACCACGCCTATATGGTCGGCAACACCGCCAAGGCGGGCAGTTATACACCATGGCCGATGGTACGGGCGTACACCACTAGTGGGCGGCATGAGATGGTACCCCGAAGCCGGGAGGCCTGGACGCAAGCTAATGTTATTGATTATCACACCGTACCTACATGGTCGGGCAGCTTATACATTAATGAATACATGACATGATGATGATTATGAGTAAGCTAGCATGCATTATCTCTTTTATGATACATACGTCGGGGCCACAGCATTGCTCCTCATTTGATGCTCTCCTATTTCATTGATGTCTTATTATTGTTTGTGCTTCACATACTCAGTACAATATTCGTACTGACGTCCTTTTCTTTGGACGCTGTGTTCATGCCCACAGGTAGACGGGGAGACGGTGCAGATACATAGGAGCCCCAAAGAGATTTACAGGAGCCCTCCTTTATTCCGGAGATGCCATTGATTATTTTTTTGGTACATATATGTATAAACTCATGATTGGGCACGACGGGGTCCTGTCCCGTCCATATGTCTAGTACTCTAGTAGAGGCTCGTAGATACGCAGCGCGGGGTAGCATGGTCCCATAGTTTTTATGTATATGCATATATATATATATCATTTTGATAGCCAAAGGGCTTATGTTTATAAAAGTAAATATGTTTCAAACGTTAATAGATTCTTATGATTATGAGCATATGTTATGAATGAGAGCAGATGAGTAATAGTATGAGTGGTGTTCGGTGGTTAGCCCTGGATACCCATCATGGCTCGTAGCTCGGTCGTGATTGAAAGTGGTATCGCAGCCGTTCGACCCCAGGAAGTGTCTACAAGCCGTGTCCAGGAGAGTCTTGTTTATGGTGTGTTGCGCGCCACGCTAATAAACAAGAGGCTGGTGGCATTTAGGAAAAATGACCATCTTTCTTCTTTTGAGATCGTGCGATAGAGTGCATAAAGCTTTCATCCTCCCTAATAATATGTGTGATTTCGTAAAAATGCCGCCAAAAGGAAAAGCTAAAGCCGCCCGGAAAGGAAAGACTGAAAGGAGGCGTAGATGAGGATGAATGTGATGAGGATGAATCACAACGAGGCTCCATCTAATGCCTCCACTACTCCGCCTATTACCGAAGAGCAAGAAGGGCTTCGGCCTCCGGCCCCTATGCCTCCGCTCCTCCACCGGCTATTTCGGGTCAACAAGTGATCGAGGCCATTCATTTATCGACGCAGCTTAGTCGCCGCCTGTGCACAAAGGCGACGTGGGCCCAAGTGATCGTTCGACGATTGCAGCCCGTGACTTTATGAGTTTAAACACTCCGAAATTCTTTGGGTCAAAGCCGGATGAAGATCCGCAAGGCTTCATTGATGAGATGTTGAGAACATTGCGAATTATTCATGCTTCTGAGATCGAATCCGTGGAGTTGGCATCATATAGACTCTGGATGTGGCGGTATTGTGGTATAATAATTGGATAGCCTCAAGGCAAGAGAATGTGCCTCCTCCCGTGTGGCAAGAATTTGTAGATGCCTTCGTTCGCCACTACTTACCACCCGAGGTCCGCCGAGCTAGAGCGGATAGATTTTTAAATTTGAAGCAAGGGAACATGAGTGCCCGAGAGTATAGCCTTCAATTTAATTCCTTGGCTAGGTATGCCCCGACGATGGCGGCCGACATGGGCGATAGGGTGCATAGATTTGTGAGTGGCTTAGGGCCATATTTATTTAAGGATTGCTTAACAGCTTCATTGCAAGATGGGATGGATATTTTCGCATTCAAGCCCATGCCCAAAATTCGGGACAACAACCTCCGCAAAAGGGTGATCGTGACGTTGACAGTAGGCAAAGTAAAGGGCCGGCATCTATGGGCACGGTGGTGATTATAGAGGGGGATCAAGGCAATATATTCTAGACACTGGTGCCGCCGTTGACGAGTGCACCCCTCCCAATTTACAGAAGAATATTTGATCGCTCCTTCCGTTCGGTGACGGTCGAGCTCGCGGACCCCACGTTCACAACAAGGGAGATTATAGTCGGAGGAGACCTCCATTACCACGATGCGAGTAGTGTGGTAGATTGCGTTACGGGCATGTGCCGCCGGGTTCCGATGCTTGCTATGCTTGTGGTCGAGCGGCATCTAACGAGAGATTGCGGTCGATGAGCGGCGAGCTGGGGGTCCGCCCAGATCGGCCGATCGGCGGATTCTTCACTGTCGCGCCCGGCAGGCGGGGCGACTTCCCGCATTCCGGCAGAGGCCGAGGTAGAGGCCGAGAGAGGGGGTATCTACGCAGGTGCTACTCACCCCCGCTTGTATGCTTTAGCCGGACAACGGGGATCTCGAGTCCTCCCCGTACGTGGTTATCAGTACATTATTTGTGTTTTCGCCACGTGTACGCGTTTATCGATCCGGTTCTACATTATCAGATATTACTCCATATGTTGCTAATCGTATTGAGGTGAAACCCAAGCCAATTAAACCTTTTGAAGTGTCTACTCCGGTTGGTGATCCCGTGATAGCTAGACAAGTATACAGAGATTGTGTAATTGTGATATGCGATCGTCGAACTAAAGTTGACTTAGTTGAGCGAGAAATGTTACATTTTGATGTGATTATGGGTATAGATTGGTTGGCCTCATGTTATGCTAATGTTGATTGCCGAATGAAATTAGTTCAATTTCAATTTTCGGGAGAGCCCGTGCTTGAATGGTAAGGTAATACGGCAACCCAAGGGCAGTGTTTATTTCCTACCTTAAGGCAAGGAAGATGATAGCTAAGGCTATATTTATCATTTAGTCCGAGTTCGTGACACCGAGGCAACATCGCCAACATTCCAATCCGTTCCGGTAGTAAATGAGTTTCCGGATGTATTTCCAGATGAACTTCCAGGCCTTCCTCCAGAAAGAGAGATTGACTTCGCCATTGATGTGTCGATACTAAGCCCATTTCCATTCCTCCTTATCGAATGGCTCCGGTAGAATTGAAAGAGTTAAAGGCCCAGTTGAAAGATTTGCTCGAAAAGGGGTTCATCAGACCTAGTTCATCACCGTGGGGAGCACCAGTATTGTTTGTGAGAAAGAAAGATGGTTCTCTACGAATGTGTATTGATTATAGACAGCTGAATAAGGTGACGATAAAGAATAGATATCCTCTTCCGAGAATTGATGATTTATTTGATCAACTACAAGGTGCTAAGTGATTTTCCAAGATATATTTGAGATCAGGTTATCATCAAGTGAGAGTCAAAGAAGAAGATATTCCTAAGACAGCCTTCAGAACGAGATACGGCCATTATGAGTTCCGAGTGATGTCGTTTTGGCTAACTAATGCTCCGGCAGAGTTCATGAATTTAATGAATAATGTAGGCAAAAGACATAAATTAACCCTTAAACTATACCCCAAAAGTCATTTTCACACTTAAACTATCCTGGCGACCCATTACACACCTAATATATGGAAAAGTGATATTTGTTACTCCCTCGTATAATATGACCAGTTTGCACTGGGAGAGTGTATACACTCTCTCTCCACATCGCCACGTCACCACGCGTCGCCACGTCAAAAAAAATCCTCTAATTTTTAATTTGATATTTTTTTCATTTCCCCCTCCTCCCCCATCCCCCTCTCCTCCACACCCCCGCCACCCCCTTCTCCTCCACCTTCCCGCCACCCTCCAAAACCCTTCTTCTTCCTCTCACCGCCACCCCACCCCTCTCTCTCTCTCACTCACGCCACCTCCACCCCCACCCCCACCCCCACTCCCAAACCTTTTTCTTCTTCATTTCACCATCACCACCACCGCCTTCATTGTTGCCCATTTGAAGGGCAATTCGTGCAATTCTTCATTGCCCATTTGAAGGGCGTCCGTGCAATTTTAACTACTCAATTTTAACCACACAATGACAAGAAAATCTTAAAAGAACCTCCTTTTTCAAATAAATCTAGGGGACCAAAAAACAAGTAAGTCCAAAATAAAAAAAATTGCAATTCGCCACTTTAAAATTTATTATAAGAAATCGTACCTGGATCGCCCTTCAACGGGGCAACAATGAAGATATTGCATGAACTGCCCTTTGGGACTTCTAAGAAAATTAAGTGAAAAGATTAAAAAAAAAAAAAAAAAAAAAAAAAAAGAACCCAAATTGGCACCAGTTTAGCATTTTAGAATTTTTGAAAAATTTGAACCAAAAAGGAAGAACGTAATTAATTACCCGCAAAACGTAGGGATTGAATCTCCAAGAAGAAAATAAAATCAAATCACATCGGTAGATGAGCATTCTCACGAGAAGAGGAAGAATCAACGCCAAGAATAATATGATCAAACCCTTCTTTGGAACATCCGATCTCTTTAAAACGCACAGGATATTGCTAGAACCCGTAGAAGAAAAAGTTACGAAGGTATTTTGATTTTGGTGGTGGTGGGGTTTAATAAGCGCTATTGAAATTAGTGGAGGTGGTGGCTATTGAAATATAGTGTTGATGATATATATGGTGAAGAAGGTGGAGGGGAAAGGGGGTGTGGTGGTGGTCAAATTTGGGGCTGGGCCGGGGGTGGCGAGGGGCGGAGGAGCCGGAGGGGCGAGTGGGGGGGGGGGGGGGGGCGTAGTTGAATGAAAAAGAAAAAGATAGAAGAAGAAGAAAGGAAGGAGAAAGGGAGGGTTGGGGGGATTAGAAAAATATTTTTTAAATTAAAAGGAGAAAATAATAAATAAATTTTAACTAAAATACGCGCTTTTTTTTTAATTATTTTTATAATTTATGCCACATCAGCTTGTAGGGTGGTAATAAATTCAGTTTTTAGATGTTCAGGTGTGTAATAGGTCGCCTGTATAGTTTAGGTGTGATTTCCTACCTTAAGGCAAGAAAGATGATAGCTAAGGGCTATAGTTATCATTTAGTCTGAGTTCGTGACACCGAGGCAACATCGCCAACATTCCAATCCGTTCCGGTAGTAAATGAGTTTCCGGATGTATTTCCAGATGAACTTCCAGGCCTTCCTCCAGAAAGAGAGATTGACTTCGCCATTGATGTGTTGCCGGATACTAAGCCCATTTCCATTCCTCCTTATCGAATGGCTCCGGTAGAATTGAAAGAGTTAAAGGCCCAGTTGAAAGATTTGCTCGAAAAGGGGTTCATCAGACCTAGTTCATCACCGTGGGGAGCACCAGTATTGTTTGTGAGAAAGAAAGATGGTTCTCTACGAATGTGTATTGATTATAGACAAACCGAATAATTGGACGATAAAGAATAGATATCCTCTTCCGAGAATTGATGATTTATTTGATCAACTACAAGGTGCTAAGTGATTTTCCAAGATGATTTGAGATCCAAGTTATCATCAAGTGAGAGTTAGAGAAGAAGATATTCCTAAGACAAATTTCTAACGAGATACGGCCATTACGAGTTCCGAGTGATGTCGTTTGGGCTAACTAATGCTCCTAGTTGTTCATGAATTTAATGAATAATGTATTCGGGCCTCTGGATTTATTCGTGATAGTATTCATTGATAATATTCTCGTGTACTTACGTTTAATCCTAACATACGCATCATTTACATATTGTTCTTGGAATTCTTCAAACCTCGAGTTGTATGCAAAGTTTTCCAAGTGCGAGTTTTGGCTAAATTCTGTGACATTCTTGGGTCATGTGATTTCAGATGAAGGCATTAGAGTTAACACTCAGAAGATTGAGGCTGTGAAGACTTGGCCAAGGCCTACGACGCCCGCGTAAGTTCGTAATTTTCCTCGGGATTGGCAAGTTAATAGAGAAGGTTGTGAGGGCTTTTCATCTATTTTAGCCCCATTGACGAAGCTAACCCAGAAGTCAGCTAAATTTCAATGGAATGATGCTTGCGAGCGTAGCTTCCAAGAGTTGAAGGTTAACCTCAGCGCCAGTCTTAACACTCCCAGAAGGGCCAGACGGCTATGTTGTGTATTGTGATGCTTCCGGTGTTGGGCTAGGATGTGTATTGATGCAGCACGGTAAAGTCATCGCTTATGCTTCGAGGCAGCTGCGAAAACATGAAAAGAATTACCCAACTCATGATCTTGAATTGGCCGCAGTTATTCATGCATTAAAAATGTGGAGACATTACTTGTATGGCGTACATGTTGATATCTATACAGATCACAAGAGTCTTCAATATATTTTTAAATAGAAGAAGTTAAACCTGCGGCAAAAGCGGTGGTTAGAATTATTGAAAGATTATGACGTAAATATTCTATACCATCACGAAAACAAATGTGGTAGGCGATGCCCTTAGTCAAAGTCTTGGTAGTCGAAGTGATGTTAAACGCCGTAAAAGAAGGAATTAGCTCGTGAACTCCACCAATGGCTGGCAGGTTCGTTTTAATGGAATCGGGCGACACAGAGTTAATGTGCTTAACTTGGTTGTTTCATCCTTGGACACGAAATAAAAGAGCGAATACGAGGATCGGGTGAAATATTATAAAGGTGTGCGATCCCAAAAGAAAGGTCACTATTTGGAAGTCTCAATGAGATGGGGTTCTAGATGCCAGAATAGGTTATGTGTTGGGATATTGGGGACTTCGTAAATCAGTTACGGAAGAAGCTCATTATTCTCGTATTCTATTCATCCAGGAGCGACGAAAATGTATCATGATCTTTAAATTGATGTATATTGGTGGGATGCATGAAAAGAGATGGCAGTTGCATTTGTAGCCCAATGTCCAAATTACCGACAAGTAAAGATAGAACATCAAAATCAGGGAGGATTATTACAGCGATAGAAATTCCTACGTGAAATGGGAAGTGATCAATATGGATTTTATTGTAGGTTGCCCACCGTTCCCAGGCAAGTATGATTCCATATGGGTGATTGTGGAATGGATTGTGTGGCTCATTTCCTTCCATTCGAACACATGCTAATTTTGAAGATTATGCGAAATTTTGTATATTAAAAGTGTGAGACTTCATGGTATTTCGATATCTATTATTTGAATGGAAGACACAGTTTACGGTTAAGTGTTTAGAAAATCCTTTCAAGAAGGTCTAGGTACTCAGAAAGTAAAGGCTTAAATACCTAAGCATTTCATCAAGTAAACGCTGGACGGACTGACGAGTGTACTATCTGAGACCTTGGAGGATGCTGATAAGGGCATGTGTTTTAGATTTTGGTAGAAAGTAGGCGGATGACCCTTCCCCTAATCGAGTTCGCGTATAATAATAGCTATCGTTCCTAGCGTTCAAATGGCTAGTATAAAGCTTTGCTGGAAGGAAGTTTAGATCTCAATTGGATGGTTTGAAATCGGAAGTACAATTAATAGGCCCAAAGGTTGATTCAACAAAGAGCTGAAAAAGTCAAGATGATCAAGATCGATTATTGATAGCCAAAGTGGCAAAAAATCTTATGCGGGCAACCGCGGCAGAATCTAGAATTTCAAGTCGATGATTGGGTGTTCTTGAAGGTATCACTAATGAAAGGGGTGATAGAGATTTGGTAAGAAAGGAAGTTGAGTCCTTGATATATTGGACCTTACAAATCATCCATAAAGAGTAGATTAAAGTGGCGTATGAATTAGACTTGCCTTCAAAGCTTGAATTAGTTCGTCGATGTTCATATTGTCCTCGATACTGTGAAATGTGTTAGAGATCGCGGATGTGCCGATGAATTGATGTTCAGTTACGAGAAAAGATAGTCTATGAAGAAGTGCCTATTGCCATATGAACGGGCAAGTACGAAGGCTTCGGGCAGGAGATAGCTTCGATTAAGGTCTGTATTGAGAATAACAACGCGAAGAGATGACTTGGAAAGCGGAAGAGAAGATGAAACCAACATATCCGCATTTATTCAGGCCCCGGAAAGAGATCTGTGACGAGGCATTAAAGTGATAAAATTGTGGCACTATTTTATGCACATGGAGTGGGTAATGTGACGTTTATATTGCTATTGTATTATGGCTTACATGGGGGCAATGATATTATGGGTTGTTATTGACGGGATGGTAGTGCCCATGTTATGGGGAACTCCATGAAAATCTTTCTAGTCCCCGGCGACTTAACAATCGGGGACGAATGTTCCGGGGAAGAATGTTACTACCTTGGAAAATTCCCCGTTAGCGTCAGCGAGCGTGTCACGACCCGATCTAGTAAGCCGTGACTAGTGCCGAGAGTACAGATACTCGTATACACACACAATGCTTATAATCCTTCCACAACTAACGCCGATAAAGACTTCATATATAAAAGGCAAAATGTCATCTCAAAAAGCTGTCACATATATATATATATATATATATATATATATATATATATATATAAAGACAGCACTGTCTCATGACAGGTCACAAACTACGGCTGAATAATATCGCATAAGGCGGCAAGGCTGTCATAACATGTGGAACGCTATATATCATGAGTGACAAAGTGCCACTACGAATGGGAGCGTCCCAAAACATAAATCATATGGACACAAGCCCCGAACGGTAACTTATATACGGCCAACGCATATGTCTATAGACACGTAAGAGCCTTGCAGTATTATATGACGGGACGGGGGCCTGTCTGTGCCTGGATAAACACGTATATACAACAGGAGAATGTGTACCAAAAAGCTAGGCTCCGGGACAAGGGAGCACTCCAAGACCGTCGAATGAATATTCTGGTGGCCCGGATGCAAAAAAACGAGCGTGTTGTACTGCGGGCAAGCCTTTGACCCCGAAGAAAGGGTCGATGCGAATATGTCTTGAGTATATAAGCAAAATACGGTCGAAGGATCATAGCCAGCGTAGGTATTCCGGGAGGCAAGTATGATAATCAAGGAATCCTTTGGCACACGTATTTCTTCGAAATAAAATCATGCATGACTATATCATATATCATATCCGGCCCATTTATGGACTCGGTGAATCTTTCATATATCATGCTCGGCCCCGTACGTCGGAGCTCGGCGCCATCATCACGTCATCATATCATCATATATATATATACACGCATACAGTGAGGGACGCGGTGAACAATGCGGTGGGCGCGCACGATAACATACCTGGGGACTCGGTGAAAGATGTAACAACGATATGCGCGAACGAGGTAGTGAGTAACCATATGCAACTAAATCATCATTTGAGACTCAATAGATAAGTAGACTAACTAACACTCAAGTATCAAGACGATAGTCATGTTAAGTACTCTTTGGATGTCATTATGAACTATATCAAACAGAGCCTCGGGGAATCATAGACATGTATCAAAATAAAAAAAATAACTTATGGAATCGAGAGACATTAGTCATCATAGAACTTTTAGGAATAGGAGCTTATACATCAGAGCTACTATCCGACATATAGAAGGCTCGGAGAAACGATGGCACAACTACTTTAAGAGTTTTAACATCAAAAGTAAATAAGAATCATGAATCACCTCGAAACTTGTAGATGATTGGCCCCAGCTCATTTCATACATCACTTATCTCTAAGACATGCCAAAGAAGGAAGGGATAGGTTTTACATACACATTGACGACTAATACGCAAAACCATTCGCTTTGTCGCTCTTTTTAGCCTATTTAACATAAAGGTAACGTTATATTCGATAGCCCCATACTTTCTAGTTCGTTAAATCCGTAGCCCGTAGCTTTATAGAACTTGTTCTTTTGCTTATACATCCTTGTTCGAGGTTTCCATTAGTTAAGGGCTTAACGAAAATTGGACGCATTTCCCTATATATTCGCCTAACCCGAATTTCCAATTATTCTCCCATGTTAACAGAGAAATACCAACAACGGAGATATATATACGAAATTGTCACAATTCGGCCCATAACAATTCTAACAACCCAAGACAACTTCTCTAAATCCAATTTCAACCCACAATTCTGTAACATCAATTTTATGCATTTGCTTACTTCCAATTTCGTCCAATCAATTTTAATAACTCCATTACAATACTATTAACACAATTACACCATAAAAGCAAAAAAAAAATCGTACCTTAATTTTCTCGGAGAATTTTCTACTCTTAATTGCTCCAATTTGTAATTTCTTCTTCCTCGATTCAATATCCCATGTTGCTATCACCTCACTTGAACTTGCATCACTTGTAACTTAATCAAAATAGCAAGTAATTATTTTCCTTCAACCATGGCT
Source organism: Lycium ferocissimum (assembly GCF_029784015.1). Classification (NCBI taxonomy): domain Eukaryota; kingdom Viridiplantae; phylum Streptophyta; class Magnoliopsida; order Solanales; family Solanaceae; genus Lycium; species Lycium ferocissimum. Next base: position 5,472,203 of record NC_081353.1, read on the forward strand.
AGCGAGTGACGGCCATGGAAATGTTTCTTTTTTTTCTAAGTTTGATCTTGTAAAATGAAATCAATTTGCTAAGTTGTTCATCACCTATACTATATATATGATTGCCCTCTAATGGACGCTTGTCCCCCTCCTTTGTAGTCACAAATCCACACACTTATACGTACCCGATACCCGTGTTCTCTTTGTTAATTAGCATATTGGCTTGCATAATCATAATTAATCACAAATAGCCTCGGATATCACATAGTAGTCAACGTAAGTAGCATAAGCGGCTAGGTCGTCAAAATGTACCAAATCTCAAAATATGTACAAAGGCAAGCCGACTAGGTATCGCATGCCTCTGGTAACACGCCGCGGCGGTAGACCGCCCAAACATATAACACATACACATAACTGTACAGATAGAGCCATAACCCACATACATATCCACAGACCTCTAAACAGAGTAACAAAAGCATATGACGGGACAGGGCCCCGTCGTACCCCTGAATAAATATGTACATATGCATCGGAATAGTATGTATACCAAAATATCGGCTCCGGATGAAGGAGCACTCCCAGATAGCGGAAAGGTGTCCTAAGTGGGTGGATCACCAAGGCGAGCGTCGGTACTGCGGGCATGAAACGCGGCCCCGAAGAAAGGGGGGGTCGGTGCGGAATATGTACCGAGTATGTAAAGCGAAATACGGGATCATAATAACAAATTACGGAACAATAGATAGGGTATGCAAAATATCAAAATATTTATCAAAAATATAAATCATGCATAGGCTCTTAGAACGATGGTCGCCCGCTTTGTCGATGGCGCCATACCACAAGATCACACCGAAAGTTTCATATCTCCGTAACCCGACATATCCCCGTAACACATCATAGCCAACCATAACACCATACACAAGATAACACCAAATATAAACGGAACCCGGCTCTCTAGCGAGAGCTCGGCGAACCGTAACACATCATCACCGGAATATATCATAATGCGCACGAAATATAACCGGCCCGGGATCCGGTGAACGAGGCAATAACCATAAGCACGAGCGGAGTCGTGAGTAACCATATGCATAAAAATCATAATCATCACTCATTAAGTAAGTAAGAAACCCATATGCGGAAGTCAAAGTGAAAATAGTATTAAATTTTTCCGAAAATCATTAAGGGTAGCATAGAAAAGCCGCGGGCCCCACGGACGGGTGCCGACCCCCATCCGAGCCCGACTACGAGGGTTAGGGGAAAGTTATGCCTTATGAACTTACATATTATGTTTTGGGGCGTTCCGAGCTCGTATGCAAAAGTTACGGACGTTTGAAGTTCGGGACCCTTTTGTAGTCAAAATTCTTCACAAGTCTTTTGAAAATCAATTATTTGAAAGCATAGGAATCTTAAATTGAACACATTAAAGAGTAGATCTTTAGGATCGAATAAAGTACGTATTTAAGCTCGGATTTAAGAATGGAATAACCCCGAGACTCGGGTCATAGCCTAGTAGCACTAAGACATGCCAAAGGAAAGAAAACGACGCCTTACATACCTCTTCCGATCGCAAGATAAATCAAGCCTCAACTCCCGGATACGCCAAGATCTACATAGCGCCAAATACATTAACATTAGCCATACGCACTTAGGTATTCAAATTCAAACGGACATTAATTTCTACGAAATTTCGACAAAGATTTCCCCTATAAATACACCAACCCCGAGATTTCAACTCGGCTAATTTCAACAACAACCAAACCAACAATCAAGCTACAATATCAACTCAATACTTTCATGTTTACATACTAATTTAAGATCATTCAAACATAAACCAAGAATGTTTCAAGCCTTATGTCCAATATTCAACAATTCCATATTTCATCCAAAATTTCTATATATGCAACAAAACCATCCCAACACATTTTCTTCTTACTAATTCATCACCAACAACAATAATCTACACTTTAACAACTTCATTATCTTAATATCATAAAATCACATTAATATGACATAATTTCCTACAATCCCTTTTCATGCCAACTTAACCCATATAACCTTCATTTACATTGTAAAAATCACAACAACACAACTAACATGTTAAACAAAATAAATCCATCATTATTCCATCACAACACAACCCACGGCCAACATGCCATTTTCCAACTTCATCCAATTTTCATTCAACTTTCATTTCCAATACAATTTCCACAATACCCACAACTAAAATACAACATAAAGTTCAACTCATCCTAACTATACAACATAGCACCTACACGGCCACATGCACACATGCACACCCACTTTGCAAACTTCCATATTTCTATATATTCTACTCACTTCCATATACTACAACACAAACAAACCTTCATAACATAAATAGAAGGGATGAATTCTTACCTTTTCCTTCCAACTTCTCCACTTAACTCAAGTGTTGAATTGATGATACAAGGACTCAATCTTCCAAAACAACTACACCAAGTTGTAAAGGGACCTTGAATTAGTAGGAAAACCACAAGAAAATAATTTTTGAAGCAAGATTTTTTAGGGCAAATTTTTCTATGGCCAAGCCGAATAGGCTCTTATTTTTTTGCTCTTGTTTTCTCTTGTTTTTCTTTCTTGAATGTTCTTCACAATGTGATGAACATGTATATAGTCCCCTTTGGTCAATGATCACATGACTTATGTGTGCCATGGACTTGGATTTTTTTTTTCCATTTTTTTCCAAGTCATGGCCGGCCACCCCCCTTTGGGTTGGGCCTTGGTTGCTTATTATTTTTTGTAAATTTTCCAAGCCCAATTACTTGGTCCATGTTTTTGGTAATTCATGAAACCATTTTTCAAAATTCCAATTTTGCCCTTAGTCTTTTCCAATATTTCCACATCTAAATTTTCCATAACCAACTTATGTATCAAACAAGATCAATACATTACATTGTCCTTAACTTGTCTCGAAACTCCCAAGATTTTCAAAGGTAAGAAAAATACGGGTTATAACATCCTCCCCCCCTTTAGAACATTCGTCCTCGAATGTTAAACTAATCGTATTGGGGTTTGTAAATATCTTAGGGAGGAGTTCCTTCCGTACAATTATCATACATAAGTCATTGCTTAACCAACATAAGGACACAAGGGATTTTAGATTACCTGTGGGTGCCGAAATAAGTGGGGGTACTTCTTTTTCATCTGCTCTTCAGCTTCCCAGGTCATTTCTTCCCGATTGTTGTTTCGCCACAGCACCTTAACGGAGGCTACATCTTTGTTTCGCAACCTTCTTTCCTGACGATCCAATATAGCTACCGGCTGCTCCTCATAAGATAGTTCCTCCGTGACCTGGACATCATCTATAGGAAATATTCTGGAAGGGTCACCAATGCATTTACGAAGCATAGAAACATGAAATACCGGATGCACCGCGCCCAAATCAGCTGGCAGATCCAACTCATAGGCAACTTTGCCTATTCTCCGAATAACCTGATAAGGCCCAATATATCTTGGACTGAGCTTCCCTTTCTTACCGAATCTCATAACCCTTTCATAGGCGATACCTTCAGGAATACCCAATCACCAACCTGAAATTCCAAGTGTCGACGTCGATTATCTGCGTATGATTTCTGTCGACTCTGGGCCGCTAATAGTCTCTCCCGAATAAGCTTCACTTTGTCCACCGCTTGCTGGATCATATCTGGACCAATTAATTTAGTTTCTCCAACGTCGAACCAGCCGATCGGTGACCTGCATTTTCTGCCATATAACGCCTCGTACGGGGCCATCTGGATACTGGAGTGGTAGCTATTATTATAAGCAAATTCAACCAGCGGCAAATGATCATCCCAGCTACCCCTGAAGTCAATGACACAGGCCCGCAACATATCTTCTAGCGTCTGGATGGTGCGCTCGGCCCGTCCGTCACTCGAGGATGGAAAGCGACTAAGACTTACCCGAGTCCCCAATCCGTCTTGAAAATGACCTCCGAAATTTGCCGTAAACCGAGTGCCTCTGTTCGAAATAATAGATGTGGGAACTCCATGAAGCCTTACTATCTCCTTAATATATAATCTGGCATAATCCTCAGCTGCATACGTAGTCCGGACTGGAAGAAAGTGGGCTGATTTCGTCAGCCGATCAACGATAACCCAAATGGAGTCATACTTCCGTGGAGTGCGAGGCAAACCTGCAATGAAATCCATATTAATTACCTCCCACTTCCAAGCCGGAATCTCCATCTCTTGCAATAATCCACCGGGCTTCTGGTGCTCAATCTTAACCTGCTGACAATTCGGGCACTGAGCGACGAATTCTGCGATATCCTTTTTCATGCCATCCCACCAGTATAGGCATCTGAGGTCGTGATACATTTTTGTAGCTCCCGGATGAACAGAATAACGGGCGTAATGTGCCTCGCCCATAACCTGTCGCCGTAACTCCGCAACCTCAGGTACGCACAGTCTACCCCTGTGTAATAATACCCCATCCGGTGTAATCTCGAACGGAGTCTTTTCCTTTTCACGGGTTGTGTCTCTGTAATGCACCAGAACAGGATCTTCATATTGGCGGCGCTTTATTTCTTCCAAAATAGAAGATTCAGCAACTTCACGAACAGAAATCCCAGTATCTCCAGATTCGGCCACACGAACTCCAAGACTTGCCAGCTGATGAATTTCACGAACTATTTCTTTCTTTTCCGATGGAACATCCACCAGGCTGCCCATGGATTTGCGGCTGAGGGCATCTGCCACAACATTAGCTTTCCCCGGATGGTATAGAATATCAACATCATAATCTTTCAACAACTCTAACCATCGTCTCTGCCGCAAATTAAGCTCTTTCTGCTTAAAAATATATTGGAGGCTTTTATGATCTGTGTAAATATCAACATGAACGCCATATAAATAATGTCTCCATATCTTCAGGGCATGAATCACCGCTGCGAGCTCCAGATCATGAGTGGGATAATTCTTTTCGTGCTTTTTGAGCTGTCGGGAAGCATAGGCGATAACCCTGCCGTGCTGCATCAATACACAACCCAGTCCAACACCAGAAGCATCACAATAAATAACATACCCGTCGGTCCCTCGGGAAGTGTCGGGGCCGGAGCCGTAGTCAATTTTCCTTCGAAAGAATCGAAAACTCCGCTCACGGGCATCGGTCCCACCGGAATTTGGCTCCCTTCGAGTTAGCCTTGTTAAAGGCGCTGAAATGGAAGCAAATTTCTCCACAAATCTTCCGTAATAACCGCCAATCCCGGAAGCTACGTACCTCGGTTGGCGTTGTAGCCGGGGCCAATTCTTCACAGCTTCGATCTTCTGGGTATCTACCCGAATGCCGTCAGCTCCAATAATATGTCCCAAGAATGCCACTGATGTCAGCCAGAATTCACATTTAGAAAATTTTGCATATAATTTCTGGTGCCGCAATACTCCAAGTACCGTCCTCAGATGGTCCGCGTGCTCTTCTTCCGACCGAGAATAGACCAGAATATCATCAATAAATACGATCACGAACATATCCAAAAACGGCCTGAATACCCGATTCATAAGATCCATGAATACCGCCGGAGCATTCGTCAGCCCAAAAGACATAACTCTGAATTCATAATGCCCATACCGGGTCCTGAATGCCGTCTTGGGAATATCTGCCTCCCGTACTCGCACCTGATGGTACCCCGACCGCAAGTCTATCTTTGAAAAACATTTAGCTCCCTGCAACTGATCAAACAAATCGTCAATCCTGGGGAGGGGGTATTTATTCTTTATAGTTACCTTATTCAGCTGCCGATAATCGATACACATCCGCAACGACCCGTCTTTCTTTCTCACAAATAATACCGGTGCTCCCCAGGGTGACGTGCTGGGTCGGATAAAGCCCTTCTCCAGTAAATCTCTCAGTACGCTCTTTTAATTCTTTTAATTACGCCGGTGCCATTACGTACGGAGGAATAGATATGGGGCGAGTGTACGGCGACGAGATCTATCGTGAATTCTATCTCCCGTTCGGGAGGAAGACACGGAAGCTCGTCCGGGAATACATCCGGGAATTCATTCACCACCGGAACGGATGAATAGTCGGTATTTCACTTTTAAATCATGTACGCGAACCGGATGATAAATATAGCCTTTTCGATCATTTTTCTTGCCTTGAGGTATGAAATAAACTTACCCCTCGGCGTTGTTTGTATTACCTGCCCACTCTATAATCGGTTCACCTGGGAATTGGAAACGGACTATTTTCTTTTGGCAATCAACATTAGCATAACACGAAGCCAACCAGTCCATACCCATAATAACATCAAATTCAATCATGTCTAGCTCTACCAAATCTGCCTTAGTGCAACGATCACAGACAATTATCGAACAATCTTTATATACCCGTCTGGCGATAATAGAATCCCCTACCGGAGTGGCTACCTCAAATGGTTCTATTGGTTCAGATTCTATCCCGATTTTATCAGCAATAAGAGGAGAAATATATGATAAAGTGGAACCGGGATCAATCAATGCATATACGGCTCGAGAGAAAACCAATAATGTACACCGTAACCACGTTAGGCGACGCCTCCGGTCCCGACGGCTGGCCAAAGCATATATGCGGTTCGAAGGACCGCTAGAACTCGGTCGCCCGCCCGCCACGGCCTCTACCGCGGCCTGCCGGTGCCGGCATACCTCGCCCCGCAGGGCGCATGGCTACTGACGATGAAGATGAACCAGCACCTGAACCTGTAGGCTGCGCCGCACCACCTGCACTACTCCCCCGCGGGCAATCTCTCATAAGGTGGCCCTGACGGCCGCAAATAAAACAAGCACCTGTAGCCCGATAGCACTCTCCAGGGTGGTGTCTCCCACAGTAGGAACACGGAGGTCTAGGTGGCCTCAACTGACCGGTACCTCCCGCCCGTCGTGAGCTCGAGGCCCCGGAGCTCGACCCGCTCCCGAATATCCGACCGTCGGGTCTCTCTCGCCCGTAGGCCGGGGGTGTACTCCGGCCGGGCCGGGAGGAATATCTCGCTTGCCGCCGCCGAGGCCGTCCGCCTCGAGAATCCCCAATACCCGGGCCGACCTAGCCCTCGGGGTCGGCGCCCGTCATAACTCCTGTCGGGCTGGCGCCCCCTGTGTCGCTCCTCCATGCCCTGGGCGTATGCCTGAACTCGTGCAATGTCCATGCCCGGCTGAGAAGCCATCGACATACAACTGTCAATCAAATAATCATCCAGCCCCATAACAAACTGGTGTACCCTGTCGGCCATGTCTGCCACAATATGAGGAGCGTATCTGGCTAAAGAATCAAACTCCAGGCTGTACTCTCGGACGCTCCTACCACCCTGCCTCAAATGTATAAACCTGTGAACCCTGGCGCGTCTAGTCTCTGGGGGTAGAAAATGGGCAAGAAAAGCCTCCACGAACTCATCCCATACAAATGGGGAGCCCCTCACCCTCGGACAACTCCCAAGACTCATACCAATTGGCTGCAATGTCGTGCAGCAGATACGACGCGAACTCAACTGACTCAGTCTCGGAGGCCCTGACAAGCCGCAGCGTACGCCGCATCTCTCTGATAAACTCCTGAGGGTCCTCCTCGGGCTTTGACCCGAAGAACTCTGGCGGATTACAGGTCAGGAAATAACGGGCCCTCTGACTGTCACGTCCACCAGCATAATCATCCCCGGCTGCTCCGGCCTGCGGACACCCCCCGCGCCCGATCTGGTCAATAGCTGGACTGCGTCCCTCATAGCCCTATCCTCCGCCCCGGGCTGAGGAGCTGGAGGCTCGGGCACTCGAACCTCAGGGGCGGGCGGTGGAGCCGCCTCCCCGTCCCGCGCCGCCGCTTCTGTGCCCCTCTGATGGTGATGGGGTGGCAGAACTGGCCGACCGGGGCACAATCTCCGGCTCGGGCTGAGCACGGGCCCTAGTAACTCTCTGGGCCCGACTGGTCTCTCCTGCAGCAGTGGACTTGCCCTTCTGGGCAGCTGTCGCCTTTCTCGGAGGCATCGCTGAAAACATAGTAATTTCGTCAGAAAGAAGTCATCCTAATAATACCGCTCTATCGCACGATCTAAGATCAGAAAGAAAGACAAGATCCTAAATGTCTCGTAGCCTCCTGTTTATAGATGTGGTGCACAACACACCGATAAACAGGACTCTACTAGACACGGTCTGTGGACATTCCGAGGACGAACCGCTCTGATACCACTTTTGTCACGACCCAACCCCGTAGGCCGTGACTAATGTCCGAATTGGACACTTATACGTACCCGATACCCAGAATCAGCATATTGGCTTGCATAATCATAATTAATCACAAATAGCCTCAGATATCACATAGTAGTCAACGTAAGTAGCATAAGCCGGCTAGGCTGTCAAAATGTACCAAATCTCAAAATATGTACAAAGGCAAGCCGACTAGGCTGCCGCGGCGGGTAGACCGCCCAAACATATAACACATACACATAACTGTACAGATAGAGCCATAACTCACACACATATCCATAGACCTCTAAACAGCGTAACAAAAGCATTTGACGGGACAGGGCCCCGTCGTACCCTTGAATAAATATGTACATATGCATCGGAATAGTATGTATACCAAAATATCGGCTCCGAATGAAGGAGCACTCCCAGATAGCAGGAAGGGTGTCCTAAGTGGGTGGATCACCAAGCTGAGCGTCGGTACCTGCGGGCATGAAACGCAGCCCCCGAAGAAAGGGGGTCAGTACGGAATATGTACTGAGTATGTAAAGCAGAAGTACAAGATCATAATAACAAATTACAAAACAATAGATAGGGTATGCAAAATATCAAAATATTTATCAAAAATATAAATCATGCATAGGCTCTTAGAACGATGGTCGCCCGCCTGTCGATGGCGCCATACCACAGCATCACACCAGAAAGTTTCATATCTCCGTAACCCGACATATCCCCGTAACACATCATAGCCAACCATAACACCATACACAGCATAACACCAAATATAAACGGAACCCGGCTCTCTAGCGAGGAGCTCGGGAAACCGTAACACAGCATCACACCGGAATATATCATAATGCGCACGAAATATAACCGGCCCGGGATCCGGTGAACGAGGCAATAACCATAAGCACGAGCGGAGTCGTGAGTACCCATATGCATAAAAATCATAATCATCACTCATTAAGTAAGTAAGAAACCCATATGCGGAAGTCAAAGCGAAAATAGTATTAAATTTTTCCGAAAATCATTAAGGGTAGCATAGAAAAGCCGCGGGTGCCGACCCCCATCCGAGCCCGACTACGAGGGTTAGGGGAAAGTTATGCCTTATGAACTTACATATTATGTTTTGGGGCGTTCCGAGCTCGTATGCAAAAGTTACGGACGTTTGAAGTTCGGGACCCTTTTGTAGTCAAAATTCTTCACAAGTCTTTTGAAAATCAATTATTTGAAAGCATAGGAATCTTAAGTTGAACACATTAAAGAGTAGATCTTTGGGATCGAATAAAGTACGTATTTAAGCTCGGATTTAAGAATGGAATAACCCCGAGACTCGGGTCATAGCCTAGTAGCACTAAGACATGCCAAAGGAAAGAAAACGACGCCTTACATACCTCTTCCGATCGCAAGATAAATCAAGCCTCAACTCCCGGATACGCCAAGATCTACATAGCGCCAAATACATTAACATTAGCCATACGCACTTAGGTATTCAAATTCAAACGGACATTAATTTCTACAGAAATTTCGACAAAGATTTCCCCTATAAATACACCAACCCCGAGATTTCAACTCGGCTAATTTCAACAACAACCAAACCAACAATCAAGCTACAATATCAACTCAATACTTTCATGTTTACATACTAATTTAAGATCATTCAAACATAAACCAAGAATGTTTCAAGCCTTATGTCCAATATTCAACAATTCCATATTTCATCCAAAATTTCTATATATGCAACAAAACCATCCCAACACATTTTCTTCTTACTAATTCATCACCAACAACAATAATCTACACTTTAACAACTTCATTATCTTAATATCATAAAATCACATTAATATGACATAATTTCCTACAATCCCTTTTCATGCCAACTTAACCCATATAACCTTCATTTACATTGTAAAAATCACAACAACACAACTAACATGTTAAACAAAATAAATCCATCATTATTCCATCACAACACAACCCACGGCCAACATGCCATTTTCCAACTTCATCCAATTTTCATTCAACTTTCATTTCCAATACAATTTCCACAATACCCACAACTAAAATACAACATAAAGTTCAACTCATCCTAACTATACAACATAGCACCTACACGGCCACATGCACACATGCACACCCACTTTGCAAACTTCCATATTTCTATATATTCTACTCACTTCCATATACTACAACACAAACAAACCTTCATAACATAAATAGAAGGATGAATTCTTACCTTTTCCTTCCAACTTCTCCACTTAACTCAAGTGTTGAATTGATGATACAAGGACTCAATCTTCCAAAACAACTACACCAAGTTGTAAAGGGACCTTGAATTAGTAGGAAAACCACAAGAAAATAATTTTTGAAGCAAGATTTTTTAGGGCAAATTTTTCTATGGCCAAGCCGAATAGGCTCTTATTTTTTTGCTCTTGTTTTCTCTTGTTTTTCTTTCTTGAATGTTCTTCACAATGTGATGAACATGTATATAGTCCCCTTTGGTCAATGATCACATGACTTATGTGTGCCATGGACTTGGATTTTTTTTTTTCCATTTTTTTCCAAGTCATGGCCGGCCACCCCCCTTTGGGTTGGGCCTTGGTTGCTTATTATTTTTTGTAAATTTTCCAAGCCCAATTACTTGGTCCATGTTTTTGGTAATTCATGAAATCAATTTTCAAAATTCCAATTTTGCCCTTAGTCTTTTCCAATATTTCCACATCTAAATTTTCCATAACCAACTTATGTATCAAACAAGATCAATACATTACATTGTCCTTAACTTGGTTATAACTTAACATATGTATTTACACAAGTTTTGCCCAAATACCCAAAATATGCCAACATCTTTTCCTCTAATTCTTCACTCTTCTTATCAAGTACTCACTTGCCTTAGCATACAAACATTCATAGGTTGCATAACTATTCTTGTACCACTTGTATAAAGTGTTTCTAATCTTAGTCATAGTCTTTCCTTCTCCTGGTTTATTATCTACATATCTTATTATACTAAAACTCACTTGTTGTTTACTCTGTCATGCCCCTTTCCCTTCCTTTACTACTTATGTGTCACCATGTCATTAGCCAATAACTCCGTTGCCAACATCTTAACCTCTAATCCGTATAGCCTTGCTATCCTTTATAATATCTTTTAAGTTACTCGTTACCATTCTCTTGTCGTATTCTCCCTTTTTATAAGCACCCATCTTCAGGTGTCATATTATCCAAGATCTTTTCCAATAATTCTCAACACTGGCTCAAATACCATTTTCTCATCGGTGGCTTTCAGATCTTACCAACTTGCTTCAACAGGGGATCTCACTTGAAGTTTAAGTTTTCACATCAAATGTATTGCAGTGTCAGTTGATTTCATCTTACACTTGCATTTTTCTCATCCACTTCCCTCCTTTAGGGTGTACCTACATCCTTATCTATTTATATTCTACTCTATATCCCTATTTCCAATCTCAAATTCATCCGATTTTTTTTTCCAATTCACTTGGTACTGTACCATATCCATGTCTGTCCCTTATAATCTATAACTTTGATTATCCACGTACGAGACCTTAACAAAATCACTAAGCGACGAGAACCTTCCTATATATATAGTGCAAAATCTCATCTGATAATCTGTACTCGAGTAATACGACCAATGTAGCAACTCATCCAAGGCCACATTCCACTTACTCCAATCAATAATTAATTAGTACTTGTAGTCGTTCCAATCTCAATTAGGTAGCACTTATATTCCGACGGTAAGTGTCCAAAGTTCTCTTGTAATATTATCTTTATCCCAACCTATATCATCTGTTTCCTTTGATAAATTTATAATACATCATTTGCTCCTCAAGCCTACCGTCTTTGTCCTTTAAGGATTCCACTATTTCCGAGGTGAAGTCGTATACACGCAGTACTCCTTTATGCCTTATGCCCTTTTACCCTTGTTGTGTACTTAGTACCGATTTCTAACTTACTCAAAATCATATCAAGTTCATCTTAATGATAGTCTCATCTTATCACCTTATCGTCGTACTACACCTTTAAGTCCATAGCTATATATTTCCCTTTCGTTCTATACTCGTACTCAATTAATTACATCTGTCTTGAGTGCTTCCTTTAGTATTCCTTTCATTTCTCCAGTCTATGTCCTTCTTTTATTGTGTGCACGAGTCTCATGCTACTCCTATATCCCTCGGAAGACACTACTTCTACATAACCCCTTTTCATTGTCGAACATATTCTGTTCATCCCCATTTGTTCTTACCATACCGATCATTTTACGGCATTCATTCTGTCTCGTTGCTCATCTTCCCTTAGTTCGGTCTTTCACAATTCTGTCGCTTATATTACTCGTTTTCTTAGCTATACACGTCATAACACATTGCTACACTGTAATCCCACTCGTTTTCTTCTTATCTTCCTCTTTCTATTAACTCCTTCTCTTCCTGTGCTCACTTTCACTTTCGTTACCACTTGATCTCTATTCTGAACTTTCCCTGTAGAACTCTATAAGTCCTTCTTGTTCGCTCTACATTTGCTTTTTCGTTTCACACCAATCACATCGCATTCTTTAGTTACTCCCTTGTTAGGCTTTACTCATTCTATAGTAATCCTTATGGTATTCGCATTACATCCTGTTTGTAACCCATCCTATAACGTAACACTTCTTAATCTTAAAAAATCACGATTCTTACTATGGTTTTAATTTCACTCTGTGGAATAGGCGTACTTAACCCTTCACCCTTTCCGATCGATCTTATCCTTAATATCTCACAAGCTATCTTATCAATACCTTCATAATTTGTCATAATTCTTTTTCCTCTGTACTCTTGTCTTAATCATACTATTACTTCTTTTAACTATAAACTCGTCATAATTTATCCCTGCTTATCAATTCAGTCAGTACCTTAATATAACACTCTATCAAGATTTGCCAGCCTTTTCTAAATCATCTCTTAGTATCACAAACCCTTTCCAAATTCTTTTTACCCTTTCCAAATTCTTACTATTACCATCAATTCAGCAGTTAACTTATTTCTCGAGGTCAGCCGTACTCGCAACTAAGTCAAATCTTGTCATTACTATTGGCACGACCTTTCAAGACATATTACAAACCTATATCTCATTCTCTTTTATTTCTAGGAAAATTTTGGCAGAGTTTCCTCTATATTTCTTACTATCTCAAAACCTGCACGCAGGAAATACCAACAATGCCTCACAGGGCCAACATATATATATATATATATATCATATCATATCACAGCCACACAGGGCTCCCAATATCAACAACAGTATGAAAATGATGAACTTACCTCGTATGTCCAACTCAACTGCACTTGTTACACTTTCCTGTTTACTTTCCCTTTCAATCTTCAATTTTTACATTTCAGTCATACTTCAAATACCTTGCCCGACATACATCTTTCATACCGTTGCTTACCTGCGTACCTGGTAACTTCCAATATCATTAGTCACTTGCTTCTGTCGACGCCGTTCTTCTGCTGAAATCAAAGGTTAGTATAAGGAATCTCATTTCCTATGGCTTGGCTCTATCGCACGATCTTAGTTATGAAAGAAAGGTAACATCCTAAATGCCCTGTAGCCTCCTGTTTATAGATGTGATGCACAACACACCGATAAACAAGACTCTACTAGACACGGTCTGTAGACATTCCGAGGATGAACTGCTTCGATACCACTTTTGTCACGACCCAACCCCGTAGGCCGTGACTAGTGCCCGAGCTGGACACTCGTATACACACCTGTTAGCTATAATCAGTCCACAACTAGCATGATAAGGAACTCATATATAACGAGGCAAGATGGCATCTCAAAACTGTCACATATATATATATATATATATATATATATATATCAAGACAACCTGTCTCCTGTGAAGTCACAACTACCACTAGCTAATATCGCACATAAGCCGGCAAGGCTATCATAACATGTGGGAACGCCCCAACTATATATACGCAAGCCGACAAGGATGCCACTACGAATGGGAACGTCCCAAAACATAAATCATACGGACACAACAGAACAGTAACTATATACAACCCACACATATGTCTACAGACCTGTAAGAGTAACACAACATCATATGACGGGACAGGGCCCCGCCGTACCCCTGGATAAACACATATATACAACAGGAGGATCTGTACAAAAAATCTAGGCTCCGGGACAAAGAATCACTCCAAGATAGCTGAATAGATATCCTAAGCTGGCGGATCACCAAAACGAGCGTCTGTACCTGCGGGCATGAAACGCAGCCCCCCTCCTGAAGAAAGGGGGTCAGTACGAGATATTTACTGAGTATATAAAGTATGAAATACAGTGAGAAGGATCATAACTGAAGTAGGGATTCCAGGAGGCAAGTATGATAATCAAGGAATCACTGTACCTGTGTCTTATGAAATAAAATCATGCATGACTATATCATATATCATATCCGGCCCATTATGGACTCGGTGAATCTATCATATATCATGCTCGGCCCATCATGGGGCTCGGCGCCATCATCACATCATCATATAATCATATCATCATATCATCATATATATTTATACCGTATCCGGCCCTCTAGTGAGGGACGCGGTGAACAATGCAGTGAAACTGTGCACGATAACATACCCGGCCCGGGACTCGGTGAAAGATGTAACAACAGTATGCACGAGCAGAGTAGTGAGTAAACATATGCAACTAAATCATCATCTGAGACTCAATAGATAAGTAGACTAACTAACACTCGAGTGTCAAGACGATAGTCATGTTAAGTACTCTTTGGATGTCATTATGAACTATATCAAACAGAGCCTCAGGAATCATAGACATGTATCAAAATAAAGTGAAATAACTTATGGAATCGGGAGACATTAGTCATCGTAGAACCTTTAGGAATAGGAGCTTATACATCCGACTACTATCCGACATATAGAAGGCTCGAGGGCAGTAGCTCAACTACTTTAAGAGTTTTAACATCAAGAAGTGAATAAGAATCATGAATCACACTCGGAACTTATGAATGGAATTACCCCAAAGCTCATTTCATACATCACTTATCTCTAAGACATGCCAAAAGAAGGAAGGGATAGGTTTTACATACCTGTTGACGACTAATCGCAAAACCATTCGCTTTGTCGCTCTTTTTAGCCTATTTAACATAAAGGTAACGTTATCGTCAGTAACTATACTTTCTAGTTCGTAAATCCGTAGCCCATCGCTTTATAGAACTTGTTCTTTAACTTATACATCCTTGTTTAGGGTTTTCCATTAGTAAAGGGCTTAACGAAAATCGGACAAAGATTTCCCCTATTTATTCGCCTAACCCGAATTTCCAATTATTCTCCTATTAACACGGAAATACCAACAACAGAGATATACATACGAAATTTTCACAATTCAGCCCATAACAATTCTAACAACCCAACAACTTCTCTAAATCCATTTCAACCCACAATTCCTATAACATCAATTTTATGCATTTGCTTACTTCCAATTTCGTCCAATCCAATTTTAATAACTCCATTACAATACTATTAACACAATTACACCATAAAGGAAAAAAATTCTTACTTTAATTTTCTCGGAGGAATTTCTACTCTTAATTGCTCCAATTTCGCAATTTCTTCTTCCTCGATTCAATATCCCATGTTGCTATCACCTCCTTGAACTTGAACATCACTTGGAACTTAATCAAAATAGCAACAAAATCATTTTTTTTCCTTCAACCATGGCTGGCCGTGAGCAGCCATGGAAATGTTTCTTTTTTTTTTCTAAGTTAGATTTTGTAAAATGAAATCAATTTGCTAAGTTGTTCATCACCTATACTATATATATGATTGCCCTCTAATGGACACATGTCCCCCCTCCTTTGTGAGTCACAAATCCACTTCTTGGATTTTTATTTTATTTTCCTTTTTTTTCGGGTGGGGCCCACTTGGTAATTAATCCTAATTAATTTAATTAATCACTAATTCTTGCTTAGCAATATAATCACAATTAATTAATCCCTAATCTCCAAATAATATTTTTACACTCAATAAAATTTATAAACAATTTATGTTTTAATTAAAATTGAAAATTAAAGGTTTCTACTTTTTGTCCGAAAATGATTCTGCCTTTAACTTGACTCGATTTGCTTGCGAATAATTCGACGTATAAATATATGGGGTATAATACAGTGAATAGACGAACGAGGGGCATGACGTATACGAGGTTTTGACAAGTAAGAAATAGTATTTGATGGTCCTAATTAAGATTTCCAAAGACATTCGAGTTAAGGAAAGAAAGTTGTTAAGGAAAGCGAGGTATAAGTTGAGTGTATTGGATAAGAATTCTGAGTATTGAGTTAATGGTGCATTAATGGTACCTTGAGGAAGAGTTATAACATCCCTTAGATTGGTATTGAGGTGTTAAACAAGTTTAAGAAGGTTCTATAAGGATCGGAGATCAAACGAATCGACGAGAACAAGTCTCGAAAAAAAAAGCGGACAAACCTACGGCTAGACATACTGGCCGTATAAAATGTATGGACCGTATGTCCAACTGTAGATCCAGCCCAGAATGACATGTTCCACGGGACCAAATATACGGTCCAAACATACGGTCAGTGGAAATTATACGGACCGTATGTTGGTCCGTATATTCCAGTCGGGACTGAATGTGAAATTATATAAGGGACCTCTTTCTCTTTTCATTTCATTTCACTCCCACTCCTCCACACTTCAAGACTTCTCTAGAATATTCCATACACTTCAACCATAAGAAAACAATAGAAATCAAAGATCAACAACAAGAATTGAGGAGAATCAAGTGTATGAAACCCCATTAAAGTCATCCAAATCAAGAAATCCCAAGAGAGATGAAATAGGGTTTTGGTGCAAAAGGTGTATCACCATTCAAGGCTTATTCCTCCATCATATAAGGTGAGTTTCATGACCTTTCCATGTTTTTTGAAGTATTGGTAGGTTGAAACACTCGGATTGTAGAAGAGTATAGAAAATGGGTCATAAATATGTGAATAGTGCCATTATTGAGTAGTAGTTGAATTGAATCATGAAAATGGATATGTTGAGATTATAAATACGTTATAAATGACATTTAGAACATGGAATGAGTATTGTATGAGAAAGAACGCGATAATGGACTTTGGTCATGGTTATAGAGAATTGTAGTGAAACTATGAATTGTGGGCAATGTAATTAGATGATGCTTATTGTTTATGATATTGTGATGGTCGTTATGAATATTGTGAGTTGATATGGAATATGGAGGGAAGTAGTATAAAAAAAGGAAATGCTGCCCAATTTTCTCTAGCTTTAGTAAGTACGTTTTCATGGTTGTTTAGCTAATGACGATACGAATTCCCTTGAAGGTATAAACGAGCGCAGTAAAGGAGAATGAGCAAGCGATAGAATAGTTAACCGACAAAGGTATGTGAGGCTAATCCCTTCTTTCTAAGGCATGAATCTTATAGCATGAATTTCCTCCTTCCTTATGAACTTCCTATCTTTAAGAAAGTTAAGAGTCCTTGTTCATGGATAGCTATATGAGATAAAAGATGCGATATGAGTACGATAATGATGATGATGAGTTAAAGTCTAACGACTCTAGAGCCATGATGTGATGTCCTTATAAAGCCAATGATGCTATTTATAATCTATTGATGTTGATCATCGTATACACTCACCTTATGCTTGTTCCTTCAAGGTGAGGCAGAATGCTTATGAATGCTCCATAATGAAATAGGGGGTCCACGACCTTACGTCACCCCCATAGTGTATGATTATCTATGAGTCTCTATGCATGTACTATGATGAGTTATGATGAGCATATGATGATATTACACCGCGCCTATATGGCCGGGCGATCCTGTACCGCCAAGGCGGCTATACACCATGGCCGGATGGCATGGGCGACACCACTGGGCGGCATGAGATGGTACCCCGGACAGCGGAGGCCTGGACGCAGGCTAATGTTATTGATTATCACACCGTACCTACATGGTCGGGCATGTTATACCCGTATATTTATACGTCGAATTATTCGCAAGCAAATCGACTCGAGTTAAAGGAAGAATCATTTTCGGACACGAAATAGAAATCTTTATATTTCAATTTTAATTAGAACATAATTGTTTATAAATTTTAATTAGAGTAGAAATTTAATTGGAGAATAGGAAATTAGTTAACCATGATTAAATTATTAAGTGGGGATTAGTTGCTAATTAAGATTAATTAAGTAACTAGTTAATTATTAAAGTGGGCCCCACCCGTTTTTGGTTTAAAAAAAAAAAACAAACACACACAATTGATGAGTCATGGGGGAGGGGCACGTGTCCAAGGAGGGGCACCATATAAATATATATGGCAATGACCAAGTTGAATTGTCACAATTCATTTGCAAATTGATCAATTCAAGGAAAAAAAAAAAAAAAAGAGGAGCGCGTCGTGGTACCTACTGTTCACGGCCAGCCATGGCTGTTCGGAAAAAAATATTGGGTTCCTTGTTTTGATTAATTTTCAAGTGTATTACAAATTCAAGGAGGTGGTAGCAACATTGGATTTTAAGTTGGAGAAGAAGAAATTGCGAAATTGGAGCAATTAAGAGTAGAATTTCCTCCAATTAAATTAAGGTAAGATTTTCTCATTTTATGGTATAATTGTATTAATGGTGTTATAACGTAAGGATTGAAATTGGATTGGATGAAATTGGAAGTAAGAAATTGCATGAAATCGTTGATATTAGGAGTTGTAGTTGTTATATGGAATTGTTGAGTTGAAAAGATTCAAAGTATGGTTTATGTTCACACGTTGTTGTTTGTGTTGTTGTCATG
Organism: Lycium ferocissimum; assembly: GCF_029784015.1. Taxonomy (NCBI): domain Eukaryota; kingdom Viridiplantae; phylum Streptophyta; class Magnoliopsida; order Solanales; family Solanaceae; genus Lycium; species Lycium ferocissimum. The sequence goes on from NC_081353.1 coordinate 5,491,202, forward strand.
TCGTCGTTGATATGGCTTCTAAATTAGAAGGAAAGAAGCGTATAGCGTATTGTATATAAAGCGTATATTCGTCTGTTTGGCGTATGATCTTAAATGTTAGTGATTTGGATTGGAAAAGGATTAAGAAAGATTATTGGATTGTTTGAGATGTTTATGAGTTGGATTGTTAAAGATCTGGTATGAATATTTCTATTATGGTCATTGTTGGTATTTCCGTGTTAACAGGAGAATAATTGGAAATTCGGGTTAGACGAATATATAGGGGAAATGCTGCCCGATTTTCGTTAAGCCCTAACTAATGGATAGTCCTAAACGAGGATGTATAAGTTAAAGAATAAGTTCTATAGGCGATTGGTTATGGAATTACGAACTAGAAAGTATAGTTACTAACAATAACGTTACTCTTATGTTAAATAGGCTAAAAAGAGCGACAAAGCGAATGGTTTTGCGATTAGTCGTCAACAGGTATGTAAAGCTTACCCTTTCTTTCTTTTGGCATGTCCTAGATGTAAGTATGATACGATATGAACCTTGGGGTAACTCTATTCATAAGTTCTGAGCATATTTTATGATTCTTATTCACTTCTTGATGTTAGAACTCTCGGGACGGTCGAGCTATTGCTCTCGAGTCTTTTATATGATTGAATAGTAAATGATGCATAAAGGTTCCTATTCTTAAAGGATTCTATAATGAATAATGTTCATAACTTTTGTAAACTGACTCGGATTAACTTACTACATGTCTATGATCCCTGAGGCCTTAATTTGATATAGTTCATAATGATATTCAAAGAATACTGAACACGACTATCGTCCTGATACTCGAGCGTTGAATAGTCTACTTATCTATTGAATCTCAAAAGATGATTTATATGTATAT